>NW_027468774.1:7823577-7908577 GCF_046254945.1 Alosa pseudoharengus
TGCCCTTGTTTCCAACTCATTCATTTTTCCTTGCAGAGTCAGGTTTGTAGACGTTTATGGTTATTGTTATATTATATTTAGTCTATTAGTAATATTGGTATTATCTTAGGCTATTTTACTATACACTGTTGATTTTAATGTTAATGTAATGCATGTTGATGTCATTGTAAGTTGCTTTGGACAAAAGTGTCTGCTAAATACCATAAACATAATAAACATAAACAAACTTCTACAGATTGTTTATACTTCAGTTCCTTCTGTCTGTGATATAGCTGATTACAATGTTTCATACATTGCGTTTACTATATACACATACACTCACGCACATATAACACACACACACACACACACACACATATATACACAGACACACACACACACACACATATATACATATACTTTATGCATCTCTACCCTGTTCTGAGCCTGGTCCTGCTCAGTGCCTGCCCTGGTTCTAAGGGATTTGTTCTGCTCAGCGCCTGCCCTGGTTCTAAGGGATTTGTTCTGCTCAGCGCCTGCCCTGGTTCTAAGGGATTTGTTCTGCTCAGCGCCTGCCCTCGTTCTAAGGGATTTGTTCTACTCAGCGCCTGCCCTGGTTCTAAGGGATTTGTTCGTACTTGTTACTGTACTGCCATGATCTTGCTATACTTGCATATGCTTACGAAGAACACTAAAGTGAAAACACCTCCGGTCAGCCCCAGCTCGTGTTTATGGCTGGGACGGCGCCATGCGAACCGGAGATTAGGTTCAACGCGAGGCCTCCGAGTGCACTGGGTCCAGCCAGGACAGAGGTTCCAGTGAATAACAGCCCCAGCTGACCCAGTTATGAAGTTATATCATGAGATATGCAGCGGCACGCAGACCTGATTCAGCAGCCCTAGCTCATATTGAGGAACAATGCTGAAGAGGTTATTCAATATAACCCAAGGGAGGGGGGAAAGAGGGAGGGAGAGGGAGAGGGAGAGGGAGAGAGAGAGAGAAAGTGAGAGAGAAAGAAAGAAAGAAAGAAAGAGGACAAAACTATATCATGAAGAAACAGGAGAGAAACAGAAAGACACAACAGACACACTGGTAGACAAACAGCACGACTTTCAGAACGATAGATAGAGCACCATAAGGCCATATATACAGACAGAGCCACGGACAGACAGACACAGACAGACAGACAGACAGAGCCACGGACAGACAGACAGACAGACAGAGCCACAGACAGACAGACAGACAGACAGAGCCAAAGACAGACAGACAGAGCCACAGACAGACAGACAGACAGACAGAGCCACAGACAGACAGACAGACAGACAGAGCCAAAGACAGACAGAGAGATGGAGAGACAGACAGACAGACCAAGACAGGGCAGTCTGCCCCTAACCCTACAGTGGGGGAGTAGACATGCAGTGCACCTCACCTCCTCCAGGGGGCAGCAGGCCCAGACGCCGGATGCAGTTTTACAGCAGGTGCTCCCATCGGCACACGCCACCGAGTCATTACAGGGCACCGCCGAAGCTGGAGAGAGAGAGGGAGGGAGGGAGGGAGTGGGGTGGGGAACAGAGAGAGAGGGAGAGAGACAGAAGGAGAGAGAGAGGGAGTGAGAGAGGGAGAGGCAGAGGACAGAAATATGATGAGTCAAAATCGACGACATATTGCAAACACAGGAGAAATTAAGTGTGTGTTTGTGTTTGTGTGTGTGTGTGTGTGTGTGTGTGTGTGTGTGTGTGTGTGTGTCAGGGTTTCCGTTGTCCGGTAATTACCGGACATTGGCCGGAAAAAAATGAAATGTCCGACAAAATTAAATCTCTCCGGTCAAATTCTCCGATTGAAATTGGCTAATAATCCCGTCCCCTAACGCAATCTGAATTTGAGAATAAGCCTTAGCCTAATATGTAAGCCTATATTATACGTCCTCTGGCTATGTTTTTAAATGAACAGGCTCTACCGTTTGAAAAGTAAGCTATTAAACAACACGCATAGCCTATGCTGCATTTCAATAGGAAGCACACGCTTAAAACGTCCATGTTAAACAACGAACAAATGAGTGAAGCGGTTCAAACATGGCCAGGCCCAGGCAGACTAGCCTTAAAAGTTTTTTAAGAGGCCAGACGCGATGGATGATGATAAATTGGTAACGTCTGAAGCCTCAGATGTCCGGTCAACAGATAAAAATCAGAAGTGTCGGGCGTAGGCTATCTGTCGGAATCAGTGACATTGGGAGTTGCGGGGGGTGCGGCCGCTCCAAGACACTGTCATTCTCCGTGTACACTGGACATGCAAAGTGTTACAGTAGGCCTATGTGTTCTCTGTCTATGATCTGCAGGGTTAGGGCGTCCTCGACGAGGAGATTGCTGGTCCGCGGATAATTTCTGGTACAATTAAACGGTATCATTGAACCGCGGCCGAAAGAAAAATAAACTAAACATTTCCCAGAATAGGAAACATTTCTTAATTTATTGTTATTAAATAAAGAGGCATAGTATTAGGTGGTAGTGGTGTGAGCGCTCATTCTTGTGTGTGCACATCTGTGTAAGTTCAACAGTCACCAATGGAGATAACGTGGGTAGCAGCAACAAACAACGTAGCCTTTTTAAAACAATGAACGAAGCGGACTCTTGCTGTCCATGAAAAGATACTGGCTAGATCTTGTTAGGCATGTTTAAGTTAGGGCATACATTTTTTTT
Source organism: Alosa pseudoharengus (assembly GCF_046254945.1). Lineage (NCBI taxonomy): Eukaryota > Metazoa > Chordata > Actinopteri > Clupeiformes > Clupeidae > Alosa > Alosa pseudoharengus. The sequence goes on from NW_027468774.1 coordinate 7,826,253, forward strand.
TTCTTGGGTTCCGGTTTCCGACCGACCCTGTCAATTTATGTGCGACCCAAATTTATTTAATGAGCTTGGGGAAGAAATAACACTAAATATATTAAATAAATCCACAAATAAAAGGCGAACTATAATTACATTAATAACCCCTTGCGTTATGTATAGGGATGAGCGTATTCTCTCTTTTACAAAGTAGCCTGTGCACAGCTGTTCACGAAGACGATTGTTTTCGTCACTTATCAAGGCACTCGCAATTTTGTCCAAACACCGCAACTTTTTCGCAAATTTGACCAATCATCGTAGTTTCACCGTGAAATTTCACCTACCACAACAGTCCCTCGCGCAGAATATTGAGCCAGATGGCACACTTACTTCTGCACCTTTTGCATATGACACCAAAGACTGCCCTAACGTGTTCGTTCCTCTACAGTTTTGATGACAATAAATAGAAGGCTAACGTTAATGATCTGCTTACTTGCATCTCTCAACCTGGTGTTGCTAACCTACCTAGGCTATGAAAGTAAGTTAATTAAGGCCTACTTGGTTTACTGATTTTTGAGTAGGCTATGCAACCCATTGGCAAACGTTTACCTGGATATGTCCTTTTAGCTTATGTCATGTTTGCTAGCTTGTGGGCTTAGTTTGAGTAGTGCTACCAAAATCATAGAAATTAATAAAATTGCAAGACATTTACCTCTTCTATGATCCAATAATAATTTCATTCGAGTTGTTTTTTTTAACATTTATTTTAACTAATGACATAGAAGACATTCCCAATTGCATCCACATATCGTAATGCACTATGCAAAAAGTGATTTACACTCATAGCCGAACACAGTGAGATGCAAGCCTTCCAATCCACTCAGAAATGTACTTAGGCTACTCTCACGTCCTTAAAGGGGCAGGCAGTCAATTAGACGTACACCACCAATGTAATGACATTAAACAGAAGTGTAGTCAAATAGTTTAAATCAATATGAAATTACTAGATACTTACTTGGCTATTAGTAATTATGCAGGCCACAGACTATGAATTATTAAAAAGATATGAACTTAATATGAATTACAAAATATATGAATGTATTGAAACATATGACATGATGCCATCTCTTTAGGTGACTGTCTTTTTTGGACAGTTCTACTATAATGCTTTGTGAATGACCTCAGTCAAAGCATTTTCACAAATAAAGTAGGCCTTCTTTGATTTTCTGTAATCTTGTTTGTTTATGTTTCTGTTTACCTTTGATTATCCTTTTTAATAAGCATCAAGATTATCAGTGTGATTTTGGTCTTACTAACCTTAATTGCCCTAAATTTAAACTATTTTTGCAATTTTCACTTCCTCCCGCAATTTCTCCACAAGAAACAGCTAAAATCACCGCAACTTCCATCAAGGCATTTTAGGTCGCAACAGTCTCAAAAAACCTCGCGAAATCCTGGTGGGATTGATTTTCTACCTATCCCTTACTGCCACTGAAAAAAAAAAAAAAAAAAAGAAAAAAAATTCCCTACCGACCCATGGCCTCAACTGACAACCAACAGGAACCAAACCTTTTTTTTTTTTTATGCCTAGGCTAATGAACATGTTGCATTCTATACAACCTGATTATGCCATTCTTTAAGCTACATAGCCTGTCTCCAGTTTTCCTCAATTTGACTAATTAAGAAGCGATAATAGGATATTTGACCGGCCTATCATCAAAATGTCCGGAAAACGAAACCTCTGCCGGTCACTTTGACCGGCACCATTTTTGTCTAGCGGAAACTCTGGTGTGTGTGTGTGTGTGTGCGTGCATGAAAGGTGGTGTGGGCTAACCTCTGATCTGGGGCGGGGTTAGAGCTGGGATTTTGGTTGCCCAGGCGATGCGTCCGTTGGCGGACATACAGGTGCTCTTGGCAAGATCACAGGTCGTGCCCTCCGGACAGCAGTGCTGGTGATCAGAGCAACACACCGCCTACAGATACACATACATATGAACACACACTTACTTAAAAATTCACAAAACACACATGAACTTGCACATAGACAGATATGGATCAGACAATGACAAGACTGAACATTTTTCCACATACTGTACACACTTCTACTGGCTTCTATTCTATTGACTAAAAAATAATGAACACACACACACACACACACACCCCTCCTGAGCATCATGCATGTAATCAGAGCATGGCCTCAACATCTAACGAGAGACACTTGATACTCAAACACACACACATGCACAAACCTGTAAAATAATAAACCCCCCCTAATATTGAAGAGAAAGCTAGACTCATGCGCACATCCGGAGGGCCTTCAACTGAAACATCAGTTGGCGCAACACAACACACAACACACAACACACAACACAACAACACAACAACACACCACACACACACGTTTACCTTTGGCATGGGGCAGCATCCGTAGCTGCCATTGCCGAGGGCACAGCAGGTGGTTTCGTCAGGACAGGTGGAGATTTTATCAGGACAGACCACTACCAGCACACCACCACAGGCAGCCGCGGCAGCAGGAGAGGACCAGAGGAGAGGACCGGAGGAGAGGACCAGAGGAGAGAGCAGAGGACCAGAGGAGAGGACCAGAGGAGAGAGGAGAGGACCAGAGGAGAGGACCAGAGGAGAGAGGAGAGGACCAGAGGAGAGGACACACAGAGAAAACACAATGAACACTGATGATGTGTCCAAGGTCATGCATCAGAAGATGCTTCTGTAAACTATAACAACTGGGACATTAAAGTTACAGCTCACGAAAGCAAACCAACTCTAGTAGAACTCTGAGCTTCTAACCAATCAAAGTATGGATCAACATCTGCGCCATTTCAATTTCTTCATGTAACTGTAACTGTAATGTAACTGACAAGCTCATGACACCCCAGCAGACACGCATCACATTTTGTCGAGCGACACTTGTCCCACCTGAAGTATAAATTGGTCTTAACACTGCTCTCTTCATCTAACTAGCCTATCTAGCATCGGTCTTCCGACACAACTACCTGCACACCTGTACCTGAGGATGGCGTCTGCAAGCCTTACTGTAGCTCTTACCATCTTTGGCAGCAGGCGGCCGAATGAGCAGAGCGGGTCGCTTTTGGGCCAGAGGGAAGTGTGTCTGTGTGTGTGAGGACGTACACATCTGCTGCTCCAGGTCACAGGTGGTGCCGTTGGGGCAACAGTGGACCTTGTCACTGCAACACACAGCCTAACACACACACACACACACACGTGAGAATTACTATATTGGAATTTTACTATGCAGGTTTTAACATTCTTTTCTGTTTTCCCGTCTCATATTGTAAGACACAAAATGGGGCATGGGACATGAGACATAAGACTTCATCATCGAACAAAGACTCAGCACAGATTACAACACACACACACACACACACACACACACACACACACACACACACACACACACACACACACACACACACACACACACACACACACACACACACACACACACACACACACACACACACACACAAACAACACAAACAACACAAACAACACAAACAACACATACACACTCTTACGTCAGGGTAAGGACAGCAGCCATAGCTTCCAGACTTCATCAAGCAGCAAGTAGTGTCGTCAGGACAGGCGGATTTGGCACCTGGGCAGGTGATGGAGCCCACACTCCTATCTACACAGAGAGACAGACAGACAGACATTGTTTTAAAGATTAAAACTCTATGTGGATATTTTGAGTGGCTAATGCGTTGAACCTAGTCTTGCAAATGATTTGTAGTCATCTCTATGGCAACATGAGCCTGCTGAGCACACTATGACTATGACTCATGACTGAGAGAACATGAGCAGGGCATTCCAAAGAAACCGCTTTTAGCCATCGAGCTCCCTGTGCAGTGGGTAGGGACTAGGGAATACAGTGTAGGAACCTTTGAAATAGGAACGCAACCACAATCAGACACAAATGTGTACACACACACACACCATCATGGTACGAATCTGTGTGTGTGTGTGTGCGTGTGTGTGTGTGTGTGTGTTTACCTGGTGAGTGCGCTCTCTTGCGGGCGCGGAACTTCCTCCACATGGGAGTGGATCCCAGTGTGGCAGACACACATTTGGAATGTTCTATATCACACTTGGTTTTCTCAGGGCAGCAGTGTCGTTTGTCCTCGCAACACACCGCCTGCAGACCACAGGCATCACAAGTGAATGAATTGGGCAATAACGCTTTATATAAATAACATACAACACTTCTGTTTACAAAACAAAACATGTCTAGGGGTATAATGTAGTATAAGGTCATTGAGCAGGACTGACTGTTAAAATGATTCCTTCCATGACCACCCATAATGCCCTATGTTTGACAGTATTCCATTCCCCATAATGCCCTACGTTTGACAGTATTCCTTTCCCCATAATGCCCTACGTTTGACAGTATTCCTTTTCCCATAATGCCCTACGTTTGACAGCATTCCTTTCCCCATAATGCCCTACGTTTGACAGCATTCCTTTCCCAATAATGCCCTTCGTTTGCCAAGGGGCAGCATCCCCATAATGCCCTACGTTTGACAGCATTCCATTCCCCATAATGCCCTACGTTTGCCAAGGGGCAGCATGCCCAGGTGCCGTCGATCAGCTGGCAGCAGGTGGTTCCGTCTGGGCACTCGGACTCCTCGTCGGGGCAGATGACCGCACGCTCATCCTCCCAGGGCTGAACACACAGGAAGAGCAACAGCTACATCAGACAGACAGTTCAGGCCAAAGTGGAGATTTTTTGAAAACTCTGTTTTACTGTTTGTGTGTGGACAGGGCTTTTTGATTGTGGCGTGACGTTTTCTCCTTTGTTTGAAATGCGTTTGGTCATCACCACCATTTGTTTGATTGATATGTTCTTGACAGCCTTTAACGGCCGATTTTGCACATCCGTGTGAACTGAATCGTTTTAAAATACCAAAGGAGGAAAATTATCAGTTTTCAAAAACACGGGTACGTCGCCTAAGACTGAGAGATGGCTGATGCATGCCTGATTAAAAAGTGATTTTATGGGTTGTGAAAAAGAGCAGGGCACGACTCCAAAAGACTGCTATGCAATAGAAGGCAGGGTCTTGCAGGGCTTGATGGGGAAGTATAGGCAAAAATAAAATACGGCATATTAATGGTCAATGTGTCAAGTACATACTTTCTGGCATAGCAGACAAATGATTTTGAACAACCTGTCCTGACTGAAGCTTGAGGTCATTATTAATTACTGGGAGAAGCATGATGTTCTTGGTCTGGGAACTCAACATTGGCAGTGCTCAATCCGAGGGGCGGGATAAACGGTCTTTCAAATTCCCTCTGCACGCAATAGGATAGCGCTACAACTCATGAATCCCATGTATTTTCCCACCAGCGGAGCTAGTTGGCTAGTTGATCAAACGATTGTCAAGTCGCGCTGTTCGCCAGCAGCAGCATCCATTTTTTTTTTCTGTCATGTAGCAGGGAATTCACACGGAACCGTCTCAGCTCTGCCGTCATTATGTTAAGCCCGTCCACCGACTCTATACACGATGTGATTGGCCTGACCGAAGTTTGTTTTTTCCAGCTCGCAAGCCAACGGAGAGTTGCTAGACTACCCTGGCTTCAAATTAGATTTTCCGCCGCTAGGGTGCGTCTAGATTTCTAGGCTACTCATGCACGGACACACGGTCAGTATCGCTTTAGCTAATATTTCCTAATATTTCATCTGGCAAAATGACTTTTACATTTGTATGCCAGTGATGAAACAAAAACTGACAGAATACAATGTACCTTTGAGAGGAAGCAACAGCATGACCCAAAGACACACTATTATGGGTAAATGCAGGGTAAGAAACCACACACACACAGTCTCTCATCTAGAGAAGTGTGCCGTGAAACTGAGGGGAAGGTGTGTGTGTGTGTGTGTGTGTGTGTGTGTGTGTGTATGGAGCAGTGAAACTAAGGGGAGGATGTGTGTGTGTGTGTGTGTGTAGCAGTGAAACTGAGGGGAGGATGTGTGTGTGTGTGTGTGTGTGTGTAGCAGTGAAACTGAGGGGAGGGTGTGTGTGTGTGTGTGTGTGTGTGTGTGTGTGTGTGTGTGTGTGTGTGTGGAGCAGTGAAACTGAGGGGAGGATGTGTGTGTCCAGCGTTTCATGCACAGGAAGGTGTTCAAGTGCTGCAGGATGCTATAGGTACTTATAGGGGACTTCCCACAGTGGTCCATCAGCAACCCAGCCTGTTGCACATTACACAGCATGAGGCGGTAGCCAATGACAACCCAGCCTGTTGCACATTACACAGCATGAGGCGGTAGCCAATGACAACCCAGCCTGTTGCACATTACACAGCATGAGGCGGTAGCCAATGACAACGCACAAGTGGCAAATACAAACGCACTGCAAGTTGCATCATCACTTGAGGAGTGTGATGTATCATGGGTAATGGGGAGTTCAAAGAGTGGGTATGGGATGTGTGTGTGTGTGTGTGTGTGTGTGTGTGTGTGTGTGTGTGTGTGTGTGTGTGTGTGTGTGTGTGTGTGTGTGTGTGTGTGTGTCAGGCTTGTGCAAAATTCCAGAATTGAATTGAAACTGGCTCTTTAATTCCAATTAAATTCTTGAATTTCACTTGCATTTCAATTGAGGTAGCAAACAGGAAGCATAATTGCAATTCGAATTGTGCACAACCCTGGTGTGTGTGTGTGTGTGTGTGTGTGTGTGTGTGTGTGTGTGTGTGTGTGTGTGTATATATAGTAAAAGTGTGCTTACGCCCTCTGCGAGAATATGCTCACTCACTCGTGTGGATGTGTGGTTAACTGACCTATAAGTAAGACTGTGCTGCAAGTGTGCATGTCCATGTATGGTGTGTGTGTGTGTGTGTGTGTGTGCGCGCATGTGCATGTGCATGTCTATCTGTGCGAATGTGCAAGATTTGCGTGTGTGTGTGTGTGTTGCTGTCATGTGCATGTCCATGTGTTTGCATGTGTTGTGTTGATTCACCAGAGATGGAGTGGGTGGTCTGGCTGGTCTCCTCGTGACTAGAGGCAGAGAGTGAGTCTTGTTGATACACTTGGAGTGTTCCAGATCACACAGTGTCCCCTGGAAACAGCAGTGGAGATGATCTGAGCAGCACTCTGCCTACAGGACAAAACAACATCAACATCAATATAATCATGCAACTCAACTGCTAAGCATCAATAACAGGTTAATGTGTCTCGACTGTACAAACCTTAACACGTTTGACAATTGGCACGGATTCTGAAATCTGCAGAAGAAAATAGGTGCACAGATACACAGATACATACACACACACACACACTTACGTTGGGCAACGGGCAGCAGCCGTAGCCCCCAGACGGTGTCTGGCAGCAGGTGTCTCCATCCTCACACATGCCTCCATCAGGACAGATGAGCGCTGAACACACACTCAGCAAAAACAGCGCACACACACTTACACACACACCCCTCATCTGTGAACACAAAAGAACAAGAACAGACTCAACACATACCTTCATCTGGAAAACTTAACAGGAAGGAGTAGGCTAAAATACAGGAAACGAATAACACACACACACACTTCTGAGAAACACAAAAGAGAAAGTGGACAATAGTTCAAGTTTGATTTTTTTCGACTTTGACTAAGTGGACCAGACACTGCAGAGGAACAGAAAAATGACAGAAATGGTTTCATTTGTGCCCTGAGCAGAGCAGAGCAGAGCAGAGCACTTGGCCCTGTTTTGGCTTTTACTTTCTCTTCCATCCATTACAGGGAGGGCTCTCTATATTTTACCCATATCATATGAGCATCTGTGTGAGTGTGAGTGTGAGTGTGAGTGTGAGTGTGAGTGAGTGAGAGAGAGAGAATGATAGAGTTATGTGGGCACATGTATGTTGATGGTAATTTTGATACCATAGATTTAATAGAGACCCAGTCAGACCAATAGTATGAAAAATCAGAAACAGAGTTTATTTACAATGATGCGCATCAAGGGAGAGACAGCATGACTTCACCTAAAGATCCATCAGCTGCTCTATTAGCAGTGATATTAGACTGCTGGGTTAAGTATCCTTCCAGGCTGACGGGAGATGCCGTTGGTCATCCCATCTCACGTGGACTACACTGAATCAGACCCTGATTAGTGGCAGCCTGGCAATCTGGAGCAGATAGCTACTGATGCAGCCATGCAGAACAGTGAAACACTGCAAAGTCATAATATTCCTGCTTATCTCTAAACACAGTCACACACAGATATACACAGGGACAGTACAGATATCATACAGTCATTACATAGAATCATACTTTTAGTATCAAAGTGACCCACTAATGAGAAATGCAGAACATTAAACCACATATTGGAATATTGGACATAATGCAGAACATTAAACCATATATTGGAATATTGGACATAATGTTCTATTCCACTTTCTCTCAAAATGACCAGGCATGGCAAAACCAGGCTCAAGTCGCAGAGATGCAGAATGTGCAAGTTGAAGTCCTAAAGAAGCAATTCCATGTTTCAGATAACAGCATTGGTTGCTTTAAAAGTGTATATTTTGTCTTTGAAAATGGTTAAGTTTCAGGAAGTAAACCAGCGTTTGAATTGGGCGTGACTATTAGTGCTCTTTTGTTCTGTCGGCCAAACAGCTGTATGCTAGAAGTAACCTCATGGCTACTTACTGAACCAGCATGCTATTTGTTTACAATTGGAATGAAGATGGACAAAGCACAGCGGATTGCAGATGAGCTAAATCTGATGATGAAGGCGACTGCATTACATTGGAGAACATCCCTAATCTAGAGCTGACCTTAGCCGAAGATAATTACAACAAGGAAGAATCTCTTGGTCTGGCAGCAGAGGAGCTAGATCGTAAGATATCAGATGCTATTTCCAGTTACATTTGACGGGGATAAAGTTCGTGTGTTAGAAACTTTATCCATTGCTACTAGCTAACGTAGGCCTACTGTCGTTAGCTATTGCCACCATAGGCTAGCCAAAACCCATTACAGATAATTTCGGTGGGCAATTAATTTGAATAATGCGAGAATGTCTTGTTTTGACTGATGGCAGGGTGCCTTGCATCGTGTGTGCATTCAAATTAACAGGGTTTGCAAACGTGATCTCATGTTTGTTTAGTTCGCGTTTTAGACTATTTTATCCATTGCTAAACCTGCTAAATCCATTGCCAACCTGGTGCCTTGCACTGGGTGTTAATTCAAAATAACATGGTTTGCAAACGTGATCTCAGGTTTGTTTTAGACTACTGTATCCATTACTACTAGCTGGTTCTGTAACCCATTACAGATCAAATATTATCAGATCTCTATGAGTGAGACATCATTGGATAGCTTTGAAACTACACTTTCAGAATCTGTGAATAACTCAAAATGTCTCTGGGGAGACATGTGCCTGGTTTTGCCATGCCTGGTCACGTATGTGCATGAGTAAGGGGGAAGCACAGAATGAGTAGATGAGCGGGACAATGACAAAGAAAGCACAAAAAAAGCAAACACCTGCACAGGAAGAGCTGTGCAAGGTGCAAGATGCAGTACACACACAGACATGCATTAATGTTTGTCGCATCATGACTTGTTTCTCATGCAGCAGGAAAATGCCATTTCTTCTCCGTGGAGAGTGCACTCTACATAAAGAGACCAAGAGAAGTTCCCACAGAGAGTCAGTTTCACCAATACTGCAACTTTGGGTCATGTCCTTTTACAGCGCCGCAAATATAGATAGATAGATAGATAGATACTTTATTGATCCCCAGGGGAAATTCAAGGTCTCAGCAGCATACATACAACACAAACACATTCTTTAACAGCAGAAAGAGTAATTAAAGTATATAATATAAAAACACAACTAAGCAGTAAGGACAGTAGAAGATAAAGAATATGCTAAAAATACAAATTATACTAACACTTAATACAATATATAAAAATATACTAAAATACAAATTACAAAAATACAAATTATACTAACACTTAATCTAAATCAATTCTAAAAACAGTATCCACATAGTGGTGATTAATAAATCAGAGGCGCTTGCAATGACTGAGGCAGGGACTGAGCCTGTGATTCTCTGTGCATAGTAAGGTATGGTAAGGTGCTCTAAGGTCCTCTGTGTGAATGAGTGTCATGGTGGTAGTGCAATGGTGATAGTGGTCATGGTGATGGTGCAAATGAGTAAGTCAACAGTGCAACAATGCAGAAATAAAGTAAAGTCTATATATCTATATATTTAACTATTTAAGAAAATGTATAAGTGTGGCCACAGTTCGGCTGTGGCATGGAGGGGGGGGGGGGTTATGCATATGTGCTAATATAGCACGCAAACAGTGAGGCATAAAGACAGTGGTACAAGTGGCTAGTGGACAGACAGTACCAAACATGGAGGTGGTGAAGAGGCAGACAGACTATGCAGAGAAGTCTCTCTCTCCTCTTCCCTTAAGTGAGGCATTGAACAGTTCAATGGCCCTGGGGACAAATGACTTTCTCAGTCTGTCAGTTGTGCAAGGCAGTGAGCGAAGTCTCCAGCGGATCAGGCTCTTCTGCTTAACAATAGTGCTGTGGAGTGGGTGACACTCATTGTCCAAGATGTTGATCAGTTTGTTCAGGGTCCTTTTGTCAGATAGTGAATTGATGCACTCCAGTTCAGCTCCCACTACAGAGCCAGCTTTCCGGCCTGTCAATTCGCCCCACATCCTTCTTCCTTGTGCTTCCTCCCCAGCATACTACTGCATAGAAGAGGACGCTGGCAACAACAGACTGGTAGAACATCCTGAGGAGCTTACTGCACACATTGAAGGACCGCAGCCTCCTCAGGAAGTACAGCCTGCTCTGCCCTTTCTTGTAGAGTGCATCAGTGTTGGCTGACCAGTCCAGTTTATTGTCCAGGTGGAGACCCAGATACTTGTAGGTGCTAACCACCTCCACATTGACCCCATCAATGTGGACTGGTAGCAGAGTGGGCTTAGACCTGCGGAAATCCACCACCATCTCCTTGGTCTTTGAAGTGTTAAGTTGAAGATGATTGAGTTTGCACCATTGCACAAAGTCCTCCACCAGGCTCTTGTACTAGTAGTACTTGTATCAGTATCATCAGAAAACTTCTGCATGTGGCATGACTCGGTGTTGTAGCAGAAGTAAGATGTTTACAGGGTGAACAGGACTGGAGAGAGCACAGTTCCCTGTGGCGCTCCGGTGCTGCAGATCACAGTGTCAGAGAGACAGTTCTTCAGTCTGACGAACTGTGGTCGCTCGGTCAGGTAATCTGTAATCCAGGTTACCAGGTGAGCGTCCACACCCATCTGCAAGAATTTGTCTCCCAATCTGAGGGGCTGGATAGTGTTAAAAGCACTTGAGAAATCAAAGAACATGATTCTCACAGCACTTTTCCCCTTGTCCAGGTGGGAATGTGTCCTGTGTAGAAGATAAGTGATGGCATCGTCCACGCCCACTTTCTCCTGGTAAGCAAACTGTAACGGGTCTAGTGCATGGCGTACCTGGGGTCTGAGCATGCCTAAGACCAATCGCTCCATTGTCTTCATCACATGTGATGTAAGAGCGACAGGTCTGTAGTCATTAAGCTCACTAGGGTGTGGCTTCTTAGGGACAGGGGTGAGACATGATGTCTTCCACAGTGTTGGAACTTGTCCAAGGCGTAGGCTCAAATTGAAGATGTACTTCAGTGGCTCCCCCAGTTCAGCAGCACAGGCCTTGAGTAGCCTTGGGCACAGTCTGTCAGGCCCAGCTGCTTTATTGCTGCGCAATTTCTTAAGTTGGACTGTCACTTGATCTTTTGTAATCATGAGGGGTGTAAGGGGAGGGGAGGGGGAGGGGTGCATCTGGGATCTGTGCGTCTGATGGCTGTTGACTGAGGTCGTTGTCACCTCATTGTTCGTGATCGCCATGTGGGGGAGGGGTGCAAAATCCAGTGATGGTGGGGGTACGATAGCCTGTGATGATGGAGGTGAGTGTTGCGCTGGTATTGAGGGGGTGTGAGGGTGGGGGCTGGGCGATGGTGGACAGACAACCGCCATTGGAGCTGGAGCAGGGCAGTCAAACCTGTTGTAGAAGTGGTTCAACTGGTTCGCCCTGTCCAGGTCCCCCTCCACAGAGCTGCTGTTCTTCTTCAGGCCAGTGATAACCTTCAAATATTGTGCCTTATCATGGCCACGACCCTGTGCAATACAGGGCTGGCCAACATGAACAGATAATGGAATTCCTCTACTCAATTCCCCACTATGTCAATACAAAACTGATGAATGAATGTCAACATACAGTATCTGACCAAGAGTGAAACACAGAAATGCTTCCCAAAGTAGCCACCGTGCTTTGATCTCCTACCACTGAGTATAATGAAGACACTGGATGACTACTTCTGGAGGACGGGGGTTCACACACAATTACACAAAAGTGAAACTGAAAATTAGTTGGCTATTGCCCTACAAAGCCAAAGTGCAGTATCTACGAAAATTTTTCAGTAGATTAATGAGATTTTATTAGATTGATCAGAGGATATGGCATTTTATATTGGTGTAAAAAAGTGAATTTCACAAAAAATGCAGTTACTGCACTTTGGCTTTGTAGGGCAGTATAGTATTTGGGCACATATGTTGACTATGTTTGTTGTTTACAAGTATAACATGTACTGACACATTGACACAATTCAAGCCTACTGGAAAATTACCTGGCAAATACAATCAATTTACTTTCTGATCCTATTGGTGCAAAGTCCAAATCTCACAGTATTGTGACATTTTTAAGTCAGGTGGCAACAGGACAAACTTCAATCGCATTACATTTCTGACTGGTTTGTTTAACCAACATAATGAGCCATCCAAAAATGCACTAGGCACATAACTGAAGCATTCCTTTTGTGGAGTATTCGCTGCAACAATTAGCTTCCACTATGATCAATGGATTCCACTATGATCAATGGAACTGGCTACAGCAGATGTGATAGCACTGCATAGAAATCAGACCAGTCTTCTAAAACTATTTTTTACGTTCTGCGTAGTAGTACGCGGTGTAGCCCCAACAGGGAGGTGAAGCAGATGTGTACACTCACCGTGAGTTCTGTGTTTTTTACCCTCAGCAAGGAGAGGGATTCCAGCCAGAAGAAGGTGTACTATGTTTGCTTCTTAAGATGCTCTGAAGTGTGGCATACTCCACTCCACTCTTACTCTGCAAGCATCACAGTGAGGGGAGGGGGGGGGGGGGGTGGGTCATTGTACAAGAGGGCAACAGAGCAAACGGCCTGAGTTTCTAGTGTCAGTAAAGTGGAAATTATGGCAGATTTGAGGAAAACTGCAATGGTTTGAGACACCCATTGTACCATAGGCTTTTATTTAATTTGTGTGCTATCAGTTTAACAAAATTTAAATCTGAGCAGTTTTTGGCAAATGCAAGCATTTTGGAGGAGGAAAAAAATCATTTTTTGTCATTCTTGGACCTAGTTCTTTTTTTTTCTTTTTTCATTCTCCCTAAAAATGTAACATTAAAAGTTAACTTTGCTTGCCCTCCCTAGAACAGTAGTTAGTTATTCGTTTGAATAACCAGAGGGACTGTACTGTGATAGAGTAACTTAAAATATATCTTCAGCAACTACAATGTAGGCCTATAGCTGTAAGGTGTTTTCACAATTTCCTTGCACAAAATATACACACAAATATCAATCTCATATATAGGTTGAGTCCATACAGAAACTCAGCCAAAGCAATGAAGCAGCTGCGTGTGAGCAAAAGTAGCCTGTCATCTGATTTCATCTGATGGTACCAACACTTGTGCATGCTGTGTTTAACGTTACATGTTTGCTTTGTGCAAGCTACTTGAAAACTGAGGAGTGATTCATACACATCTAAACACATTCGGTTCCCATTTGCCAACCTGAAACATTTGCAAATTCAATATGACCTTTAATTGCACAGCCATGTAAGGCTAAAGTTCCTTAGAACGTGTTACATTGTAACAAAACGCCCATGCGTTCGACGTCTGACATGATCATGCCTTATAACTTAAGTAGGTTACGGTTAAGTTAACCAGTAACTTCACATGAAAAAACAGGCTCACAGCACCGCCTAAGATTGTCCTAGCCAGGCTAACACCAATATCATTGTGTTGTCAGTTTCCTTTTCCCAGGAGGAAATGACTTACATGATCTACTTGTTTAGCCCAATTAATACCGAGGCGATCGAGCAAGCAAATTACTTTTGGTTCACGTGTTTATAAACAGAAAAGTGTTGTTCTTTTTATTCTAAACAAGATGCAACCTGTGATTTCCTGTTTACCAGAAACCGTCGCCTTTTTAAATGTCAAGAGTAAGTATTTATCCGCTACGTCTGCAAAACAAGTGCATCTTTACATATTCTCATGTAAATGTGAACCAGCCACCAAATAACAATAGTCAGTCTCTCTTCGCTTCGCTTGCAAAAAGCTAGCTAACTTATTAGCAAGTTCCCCTATAATGTTTTACTTTAACTGACCACTTATGATTTCTGTAGTGACATGGCATGTTGAGTCGATCCGTATTCCTTACCTTTGAATGTGGTACCAAGAACAAAAAAGGTAGCTTAACGCGTAAAAATGAAGGGATCCTTTATAGTCTCTGTGGCTAGCTGATATAGAATGACTGGCGACTGTAGCAGCTGATAATGGAATCACATGATGCTCTTCTGGAGTCATGTGATTACCCCTGAGCATTGGACTGGGTTGAGACAGAGAGAGCCCCTGCTCATTTAGTGCAGGGCGATATGTAGCAAAAAAAGGTGTTTGGAACATTTCATATAGATTTTTGCAAATTATGTTTTTTCACTTCTTCAGACCTTATAGTTTGCAAAACTACCTGTTTCCGATTTTTTCCCGGACTGCACAGGTCCAAAATCCAAGATGGCGGATATATCACCAAAAATTGCAAATAATCGCCTTTTTAAACATTTTAAATGGATATATGTTAGGTATTATCATTATATACATACATTTTCTAATAAAATGTAATGACTTAGGTAATAAATATGACCATGGGTGACATGAGATGTCATGATTATCAACCAGTGATGGGTGTAACCACCATTATGCTATTTATTGGCATACCCGGAAAAACACATTGACTGATTTAAAAGTTTCCTTCACATAACCTAATAATCATTTGAATTAAAGTAATGTTCTGCACTCACCCCAATAGATTAGATTAGAGTAGATTAGATTCAACTTTATTGTCATTGCAGAGTACTGTATGAAGACAACGAAATGTGGTTTGCGTCTAACCAGAAGTGCACAAAAGGAGAAAAGTGCAATGTGATATACAAAGTATAGACAGGTGGTGCATAGACAGGTCAAGAAATATAGTGCAGTGTAGACAGTAGTATACAGTTGATTTATATAAAGTAGAGAGGTTTAGAGTAATAATATGTGCAGTGTATTAGCAGTTACCTTATAAGAGCAGAATAAATATGTCTATGTAATGTGAACAATGTATGAACAACATACATTGGGGGGGGGGGTCTGCCTCCTTGTTGTCCCTGTCAAGGTTGCCATGGTCGTGGACACCTCAACAGGCACAGGCAAGGAGGCAGGGTGGGTGGGGGGGGGGGGCTTAGTTGGTTGGTTGTCACTGGGATGGAGAGCTAGACTTCAGCTGCAGGAAAGAAGCTTCCTCTGAACCTGCTGTGCGCCTTATGCAAGCATCGCTTGCCCTGGATGGCCTCAATGGAGGGGAGTGAGGAATGCGTTGGGCAGTTTTCACCACCCTCTACAGTGCTTTTCGGTTGTGGGCAGAGCAGTTGCCATACCAAACTGTGACACAGTTGGTAAGGATACGCTTGATGGTGCAGGGGTAGAAGTTCACCAGGATCTGAGGAGGCCGGTGGACCTTCTTTAGCCTCCTCAGATAGAAAAGATGCTGGTAAGCCTTTTTTGATCAGGGTAGAGGTGTTGAGGGTCCAAGAGAGGTCCAAGAGATGTGGACACCCAGAAATCTGAAGCTGGTGATACACTCCACTTCAGTCCCATTGATGAGAATGGCTGTGTGTGTTAGCTTTAGACTTCCTGAAGTCCACAATGAGCTCTTTGGTCTTCAATAATTCTGTTAACAGGACTTGCAGGAAATTGTGGGAACATATGAATTTGTTGATTATATGCAAGCCTAATGCTGCCTTCTGCCTTCATCCATGAATTGTGACTGGTTTCAGAAACAGCATCCTCTGAACAATCTACAGAGAGTAGCTCAGTGCAATTAACACACACATTGGATAGCATCTTAATAGATGGCATGGCTGTTGTGCAGGAGATGGTTGTCAGGAAAAGTGACATAAACTGTTGCCAAGATCTGGCAGAATGCTTCTTTGAAAATGTTGAAAGTAAGGCACGAGGCTACAATGACATATACTTATGGAGACACTGGAGAACGTTGACAAAAGATACAGCCTAGAAATCTTGACGCACCCTAGCGGCAGCAAATGTAAGTTGCAGTCAGGGTAGTCTAGCAACTCTCCGTTGGCTTGTGAGGTGGAAAAACCAAACTTCGCTCAGGGCAATCACATCGTGTATAGAGTCGGTGGACCTATCGGGTATCCTATTGTATCCTATCCTATCAGGAAATTTAAAGTGAACCATTTGTCCCGCCATTTACCGTTTATCCCGTGGGAAAGGAAAGGTTTCTGTTTTAAGTCAATCAAGTCATGATGGTGTCATTAACACACTTTGTAGGCTTGTAGTAGGTCCTCATCCATCTCCACGATGTCCATGACGTGTTAGCTGGATGTGAGAAATTTATGTGTCAGCTCCTCAAAACATGGTTTTCAAACAGCTAAAGCCCTTCGGTGGAACATGTTTAAAACTCTGAAACCCAACCAGGGAGTGGAAAAACTCGGGAACTAGGGAAATCCCATCCCTATGATTGCCCTACCATCGCCTATTGCTGTCCCCATGCTCGGATTCCTGCCTGCGCAGCCTAGAGACCCACTTTTTGCCCGATGACAACTTCTAATTTCTATGGATAATTCATCCCCTACACTGGACTATTTGAACTTAACACTAAATAGAATTCATGCATTATCATACTGGTTATGTAACCATCCAACCACTTTGTAACATATACCTCAGGTGGGTCTAAATACCATGTTCTATTCTCTGTATATAGACCTTACTGTCCTGTAACTGACCCGAGGCAGATGGGTCAGGCCCTTGAGTCGTGGATCTGCTTAAGGTTTCATCCTATATGCTTCTCCCATTCTTGGGAGTTTTTCCTCGCCCGTTACTCATGGGCTCTGTCTGAATGTTTAACACTCTGTAAAGCGCCATGAGACATGTGTAATGTTTTGACGCTCTATAACTGAAATTAAATTGAAATTCTGAGAGCACACAGGCAAGCAAATGTTTGGGCGCAAGATACAGTGCCTGCTCCAAAGATTCTTGACTCACTATCATTGGGATGGAGACAAATTGTTGATGGGCAATGGGCTCCTGTTCTGTCAAAACTTCCACCAGCACCAGAGGCTGTTGTGGAACTTGTGAAGTGTTGTTGTCTTGCCAGCCAATGCAGTATAAGGTGTTCTTGCAAGAGTAACAACTTACCATTCACGCAACTTTGCAGGTGTGAAGGCTCTGAGGAGATGTACACCAATATTAAAAAGACAGTGACAGTGGTGAGGATAAATACTTGAGTGACAATGACAATGTTTTGTTGAACTCTTCAATAATGAAACAAGATGCAGATTTTTTTCTCTTTTTTTTTCATTTTTTCTCCAATTTTTTTGGCAAATGATGCAATACATCTTTTGAAAATAGTCTGTATCTCACTTGTCTACCTTATTAGGTGTATATTTATCAAAAAGTTGACCACTTTAAGCCTTTATATTATTTTTCCGCATATATTGTCCGCCATCTTGAATTTTGGCACTAAAAATGAAGAAAAAAATTGGAAACAGGTTGTTTTGTATTCAATGGGGTCCAAGCAAGTAAAAAAAACACCAGTTGCAAAAATCTATATGATCTATATGCGCTTGCATAATATGAGAGTGACTTGTTTAGGACTCGAAAAAAATGACTTGGACTCACTCGACTTGGCCTTAGTAAGACTTGACTTGCTTGGGACATCTCTGTCTTGACTTGAGACTTACCTCACTTCTGCTAGTCATTATTAATGTTCTTCTGTTCATGTCATGATGTAGATCCTCGAAAAAGAAAAGCCAATAAAATAAGTGTAAACAAATTTGTTTTATTTTTTTATGAATGTACAGAATCAAATGTCATAAGTTATATCATATTTTTTTACAAACAATTAGGCTATATAGTTTTCACTGAATGCTTATCAATGAATTTATTTATTTTATCTTCTCACTTAAAATTTCAATAGAATCCCATTACTTTAAGCCAACCAGTCAAGAGAAATGGCTAATTTTTTGTCCTGAATTTTTTAGGCAAACAATAGCCACAACAACAGAGTATGAAAATGCCATCCAACCAAACCTACTTACATACTGGGAAACAAGGTCACCCGCAACCACATCACATAGTTCAACAATGTACACTGTGTGGACAAGGTGAAGGAGCTGTCAGTCATCGGGAGAACAATACAGGGGATTTCAAGTGATTGCCTGTCAATCATTCTCAGAGTTGGTGGAAGTAAAGCCCAAGTCACTCCATGACTCCTGTTCATGAGATGCCTGTATGTTGAACTTTGTGATAATGAACCCTTAAAATGTCTTTTGTTTATTTTCCAGTGGGGAGCATTTTGAGGTCTGTAAGTGTTTTTTTTCTGCTCACTTTGCCTCAGACTAATAAATGTGATAGAAGCATATTCATTATACTCATTATTATAGCTCAATTCAGCTATAGCAAAACACAGTGTAGAGTGCTTTAGAAATTCACTGGGTGGCATTGTACCACCTTTGTGGGATGGAGCGTGCAGTGGTGGGTCAAGGCTACAAGACGGACCCACACTGACGTGCAAATCGTGTGTGTGTGTGTGTGTGTGTGTGTGAGAGAGAGAGCCCAAATTGTAGTGAAGCAGTTTGACTGTAACATAGTTCATTTCTAGTAATGATGGTTCATTTGATTCAAATATCAAAAGAGGTTTTGATGTAAAATGACCACAATTATTTTAACTCTGAGGTCATAACATGTAATTATGTGTTTGTTTGTTTTTAACAATATTTGATGCCCTTCTACTTTGTCAGTCTGGTTTTAGGAATTACAAAATCGTTTTATTTTGACAGCTCCCTGCCAGTGATGCAGATTTGTTGGGTTGGGAAATGGGGTTTATCCAAGACCATCATCATAATCATAGTGAAAGCTGATATTACAGCATCATCCAGCTTTCAGAATCATGGGTGGATTCCAGAATCATGGCTGGATTCCAGGCCAGGGCTACTGGGCCAGACCCAGGTGGCCATAGTTATTACCACACTGTGAGCTTCCTCAATCATCTGCACTCCATACTGTAGCTCTGAGGGAATGGACTATATATGGCACAGAGGGCTCTGTAGACAGCTCATACATTTCCAGTGGAGCGTCAGCTGTTTTGTTACGGCACCTTCTGTTATATTCTGCTCCTTCTGTGCTCACTGGGACAATAAGTATGTTATTTATGTCCAACTTATGTGCAGCTCCTTATTCAACTTAACTCTGTGCAACACAGCCGAGCCGGGTCTGTGTAAACCGGTACACTAACACAATAGCCCCTACAACACAGCGGACATTCCACCGGAAACATGTGAGCTGGCTGAAAAGCCTTCCAGGAAGAGGTTGGGGTTCTGAGGTGTTCTCAGACACAGTGCTGGCTCTCCATCCATCCCAGGTAGGAAATGATTGTTAGAAATTCAGCAGATCTCCTTAAGCAAATCCTCAGACTACTTACGCTACCAGCTACAGTCGAGATTACAAGTGAAGTACAGTCCAGCAACCCTCCCCCCCCCCCCCCCAATGTTACCCATAAAAGCATCCACGGTGAAGTTCAACAAAGTCATCCGTGTAGGTGACATATTGCATTTAAGATGATTATCAAAGGGTGTGTTTATACCTCACACAGCCCTGCAGGTTGAGCACCAACAGAGAGAAGGAAGGAAGAAACAGATAGTGAGAGAGAGAGAAAGAAAGAGAGGAGAGAGTAAACAATCAGAGGATTAAACAACCAGAAGAGAAGAGTAAACATCTGGAAAGGATCCACATGGAGTTCACAGTACTGAAATGTAATTGGCAGTGATGAATATCGACATTAGTCTTCAGAATCACACAATGTCGGACTTAAAATGTCTGAAGGTGTTGTCCTTAACGTGTGCGAGAGAGTGAGGGAGGGAGGGAAAGAAATCAATGGCTTTAGAAGGACTCCTCCACTTCAACTTGGCATCTTGACTTGGGGACATTTCAGTACTTGGGCAACTGAACTCAGGGCTGATGTGACGTGACTGTGGTCTCCACCAGCATGCAGAAGAATGTTTCCACCACATAACGATGCCTGATGATCAAATGCTACTCTATGCACAGTGGCCTATATCATGCACATATAATCTATGATACATATACACAGAATCCCAGAACAGCAAAGCGTGTTCCTACCAGTTCGCATTTTCTGCCCCATTCGATTCATGAGACTCACAATAAAAGATTCTAGAGCGCTATGCTCTGCTCTAGAATTTTTGCACACAATGGCTAAGTGTTGTGACAGAGGTCAAAGGGCACATCTGAGCACATCTATACCCCAGACAGCAGCTAGCTTTGAACCACATCCGGCCCAGACGTGGCCCACATCTGGCCCAGCTCCACTGAATGCACACAGTCATCTGCTATCTACATCAATACCAGGTCCAACCAAAAGCTACAATATGGCAAAAACAGGTTTGTCATTCTTTCAATTGTATACCGCTTTGTCACCCCTTGAAGTAAATAGATTATCGCGTTACAAAGCAATATGTTACACTAATACTTGTGTATGCTTGTTGCATTGTACTCATCGATCCAGATACATCATAGCAAGGTTTTTGTCTAATAATAATAAATAAAATGTTGGGCCATACTTTAGTTTGCCTATCCCTTGTCACGATGTAAATATAAACCGTACAATGTCACTCAGCTCAGTTAGAAAGACGAACATTACACTGATTGTTTGCATTTGCATTAGTGTGGCACACTGTGATCAGTTGTCCAGACACAACACAGCCAGGCTTATGCCTAATAATATAAAGTATCGGTATACGTTAGCCGTTCTTTGCCTCAGTAGCCACACATAGCCAATGTGCTACTGTCTCTGTACCACGACAGCAACGACACATCCTATCTGTTGAACCCATGTCTTAAGTGCAGAAGGTGTTTGTCCTCTCCTCGTGCCTCCTCTCCCCGCCTCGTCAGGGAGGCCGCCCGTCCGCATGCCCGTGCCAGTCCCTCCAGCCTGGGCGAGGGACCAAGGCACTTCCAGAGAGAGCCGTGGCCAGGCGGGGGCGTTTGGATTGGTTTCATGTTTATACATTCATCTCTTAAACCGTAGGGTCCATTATGGACGTGCATCTCCAAGCAAACAAATCAGTGACAAGGAAGTTTGCGATAAATGCTCTCAGCTAATGAACTCGTAAGAAAGGTTGTCTGTGAATATGAGAGATTAATTAAAGTACAAAATCTTTTGAAAGGTGTTGCCTGCCGTTTGTGTTGTCAAAACACTTGAGAGACTTGAGAGTCATTCTGATGCAACAGGGGAAAGCTGATGCTCCTTATGAATCTTCTGCATTTTAAGCATCTCAGTTCAGTTTCATGTGATTGCAATATATTTGTTTACTTTTTCCAGAACTTGAAAATATAATAAAATGAGATAGAACACAAAGTCCATCTTCATGCCAAAACGTCTCAATGGCACTGACACACTCTCTTTCTATGTACCAATCCAATCCCTTAAAAACTACATTAGTCTAAAAGTGTTCCTCTTAAAAACTACATTAGTCTAGAAGTGTTCCTCTTTCAAAAACAAAAATGGCGAGTTCCACCTGCATCACACAGTCTGTCTAGCTTCTCTACTCTGGAACAAATCTTGCGTAGAACAGGACCAGACCTGTTTAACAGATCTATCTGGGTCTCCACTGGAACCACCTTCAGGATTTGTCATCTGCAAGTGGACAGGACTCACAGACTCATATAACACTAACGCTGCAACCAGCTACATTTCAAACAGGAAAAGTGACAACCTCAAAAAAGTATAAGACAACCTCAAAAGAGTCACAGACAACTCAGCTCTGCCCAAAACACATGGCAAAATCAAAGACTCTTCTGTGAGACTGTAGAATTGAATTCTGTTAAATACCATTCAAGTATAATTCTCAATAAATACAGACACCTATATTGGTGATTGAGGTGTGTACCAAAATGATATGAAGCAACTACAACGAATTAACACAAATATGCACTTAGGCACACAGAGACAAAACAATGTCAACATCTTGTCATGGGATGCTGTGTATATGTTTAGAGGAGAAACGTTTTTTGGGGATAGCTATATATTATACTGCATTTCAATTATGTATTTCAAACGTGGGTCTTTCCAAAACAAATGAAAAATCTTCTCCAGTCTTCTCCAGAACAACAAGATCCTCTGGCTTCCACACCACTTGTCTGTGAGGGTCACCACTAATGGCCATGTTTAGTCACCGTTGATTAAAACACCGCTGGACCAGTGAAACAAAGTAGCCTTTGAGATGCGTTTGCATTTCCTGATGCGAGGAGAAACAGCTTCCATTTTGTGCTTCATTGTGTGGGATGTGAACATCAAAAAGGGAAGAGTAGGACTAGCCTGAAGGAGGGGGAATGTGGTTGTGGTTTCCAAAATCTTGATGGCTGACTGTGAACGTTTCCTGAAGCTTCTTCTTTTGGACTTTACAGTTGGGTAGTGGATTAGTAGTGGATTAGTAGTGGATTAGTAGTAGATTAGTTGTGCTTGTGTTGACTTCACCTCAAGGCTTCAGAAAAAGTCCAGTTTCTCTTTGTGGCTTGGTCTCATCAGCGACAAGAGAGAAGATTAAATGCCAAAAGTGACCCTGTGTGACCCCAGATTGACCTTTTGTCTCCATGGCGAGGGTTTATTTCTTGGGGTGGAAAACCATGAGCGGCCTCTCCTCGTGCCGTTGCCATGGACTCTTCTTGTTCCCGTCCTTGTCGTCAGGGTCGTCTTCGGGACTGGTGACGGAATCGCGCCGCGACTCACTGTTGTTGCTGCTGCGCGAGCTGTTGCCACGGCTGCGACCTTTACGGGCGACGGGTGACCCCCGGGGATCGTCCGGGCCCTCGTCCAGCAGCGGCGTCAGCGGGTTCTCCAGCGGAGAGCTGGCCCCCATGCGGGCCACACCCCCACTCAGCTCCAGGGCGTCTTGATAGGCCAGTTTGGAGTAGGGCTTGACCCCGCCCCCGGCGCCGCCGTGACCCTTGCGATGCCCGGTGCCCGATCGCTCGTCCCTCCCGCCGTCCTTGCTCTTGCGCTGGCCGGACGAGTAGGCGGCGGAGGAGAGGGGCTTGCGGTCCTGGCTCTCCTGGGAGAGGGTGTCGGGGCTGCAGTCCTTGCTGCTGCTGCTGGGCTGCGTGTTGTGGGTGGACGTGGAGAGGGTGGTGGGCGTGGAGTGCGAGGACGCGTGCCCCATGGCGTGGTGTGCGGCGAGGTCGGCGGAGCCCACGTCGATGTAGGAGTGGCGCACGTGCGCGTTGGCGCGGCCGTCCAGCGAGATGAACCAGGCGCGCGGGTGCTGCTTCACGCCGAGTTCCAGAAGCTTCTTCTCTGTCAGCGCCTGCAGCTCGCCGTTCATCTGCGCCATGGTGGAGTCGTTGAACAGCACCGGGATGTGGACCGAGCCGCCCGGCCCCGTGGATGCCCAGCTGCTGCCCTCCGAGTCGTCCGGCGACGACGAGCCTCCCTGCTGGGCCTGCTGATGCGACCCTTGACCCTGGTGGCCCCCGCCGCTGGCTCCTCCCTGCGCCTCCTTGTCCCGCTCCGACGCGGGCTGACCGTCTTTGCCCGCTTCTCCCGAGCCGAACTCGGAGGACAGGCGCATGTAGTGGGCCGGAATGACCAGCGTGGGGACCATGCTGCGGTAGATGTTCTCCTTCATCTGGTCCAGCGAGCTGCAGAAGATGATCTGGCCCGGCTGGGTGTTCAGGGAGGTGGGTCGGGTCAGGTGGTCGGCCGCCTGGGACAGCTGGGAATATTCCGGAGGCTTGTCGGGCGGCGGAGACGGCGGCTCCGAGGTGTACCCGCGGTTGTCGTTGGCGACGTTTCTCCGGTGGTATTCCGCGTCTTTGTCTTCGTTGGCGGCGTAGACGCGCCCGTACTCGTCGCGGATGACGGGGGGCTCCAGCGAGACGGTCTCCGTGGCGCGGTGCACCTTCATGGGGAAGCTCTCGCCCTTCGCCCCCCCCTTGGGGCCCTTGCTCTTGGAGTGGCGCAGCTTGTGCGCTGGCACGTGCTTGGAGAACTCGTCGCGGGCGCTCTTGTGGTCTCTGGAGGGCGACGCGTCGGACCGGATAGCGTCCTGGTCGCCAGTGGACGTGCCTGGCTCGGCGTGCCCGCCGCAGATGAGGTTGAGGCGGGACATGGACGTGCCCTGGTCTCGCCTCGAGCCGTTTAGAGCCGCAGAGCTCTGGAGTTTCCCCTGCTGACGACGCGGCTTCAGACAACGCCTCCTACAAGCACAACATGAGGGGGAGCAAGCCATCAGACATCAAGTACATAAACTCTTTATCATACTAATCATTGTCATTCATTTCTATCCTGTCAGTTATGATATAAGAATCAGATTTCGGAAAGCTCTGATTCCAGACTGGCTGCAGACTTGCACATTACACACACACACACACACCGACACACACACACACACACACACACACACACACTCACACACACACACACACACACACACACACACACACACACACACACACACACACACACACACACACACACACCCTGAGCTCCCGCTGCCTTACCTCCACACACACACACACACACACACACACACACACACACCCTGAGCTCCCGCTGCCTTACCTGCAGTAGTAGAGGAGCACACACACACACACACACACCCTGAGCTCTTACCTGCAGTAGTAGAGGAGCACACACACACACACACACACACACCCTGAGCTCTTACCTGCAGTAGTAGAGGAGCGAGCACACACACACACACACACACACACACCCTGAGCTCTTACCTGCAGTAGTAGAGGAGCACACAGAGCAGGACGAGCACGAGCAGGGCCAGCGAGGCCAGGATGGACAGCAGGAAGAGCGTGTGGTAGGCCGTGATGTCCCGCAGCCCCGGGTGACCCAGGCCGGACCCTGCACAACACAACACAACCACCCCCCCAGCCGGTGAGGGGCAGGGCTAGGACTACTAACTGCACAGGTTGGTCAGCTACAGGTCCCGTTATACCTTAACAATAGTATATTATTGACCCACAAACTGCAGCTGAAACTTTTCTCCGACATCGTCCACCTCTAGATCTAGATCTGGAGCTAGTGAGAGGCTAGACCAGAGCTGATGTGCGGTCAGATTTGAAAACGAGATGCTTCATCTCAAGGGGTTATCCTCTTAACACTTAATAAATGATGAGAAATTATCTCTGTGGAGTGATCTGTGTGTGGTCAGATTTGAAAACGAGATGCTTCATCTCAAGGGGTTATCCTCTTAACACTTAATAAATGATGAGAAATTATCTCTGTGGAGTGATCTGTGTGTGGTCAGATTTGAAAACGAGATGCTTCATCTCAAGGGGTTATCCTCTTAAAACTTAATAAATGATGAGAAATTATCTCTGTGGAGTGATCTGTGTGTGGTCAGATTTGAAAACGAGATGCTTCATCTCAAGGGGTTATCCTCTTAACACTTAATAAATGATGAGAAATTATCTCTGTGGAGTGATCTGTGTGTGGTCAGATTCGAAAACGAGATGCTTCATCTCAAGGGGTTATCCTTTTAACACTTAATAAATGATGAGAAATTATCTCTGTGGAGTGATCTGTGTGTGGTCAGATTTGAAAACGAGATGCTTCATCTCAAGGGGTTATCCTCTTAACACTTAATAAATGATGAGAAATTATCTCTGTGGAGTGATCTGTGTGTGGTCAGATTTGAAAACGAGATGCTTCATCTCAAGGGGTTATCCTCTTAACACTTAATAAATGATGAGAAATTATCTCTGTGGAGTGATCTGTGTGTGGTCAGATTCGAAAACGAGATGCTTCATCTCAAGGGGATATCCTCTTAACACTTAATAAATGATGAGAAATGATCTCTGTGGAGTGATTTGTGTGTGGTCAGATTTGAAAACGAGATGCTTCATCTCAAGGGGTTATCCTCTTAACACTTAATAAATGATGAGAAATTATCTCTGTGGAGTGATCTGTGTGTGGTCAGATTTGTCAGATTGACAAATTGAGACAAATTGAGACAAATTTGTCAGATTGTCAGATTGATTGGTCAGATTGACTGCTCCCAATCATGCTAATTGCCCATTACTGACCAACACATTCCATGAGCTCCTATGTGGTTCACCTTGATTATTTATTCATGAACTGAGTCATTAGAGAAACATTTGACAGACATCAAGAGAGGTGGAGGAGAAAAGAGCAGAGAGAAAATGAGAAAGGGTAAGAAGGGATGAAGATAAAGGAAGAGGAAGAGAGAGAGAGAGAGAGAGAGAGAGAGAGAGAGCAGGTTTACCTGCAGTAGAGGGAGTCAGGGATGGAGGGATGTAGAGAGAGAAGGGAAAAGGATAGAGAGAAAGAGAGGGGGAGATAGAGAGGGGGAGATAGATAGGGAGAGAGAGAGAGAGAGAGAGAGCAGGTTTACCTGCAGTAGAGGGGAAAGCCGCCACCCAGTATCCCAGCTTGGAGGCCATGAACTCCCAGGTGAGCTGGGAACCCTCTCTCTTAATGTAGCCTGTCCCATTCCTCAGCCACACACCTGCAACGCCACGACTAGAGCTTAGTGGACTATACATACTCTCTCTCTTACACACACACACACACACACACACACACACACACACACACACACACCTGCAACACCAGGACTAGAGCTTAGTGGACTATACACACTCTCTCTCTCACACACACACACCTGCAACACCAGGACTAGAGCTTAGTGGACTATACACTCTCTCTCTCACACACACACACACACACACACACACACACACACCTGCAACACCAGGACTAGAGCTTAGTGGACTATACTCTCTCTCTCTCTCTCTCTCACACACACACACACACACACACACACATACACACACACACACACACACACACACACACACACACACACACACACACACACATACCCACCCCTGCAACACCAGGACTAGAGCTTAGTGGACTATACACTCTCTCTCTCTCTCACACACACACACATACACACACACCTGCAACACCAGGACTAGAGCTTAGTGGACTATACACACTCTCTCTCTCTCTCTCTCTCTCTCTCTCTCTCACACACACACACACACACACACACACACATACACACACACCTGCAACACCAGGACTACAGCTTAGTGGACTATACACTCTCTCTCTCACACACACACACACACACACACACACCTGCAACACCAGGGGTAGAGCTTAGTGAACTATACACTCTCTCTCTCTCTCACACACACACACACACACACACACACACACACACACACACCTGCAACACCAGGGGGGTATTCTATCAACCTCGCTAATGAAGGCGGCGCTTAACAGAAATAGCCTGGCTTGAACTAGCGTAGACTTTCACTCTGAAGCCGTTCCATTAACTCAAGTTAGCGGCATCTTGGCCTCGTTTATTCAAGCGAGGTTTAGTTCAGCTTCATCTCTGCTCGTGCACGAGGTAGAAATGTAGACCAAACCAGTAGATTGACGAAAAGACGATATATGTCGTAAAATTAAGACAATACTAGACGATTTCTGTTTGATAGGCAAGCGCCATCTACAGGATTTTCAAATTTAACATGGAGAGAAAAAATAGATTGCCTACAGAAATTGGAGAATAATGAAAGCATACATTTAAAACAGCAATGCTAATGGTTTGAAATCAATTGCGAGTTTGATTGGCTTCACTCTTGAACACATAGACTATACAGTCTATGCTTAACAAAACGAGTGAATGAATAAATAGTATAAACTCAAAAAACAACTTTGGCATATATTCAAAAATATCTATAGCCTACGTTCTTATAATAAAAGAGTTCACTCCAAATTATTGTCTAGGTGTAGGTGGTCATAAAATAAATTATTATCAACATAATAGCCTATTGTCTCCCATAAGTCCCAAAGTGTTTGAAATAAAATTATCTGAAATGCAATGGCTTTCAATTCAATTTATGCCTAGTATTTAATCTGTGTAGCACACAGTTGATTTGACATTCATGAACAATCGTCGACACATGAAACAGTTTTAATTATTAGCTGCCTAGGCTACAGAATAATTATCCTTTGGCTTGCATCAGATATAATATAGCCCACTGGCAAAGCTGTCACTGGACAGCCTACCAAATGTGCATGACCCTTTATCAGCAGTAGACATATGTCTTTCATCAAAGATTATAACTAAAAATGCCATTATCAAGGTGATAAACAATGTAGCCTTAATACTTCGTATGGGAAGCGAACCTGCGAACACGCAAGAAAGTAATTCCTTTGCTATGCCACCTCGTTGCACGTTACACCACCACCGAGCGTAAGTGATGTAGAGTAGCAGTAGTAGCACGATTCCTAGAACCACACGCATGTGAAGTTAAAACATTTTTAATCGTATTATCTTCATAAATTCTTTGGAGCTAGTGAATGTGTAAATCCATGCTTGGTGCACTGTCGGAAAAAAACATTTCTATAGGCCTACTTCTATTTTTGAAGTTGTAGGCTACAGGTGACGAGAGCACAGGTTGAAGGAACCATCTTTTTGGACTCGTTTTCCGAATAATTGTTTTTTTTTTGCAACACAGCTTAATTTAGCTTGAAAGTTAACCTGCTACGGAGCAGGTTAGTTCTGTGGCATAAATTCCCATGGTTACCAAGCTGGGATTCACGTTAACCTCATTAATGGAACGGAATTCTCACTAAAATTAGCGAGACTTATCGAAATAAGCCAGGTTTGGCCTTTAGCGAGGTTGATGGAATACCCCCCTAGACTAGAGCTTAGTGGACTATACACTCTCTCTCTCTCACACACACACACACACACACACACACACACACACACAAACAAACACACACACACACCTGCAACACCAGGACTAGAGCTTAGTGGGCTATACACTCTCTCTCCTCAACCACACACCTGGAACACCAGGACTAGAGCTTAGTTACTCTCTCTCTCTCTCTCTCTCTCTCTCTCTCTCTCTCTCTCTCTCTCTCACTCTCTCACTCTCTCACACACACACACACACACACACACACACACACACACACACACACACATACGTGCACACACACACACACACACACATACGTGCACACACATGAAAAAACAAAGTAGGGCTAACCACAACCACTCAAGTAAGCAGTAATGGAAAGAGCAGTAGTAGTACCTGTCTTGCTGTGGTTGTGTGTGTGTGTTTACCTGTCTTGCTGTGGTAGTGTGTGTGTGTTTACCTCTCTTGCTGTGGTAGTGTGTGTGTTTACCTGTCTTGCTGTGTGTTTACCTGTCTTGCTGTGGTAGTGTGTGTGTGTTTACCTGTGGTAGTGTGTGTGTTTACCTGTCTTGCTGTGGTAGTGTGTGTGTTTACCTGTCTTGCTGTGGTAGTGTGTGTGTGTGTTTACCTGTGGTAGTGTGTGTGTTTACCTGTCTTGCTGTGGTAGTGTGTGTGTTTACCTGTTGTAGTGTGTGTGTTTACCTGTCTTGCTGTGGTAGTGTGTGTGTGTGTTTACCTGTCTTGCTGTGGTAGTGTGTGTGTGTTTACCTGTCTTGCTGTGGTAGTGTGTGTGTTTACCTGTGGTAATGTGTGTGTTTACCTGTCTTGCTGTGGTAGTGTGTGTGTTTACCTGTCTTGCTGTGGTAGTGTGTGTGTTTACCTGTGGTAATGTGTGTGTTTACCTGTCATGCTGTGGTAGTGTTTGTGTTTACCTGTCTTGCTGTGGTAGTGTGTGTGTTTACCTGTCTTGCTGTAGTAGTGTGTGTGTTTACCTGTCGTAGTGTGTGTGTTTACCTGTCTTGCTGTGGTAGTGTGTGTTTACCTGTCTTGCTGTGCTAGTGTGTGTGTGTTTACCTGTGTTAGTGTGTGTTTACCTGTCTTGCTGTGGTAGTGTGTGTGTGTTTACCTGTGTTAGTGTGTGTTTACCTGTCTTGCTGTGGTAGTGTGTGTTTACCTGTCTTGCTGTGGTAGAGCCACACAGGTATGCTGGTGGGGCTGCGGAGGCGTGAGTCGGAGGGCAGCGGGATGGACATGTGGAACGACTCTGTGACCGGCACGGCTCGGCCCTCGCGGTCAAACAGCTGGGCGCTCACCGCTGCCACCGCCGTCAGCTCCATCCAGCCACTCTCCCCTCCTGGACATGGAATACACACACACGCACACATGCAGGCAGGCACACACACACCAAACACACACACACACACCAAATACACACATACCATTCACAAACACACATACACACACAGAGGTGCTCACACAAAAGTTGGCAGTCTTTAATCTTTAGTCATTTAGTCTCTCTGTCTTTTCTTCTCACATCTCACGTCTGGATTTGTCTGTGTTTCTTCATCACCTGTGTGTGCTATTCATCTGTACGTGCCAGACTCTCACCTGTGCAGTTGAGCATCACCTGTGTGTGCTATTCATCTGTACGTGCCAGACTCTCACCTGTGCAGTTGAGCATCACCTGTGTGTGCTATCCATCTGTACGTGCCAGACTCTCACCTGTGCTGTTGAGCATCACCTGTGTGTGCTAACCATCTGTACGTGCCAGACTCTCACCTGTGTTGTTGACCTCCACCCCCAGCAGGTAAGGGAAGCTGGCCAGCTCGTCATGCGCCATGGTGGTGGTGAGGACTGCTGACACGTCGGCGTAGGAGGAGTTGAGCGCCAGCGATCGCCTCTGCAGCTGGACCCGAGGCTGGTTTCTCACCCCTGCACCACAGACCACAGGTGGACAGGGACCGTCAGGACGAGACGGGCACTCTGGGTAATACTTGTTCCCTCTACTTAACCCTTAACCCTTAAAGGAGTACCGTCACACCGGTGTGACGGGAATGTTGAGAAATGAACGTTCTAAAGAATATCTGGGTTCATTGAATTCAACATAGAATTTTAGAACCTTCAATTGTTGAGGAACTTAGAATGTTCCAAAACCTAAATCTTTAAGGGTTAAAGGACCCGTATGTAGGAAATAAATTGTAACCATTCCAAAAATGATCACCAAACATATTTGATATATACATTTCATATTTGATGTAATTTTGGTGTAAACTGTACTGGATTAAATGTTTTTTTTTTTATGTGTGTTGGTGTGAGATGCATAAGTGTGTCTAACTCCAGAGGTATATCAATTGCCAGCTCTAATAGTAATTTGTGTGATAAAAACACACAATGCTGGTTTTCTGGGGCCCACATGTTTTTCACATTTTGCAACATGAAAACAAACCATTATAATCCATATATTTCTCATGAATGGCCAGAGATCTTCTTCTATTCATGTTCCTGTTTTCACACCTTTCTTCAGTGAACCTGATGTGGTTTGAACCATAAAACCAAACCCTTCTTTTAGAAACTGCCAACCCCAGTCAAACAATGTACCTCAACAGCCCTTTTTGCATCTGAGATCATATGTGTGTTGGTCTCAGAGGTTGTTGATGAAATGGGTTTGCTGTGTGTCAGTGGTTTGGTTTGTTTGAGAAAAGACGCCCCAAAAAGGTTCCCAATGGAGATGAGCAAGAAGAACGGCAGCTGTTGCTATGGAGACAGAGGCTGGAAATGGATCTGTCAGGAGAATGAACTGAGGGTTCAACATCAACAGAGGGGTGTGAATGGGACGCAGGAGTTTGGGAGAGAGAGAGAGAGAGAGAGAGAAAGGTGAGAAAAGATAGTGAGAGGGAGTTAGGGAGAGAGAGAAGGAGGGAGAGGAGAGGGGAGAGAGAGGGAGGGAAGAGAAAAGGGAAGAGATATGTGGAAAAAAGAAGGGCAGAATGGCAGGAAGAATGAAAGAGAGCAGCAGAGAGGATGGGATGGAGGCAGTGCCGTTGGGCATGTGAAGAGGCCCGCCTGCCCAAAATTACAAGATTTTCATTTCTCATTTCAACGCATTGTTATTAGCTAATCAGACGGCAGCTAACATGTCATCCAGTCATCTCTCTCTCGGGTCTCCCTAGGCAGCTGCATTCAGCTGTTGGAGAGCTGGTGCTGGTTCTGAACTGGCTATTGGCTGATCTCCCTTCAATAGGCGGGACTTAGCGTGACTTTAGCAAATCAGGCAGGCAGCACGGTGCAGGGAAATGGACAGGTAACAACAGAGCTCTAGCCTCAATAAATGAAAGAGACTGACTTCCTAAATCGAGATTATGGATAAATATTTGACACACATGGATTAGTTAGTTAGCTTTCATTAAATTAGCCCAGGGTAGCCTAATCACAACTGTATGGAGTAACAATGGAAAGCTGACTGGTGTAGTGTTTTCAGTAGCCCTAAGGGCAACAACTGGAAATGGAATATATTATCCAAGATCGCTATGAACTCTCTATTAACCCTGCAAGTAGCCTAGCAACCATCCAATGCAATTACTAGGACATTAGGCTAGGATACTAGTTGTGTCTCCTTGTGGAGTTAGCTTACCACCAGTACCAGTACCAGTAAGCTATTTTTGAATGAATGACCAACAGTGTGTGGTCTACGTGACTATATGATTTTATAATTTCATGTGACAGAATGAAACAAAGGCCAAGTTAAAGCCATTCTGGGGGGGGGGGGGGGTTATGCACACACACTCACACACACACACACACACACACACACACACACACACACACACACACACACACACACACACACACACACACACACACACACACACTATTGTTTGCACAACGCCCCTGCAAACACACACACACACTATGGTTTGCACAATGCCCCTGCAAACACACACACACACACTATGGTTTGCACAATGCCCCTGCAAACACACACACACACACTATGGTTTGCACAATGCCCCTGGATGGAGGGGGGGAAAGAGAGAGACAGAAAGAGAGAGAGAGAATGTGGAACATGGGTAGAGAAAGGAGAGATCGAGAGAATGATAGAAAGAGAGAGAGTGAAAGAAAGAGAGACAAACCAAACAAGCAAAGCCGGCGTCGGATCAGGTGCCGAGAGAAGAGAGGGAAAAGACAAGGTGTGAAATTCGAAACAAAAATAGCACCACGGCGAAGCAGGAACGGCTGACCATGACAGACTATACCCTGGGCAAATGGGGCAAACAGACTGTACCCCAGGCAGATGGGGCAGATAGACTGTACCCCGGGCAGATGGAGCAGATAGACTGTACCCCGGGCAGATTGTCATTCCACAGTTCTTTTCTACTGATGTTGCTCATGACTTCTTCAAGCAATTTATATGTCATATGATTATTCAACTAGGAATCATTTCACCTCAGCATGTATGAAGTCTGACTGTAGCCCAGTCTCTGAGCGTTGCCTACCCCACTGAGAGTTCTGAGCCACTATGGGCTGGAGTGTATGAGCTGCTGAGTGTATGAGCTGCTGTGTATTGGAGTGTATGAGCTGCTGTGTGTATGAGCTGCTGTGTATTGGAGTGTATGAGCTGCTGAGTGTATGAGCTGCTGTGTATTGGAGTGTATGAGCTGCTGAGTGTATGAGCTGCTGTGTATTGGAGTGTATGAGCTTCTGTGTGTATGAGCTGCTGAGTGTATGAGCTGCTGTGTATTGGAGTGTATGAGCTGCTGTGTATTGGAGTGCATGAGATGCTGTGTATTGGAGTGCATGAGATGCTGTGTATATGAGCTGCTGTGTATTGGAGTGTATGAGCTGCTGTATGAGCTGCTGTGTATTGGAGTGTATGAGCTGCTGTGTGTATGAGCTGCTGTGTATTGGAGTGTATGAGCTTCTGTGTGTATGAGCTGCTGTGTGTATGAGCTGCTGAGTGTATGAGCTGCTGTGTGTATGAGCTGCTGTGTATTGGAGTGTATGAGCTGCTGTGTGTATGAGCTGCTGTGTATTGGAGTGTATGAGCTGCTGTGTATTGGAGTGTATGAGATGCTGTGTATTGGAGTGTATGAGCTTCTGTGTGTATGAGCTGCTGAGTGTATGAGCTGCTGTGTGTATGAGCTGCTGTGTATTGGAGTGTATGAGCTGCTGTGTATTGGAGTGCATGAGATGCTGTGTATTGGAGTGTATGAGCTGCTGTGTGTATGAGCTGCTGTGTATTGGAGTGTATGAGCTGCTGTATGAGCTGCTGTGTATTGGAGTGTATGAGCTGCTGTGTGTATGAGCTGCTGTGTATTGGAGTGTATGAGCTTCTGTGTGTATGAGCTGCTGTGTGTATGAGCTGCTGAGTGTATGAGCTGCTGTGGGTTGGAGTGTATGAGCCACTGTGGGCTGGAGTGTATGAGTGTTATGAACAGGCCCAGCCCTGTCGTGGCGGATGATCATCAGCAGATGACTTTGCCTGTTTGAATATTCAACTGACAATCTGCTCCAGCAGACACACACAGTCTCTGCCATGACTAGAGGATGCCCATGCATCTCCACAGCCACTAATACTGCTGCTTTCATCATACATACCGGTAATTACCTATATTATATAATATTACATATATAATTACCTATATTATATAATATGACATACATAATTACCTTTATTACATCATATTACATTCATACTTACTTATACTACATAATATTACATACATAATTACCTATACTACATCATATTACATGCATAATTACCTATCATATTACATACATAATTACCTATACTACATCATATTACATACATAATTACCTATATTTAAGCAATAAGCCGCGAGAGGCCGTTCTATATCGTGAATATAGCACAGCTAAGGGGTGTTGTTAGGCACGAAGTGAGAGAAGCGTAGCCGAGTGCTGTTAAACAACCCTCAGCTGTGCTATATTTACAATATAGAACGGCCTCAAGGGGCTTATGGCTTTTATAAAACAGCTACCACATATAGGACATTAAAAATTGATAGAAAATAAACAAATAATCATGAAATGTAAAAGCTATTTCATCTAAATGACATGTCCATTCTTCCGCAGAGTCCCCATAGAATAGTTCCACCGCTAGTAGATTCTTATCGGAATTGTTGCTCAGCAACTTCGAATTTTAACCGTTATGCATTCTAAGCACATTAATATAGAACGAAATGCGGTCTCAGCCGTGCTATATCGGGAAAATGTACAACGGCATCGAACGCGATTCAACCAATCATAATCAAGGACCGGATCTATCTGTTTTATAATACATAATATTACATACATACTTACATATACTACATCATATTACATACATAATTACCTATATTACGTCATATTACAGACATAATTACCTATATTACGTCATATTACAGACATAATTACCTATATTACGTCATATTACAGACATAATTACCTATATTACGTCATATTACAGACATAATTACCTATATTACGTCATATTACAGACATAATTACCTATGCTATTTACTTAATACACTAATAATGCTGCAAATAATGACGTGCTATTTTGGCAATATGTAATATAGTTGTTTGTCAATGCTGTATTATGATTATAGAGCTAAAGGAATTATGTGAATGATATTAAAATAATCTTCTCTATTTCTTTTGCACTACCACACTGTGAACACAGCATGAGCCCGTACGGTGCATCTGCATTAGTCATGAAACTGGGCATGTGTCACATTCAACTGCCAGCTTACCTGGGGAACCACGA
Organism: Alosa pseudoharengus; assembly: GCF_046254945.1. Lineage (NCBI taxonomy): Eukaryota > Metazoa > Chordata > Actinopteri > Clupeiformes > Clupeidae > Alosa > Alosa pseudoharengus. The sequence continues at coordinate 7,862,126 of NW_027468774.1, forward strand.
AACACCTGAATGATGTCATCATAGAGGATGAGGGTGCCTGGCCTCTCAGTCAGCAGGTACAGACTGACAGATGCATACACTGAATTGAGAGAGAAGGAGGGAGGGAGAGAAGGAGGGAGAGAGGGAGAGGATAGGGAGAGAGGGGGAGAAATAGAGAGAGGACTATAAGACCAATATAATCACAGTGTTCTGTGCATTAACTGTGCATGGTGTAGTGTGCATGGTGTACTGTGTGTGCATGGTGTAGTGTTTGCATGGTGTAGTGTGCAGTGTTTCCTCTAGGATTTTTTTAAGCAGTGGGGGCAGGCCTGTCCGAACCACCCACCCCCCCCACGGAACTGACAACTGACACTTCGCTGCAACACAAACAATTATATGTATTCACCTCTATTCACACACAATGAGGCATTATTTTCAGTTGTGATTGAGCTGTATATTTGGAGAATCTACAACAGGTCTGCACAATGAATTTTGAAAGGCAACTGTGACTATTGTACGTCTGCCCCATTTCTGATACTGTGGGGGAAGAAAATTAAACCGTGGGGGGCCGCCACTACCAAATCAACATAGAGGAAACACTGAGTGTGTGTGCATGGTGTAGTGTGTGTGCATTAGCTGTGCATAGTGTAGTGTGTGTGTGCATGGTGTAGTGTGCATGGTGTAGAGTGTGTGCATGGTGTAGGTTGTGTGCATGGTGTAGTGTGTGTGCATTGTGTAGTGTGTGTGCATGGTGTAGTGTGCATGGTGTAGTGTGTGTGCATGGTGTAGTGTGTGTGCATGGTGTAGTGTGTGTGCATTAGCTGTGCATGGTGTAGTGTGTGTGCATTAGCTGTGCATGGTGTAGTGTGTGTGCATGGTGTAGTGTGTGTGCATTAGCTGTGCATGGTGTAGTGTGTGTGCTGGATGTGGCACTGTGGCATATGATCCTGATGAAGCTCTCTAAGCGCCTTGTCCAGCTGAAGTGCAGCTCAGCTGAGAAGAGAAACAGCCTGAAGGCAAACAGGCGCACACAGCTACACACAGCTACACACAGACGCACACAGCTACACACAGCTACACACAGGCGCACACAGCTACACAGACGCACACAGCTACACACACAGGCGCACACAGCTACACACAGCTACACACACACAGACGCACACAGCTACACACACACAGACGCACACAGCTACACACAGCTACACACACACAGACACACACAGCTACACACACACAGACGCACACAGCTACACACACACAGGCGCACACAGCTACACACACAGGTAGTGTTGCACGGTGTATCGATACTAAAAAGGTATCGCGATGCCTTCACGCAAAAAACGATACGATTTCAGACGTTTTTAGAATCGATACTTTATTAAAATAATAACGTTCTGTGTCTGTGTCAACTGCTGCTCCCACTGCTCCTTGCACGCATCTAGGCAAGTGGGCGTGTCAAGCAGGCAGCTCTGAGTGAGTAAGTGTGCAGCCAACGTCAACATAGTTCTTTGCCGACAGTTCTAGGCCTTGTGGATAAAACAAAAGGTGTGCTATTTCTATTTCGGATACATCGCGTGAAGGCAAGCCATCAGGTACACAAAGTCATTTAAAAGCAGTAGGCTACGCATGGAACTTGGCTAAACACCTCGCAGATATATCCCAACATTTTTAAAGAGTTCAAAGAACGACAGGTTAACGAATATGCTATAGAAAACACGACTACATGGTTAGTGCCAAGTTCTTCTCTTATGTTTTAGTCTAGCCTAAGTGAAACGAGTATGGTTCTCTGGGATAAAGCGAACCTTCCTTCATCAATGAATTTTGACGAGACAGAGCTGTAATCATTTTGACGAGACATAACGAGCTGTAATCAAGGGTGCTAACGCGATGAAAGCGCAATGTTCACGCCAGAATAACATTACCATAACTTGTAAACGATCTATTTCATGTTCGGTCAGTAGCAGCCTACTACTGGTAATATTTGTCATGGCATGTAGACTGCAATTTGTTCAATAATTATTGCCCAGATGTAGGATAGGCTACCCGAAATGCGCTAATTAAAGCCCACATCATAACACCACCAAAGCGTGTTGAGTCCTAATAATAATAGCGGCTTATTGTTACAGTACGTGGTAGCAAATCATGTTATCAAAGAAATAGACGTAATGTAGGAATGCACACAGATATATTGCAACAGGTAATGGTGTAGGCCTATCTGACGAAGACCTGAGTGGTTGGAACGTCGTACTTGTACACTGGGCACAAAGAAGGCTATCCTCACATTTTCCCCTTTGCAACTGTCAAAGAAATCCCATGAACACGGGAAGGCCTAGGGTAGCCTATACTGTACATCAGATGGCCTAAAGATTAGGCCCCTCTGCATAGCATTCAGTGATTTGCATGCAGTAATTTTAACACTGACCTTGATCTAGCCTAGTTTGGCTATTTAAAGCTACTTTATTGCCACAACACAATGTAAATGAACTATAACAAACAATAAAGGACTTAATCACACAAAGTAGGCCTACTATTTTACTGACTATAAAAAAATAATAATTATGTAGGAAGTTTAGAACCCAGAATTGACCTACACACTACAAAAGTGCACCAAATTCAACACAAATGACTCAATACACTTGGAGGAGGTATGAGTCCTTTCTTCTCCAGATATCTTAGGATTTCGCCGTAGTATCGTTTTAGTATCGAGCATCGTGATATTTATGGCAGGTATCGTATCGAAGTCATAATTTTGGTATCGTGACAACACTACACACAGGCGCACACAGCTACACACACACAGGCGCACACAGCTACACACAGCTACACACACACAGACGCACACAGCTACACACACACAGACGCACACAGCCACACACACAGCTACACACACACAGGCGCACACAGCTACACACACAGACGCACACAGCTACACACACACAGACGCACACAGCTACACACACAGGCGCACACAGCCTGAAGGCAAACAGGCTCATATATGAACACATAAATGTTTCCGGTCTGTCGTGTTATGTAATATGTGTGTGAGGAAGCCGCACTTGTGTGTTTGGGCCTTTGTGCCTTTTTATGTATGCATGTGTGTGACGGCATGTGTGTGACGGCATGTGTGTGTGTGTGTGTGTGTACTGATGCACAGACACATGCCCTGTCAGTGATGCACTCTGGGAAGTAAAGCCCACAATCACAAAGGCACCCCAGCCAGATAATTATGCCACCCTTTGTGAATATAGCCAGGAACTCAATCAAATTATGTATACACACACACACACACACACATACTCTCTCTCCCTCTGTGTATCTCTCTCTCTCTCTCTCTCTCACACCCTCTGACACACAAAGTGCATCAATGAATATACAAACATAGCCACATGCCTACATGTGTGTGTTTGAATGACGCACTTACTTAAGTCTATCTCTACATGTTCTGGAGCATAGGCCACTGACTGCATGATGCACATCAACATTTTCGTTTTTCATTGTAGGCTATGTCTGTTCTCTGCTCTTTCTAAAGTGATGAGGTTGACACTCACCCACTGATCAAACTAATATGCAACAATATATTCCATATTTCAGCTCATCTCCTAAGTGTAAAATCCTATCAAATTCTTGAATTTCCCCTTGGGGATCAATAAAGTATCTATCTATCTATCTATCTATCTATCTATTAGAGCCTATCTATGCACATCTCTGTCTCTAGGTCATTCTGTGCAGGTTGAGCTGAGTTTGTGTTGGCCCTGCGCTCCCCTGGCCTGGCATCAGTGTGGGTAACATCTGCATGGCAACGGATCACTCACAAGGGATGCGGTTGGCATGCCAGGGCACGGAGTTGGTGATGTAATCCTGTTTGGAGGCTGTGATGATCACCAAGGTGCCTGGCCGGTAAAGGAAGTTGACCACGAGCATGCCATCACTTCCTGCCTCGCTGGAAGCCAGGACGCTTTGGTTGCCGTGGACCTCGATGAAGGCGTGCGACAGGGGTGAAAGGTCACTGCTGTCAAAGACTTGAACTCTGACCTGAACCTCTGCAGAGACACAACCGACAAGAGAGAAAAACAAGACGAGACAAAACAAAAACATGTCAGATACGCGGTCGATTATCAATTCCATATTTACAAGTCTGCATAAGCGACTGACTCTCCTCCATTGTAGTAGCCTACTATCGAAGCTGCATTAATAATTGTAGCGGCTGCCACCCATGCATTGTGCACCGTGTGCGCTAACGCCCGATGAGGTGCAGGGGGCATGCACCTCGTGTTGTGCTTTGCGTAATGAGCAGACCAACACACAAAGCTATCAACCGAAAACAGCAGAGATCGTTGGCTGGGCGTGGGAATTACACGGAGGGATCCCTCGGTGGCCTATAATTTGACATCTATGTTAAACGCTTGATCATTTCATGCGCATGTCGTAATTGCTTGGTGTCTACCTTTGTTTGATACAGACAATACCGCAACACGCAATTCCATGTGTCAATGTGGACGAGTTTTGCGAACAGCAACAGACATATTTAGATTAATGGCCCATATACCTTTATTGCATCAAAGAACGAGATCAACAGACAATGCCTTCCGTATCGACCACGTACCCACTGAAGTCCACGATCCTTTGTGATGAAAATCATCATTTAAAAAAACTTAGCAAAGCAAAGTGTGTAGGCTACAGCGAAAAAGATATAGCCTAGTGCGAAAGGGAAATTAGCATACACCTATAGCGTTTTAAAATTGGCTATCGATTCTGAGTCGCCAAAGCCACCACTCCCAGTCACACCTATCCGTGTGTCTCTCCACCCGCACGCACTCACCCAGTGCTCCATGTTCCGCGATGGATTTACTGGATATTCCCCGCACGTAGAAGTACAAAAGAAAGGCGAGAAAACGACAGCTGCAAGGCGGCGTCATCCTGTAAGCTACATCCCTATATCCAGACTGGCTTCCATAACGTATCATCCATTTTTTTTCTTTCCCTTTTTTTCAAAGATGGTTGTTGCTATTGGCGACCCGCATCTTCCCTTCTCCGACGCCCTCTGCCTTGGATGCTGTTGCCTCTCAATTATGCTTACCATCGCATTGTCTGCACGAAGAGAAAGACAGAGCGCCCTCTGCTGGCGACGTCTGTACCGTTCTCAAGATAAGGTATTTATCATGTCCCCACTAGAACTCATCCGAAATCTATAAGTCACATAAGTACGTTGAATTTCTCATTCTAATGTGCGGCGAGTGAGAAAAAGTCTTGAATCAATCTGTGTTGCTTATAATAACTCCTTGAAGTAAAGGGACGGCCTATTTAGTCAAATATCACAGTCCGAAGACGTGATTCGCCGTTGTCGTACAGGATAATGGTCACTAGAGGTCAGTAGTCTCACACTGAAATAATAGCGGTAGTCTCACACTGGGATATGGCACTTGCGAGGTCTCTTTTGCCAGTCAAACGTTTCGCCTCGTTATGAACGGACGCTAGACTTTTACGAGGGAACAGAAATAAAATGTATGTCACTGACGCAATAATGTGGATGTGTCTTTTTGAATTGCACAATCACAATACTTTCTATCAAGCTGAGACTGGAATTCTGCACACGATTAATCAAAATAAGCATGATTAATCAAATATCATAAACAAACACACACACACACACGCAACCCTTTCATTACCCGAAACAAAACTGGCCCACAGTGCCAAGTCAGTCTGAATGCCCCATTGAATTTTGCTTGACCCTCAAATCACAGGCTTCAGTTAATGGGTTTATTCAGGGGTCAGGATGATCCGTGGGCTCTCATAACAGAACCCTGTTGTGGTCTGGGCTGCTCAGATTTCGGCCGATGAGGAAGGGAACTCTACTGGACTGTAGCGGCCACCATGGGGGCTGCCTCGTGTCCTGTAGCCTTTTTTGCTTGGAAAGGTACAGTATGCTTAACAGGTCACATTCACTTTTGGACAATACATTTTCCCTGGAGAGAGAGATAGAGTGAGAGAAAAAGAGAGAGAGAGAGAAAGAGAGAGAGAGAAAAAGAGAGAGAGAGGCAGAACAAGGGAGAGAGTGTATTGATATAATCCTTTGTATGTGACCTTCATAGCTGTCCACACTCCATACACACAAGAGGATGACGTGCCACAGGTAACACCCTACCATCGGTGTGTGTGTGTGTGTCCTCGTACCACAGGTAACACTAACAATACACCCTACCATCGGTGCGTGTGTGTGTGTGTCCTCGTACCACAGGTAACACTAACAATACACCCTACCATCGGTGCGTGTGTGTGTGTCCTCGTACCACAGGTAACACTAACAATACACCCTACCATCGGTGCGTGTGTGTGTGTCCTCGTACCACAGGTAACACTAACAATACACCCTACCATCGGTGTGTGTGTGTGTGTCCTCGTAAGATGTGTATGTGTTTCAGTTGTTTTGCTCTTGGGTTATTTGGGTATATGGTTTTTACAGGTGTGTGTGTGTGTGTGTGTGTGTGACTGTCTGGCTGGCTGGGTGTGGGTCTTTGTGTGTGTGACCTAGTTGGATATTTAGGGACTGAGCCAGTAGATGATGTAAAAGATGACAGGTTGAATTTCTCTAAGTGCTCCCTGTGCACAGATCTGGGACAGACACACACTCTCGCTCTCACACTCACACACGCACACACGCATACGCAGGCGCATACACACACTTGTATATACACACAGACACATTCACACACATTCCCTTTCTCTAGCACACATACACACACACGCACACACACACACACACACACACACACACACACACACACACAAACACACACACTTAGCCCTGTGGGTGTGTGAGGATTAAATCTCCTCTGCTGCAGTAATTACACACACTGTGTTTGTTAATTAAGATGAGAGGATGTGTCCAGAAACACTCAACTCAGCCGCCTGCTCCCTTTTGGGACACACATACACACACAATCACTCACTCACATCTAACGCACACACACACACACACACACACACACACACACACACACACACACACACACACACACACACACACACACACACACACACTCACTCACTCACTCACTCACTTCTAACACACACTCACATCTAACACACACTCACATCTAACACACACTCACATCTAAAATTGTGGATTTGATTTTTGTAATCCCTGGATGGGAGACACATTAATGGATGGATGGGTGGGTGTCAGGATGAAGGCAGGTAGAGGAGGATGAACTGGTTTAGTAACGGGGGAACAGCAGATTAGGTGTCCAGCAGAGATTAGAGGAGTTTTGGATGTGTGTGTCACACATGGCGGAGACCAACGGAACAAACACATATGGGGTGATTCAAACAAGAGCAGGCCCAGGGATGACATGGGCTCAGTGAAGGAGCCAACCCTTTACACTCCTAATAGTGTTCCCCCTTACACTCCTAATAGTGTTCCCCCTTACACTCCTAATAGTGTTCCCCTTTACACACCTAATAAGTGTTCCCCTTTACACACCTAATAGTGTTTCCAGTCAACCCCCTTTACACACCTAATAGTGTTCCCAGTTGAACGTAATAGTGTTCCCAGTTGAGCGTAATAGGGCACTACCCAATAGTGTTCCCAGTTGAGCGTAATAGGGCACTACCCAATAGTGTTCCCAGTTGAGCGTAATAGGGCACTACCTAATAGTGTTCCCAGTTGAGCGTAATAGGGCACTACCTAATAGTGTTCCCAGTTGAGCGTAATAGGGCACTACCCAATAGTGTTCCCAGTTGAGCGTAATAGGGCACTAGCGCCTTTGTCTTCCATGGACTCCATGAGATGTAACCACTTGGACACGTTAGTCATTTGCTGCACCATTCTAAAATAAAAATAAAAACCTAAATATCTGTGTGCTCAGATTGATCATTTGCTTTTGCTGCATGAAGGTCCTCTATGGTGAAGCACCAGCTGAATTTACGACCACTTTTTTCATCAGACACCATCATCAAGCCCAGTACCCATATTTATTAACACAGACTGAGTCCAGCCTACAATCCATCAACACTGCAGATCAAAAGACTACAGGAAATCAGTACCCACAGTGCACTGGGGCATAAACACTAAATCATGCCAGCGGAGCCGAGCGTCATCACAGCTTTGGATCTCAGAACAGGAGCAGCGCCCGCTGGCTATCCGACCCGTGGGTCTGAACTCGTATGGGCTGTTATCACCACTGCAGCACCAGTGATTAAAGACTAAACCTTTAATTTTAGCCTTACTCAAGCATGTCGTTTGTGAATACACAACAAAACAACCCAGTTGAAAACAACTCTAATATCTCCTTGACATGGGCATTGACGCAACACCCTCCTGAGTTTGCTCCGGATAGCACGGCCGTGTGTTCTGTTGTATATTGTTGATATTGTAACCACTGAACTCTGAAATACATTCAGCTCTGCCCATGCAGCACTAATCCATTTCAGAGTCACCTCTAATCTGGGTCAGCAAACAACAGTGAGCCTAACCCACCTGACTAAAAAACATATTTATTTGTTCATGAATCAATTTATTTAGCTCATCGTGTATGCAGGGGCGTCGGACTGGGGGTAAAACCACTACTGATTATAGGGGCCCAAGGGGAGAGAGGGCCCTTGAGAAGTCTGGAATATATTTTATTTTACCTGGATATTTTAATTTCCTAATTAAATTTCATAACATGGGGACCCATCAGGACTGCCTATGCAGGGGCCCAAGATCTTGTGCTACGCCCCTGCGTGCATGTGAGAGTGCTGCTGAATAAGTACTGTTGTTACAGTTTTTCTCAGTCGCTTTGGTGCTTTTCTCAGATCAGAATGAAAATTCTCATAACTATTAGTTCAACCTCCACAACATTTAGTCATTTGTGCACATCATAGTAGCGTAGCAATTTCTCCCTCCTCTGAACAAATTGCAAATGCGTTTGGACATGTTTCAGTTGCTTTCATACAATTATCTGCTGTCTTATAACATTATCATTTGCTTATGTCATGTCAGTCAAAATGAGCTATACTTATGGATGCTGAATAGTCGTTCCCAATAAAACTAATAGTCTTCATTTCATTGCTTGAGTCATTACATACAAAATTGTTGAACTAGTTATCAAATTCTGTCACAATGCTGTAGAATTGCAGAAAAAATATACAGTAAAAATGTGAAACGTACGTATTCAGTCTTGTACTCACGCCCCTAATTACAGCAATGTGTAACTTTACTGTAGTTTTCAAATGGCTGTAAAAGTAGTGTATAGTGCTGTCTTGAGCATGTTCAGGTAGTGTCACCGACCTTTTTTTGCATTGGAAAACACTGAGAGAATACAGTAAACAAAGTTAAAGTCTGCTTTATTGTCAGTTTCTTCACATGTCAAGACATACAAAGAGATCGAAATTACGTTTCCCACTATCCCACGATGGAGACAAGACATATTTTACCAATTAGGTCCACAGACAAACATAACATTCAAGTAAACAATATAAAAAGTAAATAAGAAGGCACATACAATGAAGAAATAAGAGCAGCAAAATTTGGGTTGAAATTGTGCAATTGTGCATACAGTAGACAGTCAATATAATAGTGCAAAAGTCAGGCCAATAAATGGCTGAGGTAGTTCTGTTTGACCTAAGTATGCAAGTGGCATAGTGGTGCAAGTTATGTAAGAGCAGCAGAAGTGTGTTCAGAAGTGTTTTCAGGACAACAGGACAACAACAACAAGTTGCAAAGTGTGAGTGTGCAAGTGTACAAGTGGAGTAGTGCAAGTGGAGTAGTGCAAGGCAGCACTACTGTCACAAATGAAAACATGATAAAGCCATTTGACTATCTTGTTCATAAACGATGGTGTCAAGACTCATTTTGATGACACTGGCAGTTTCATTGACATGAATACTTGCTTTTGAGGAATGGACTATCCATTTTGAGCAAGTGACGTGCTTTTGCAGGTTATCCACTAGATTTTGCAGTTTGCAGTAATTGTTTTGAGAAATGCACTAACTGCTGTGCAAATGTTAATAGTGATGTGAGAAAAGCACCAAATCGACTGAGAAAAACTAAATCATATAGAGGCTATCATCGGAACACTCATCCAGTCTAAATACCACCACGGTGGTTGTTCAACACTTCTGATTAGCGAGTGTGTGTGTGTGTCTGTGTCTGTGTGTGTGTGTGGTTTCTCCCCCTTGCTATTTCTGTGCTTTAGTAAGCATGGCGTGGGTGTTGTCTCACCCTGTAGACTCATGGTCGCTGTTTTGATGTGATTCTGATGTTTGTATTTCAAACTCCGCTGCCAGATGGGTCACCCCACCTACAAAAAAGAGAGAGAGAGAATGTTTATAGATAGATAGATAGATAGATAGATAGATAGATAGATAGATAGATAGATAGATAGATAGATGGATGGATGGATGGATTGATAGATAGATAGGGAAAGGGAGGTTTTGGGTGAGAGGATGTTGATATGGAGAGTGAAAAATGATCCTCCATGGTCTTTACTCCAGATGTCTTTTCCAGCTGCGCTCCGCGGGAATCCTGGATTTAAGACCGATTACAGGCGCTTCCCCGCCACAAAGTCGCTGCGGAGGTTAAAAAGATCCATCGAAAACCTGAGATAGCAGATGGGAAGGAGGCAACTCACACAAACATGAGCACACAACTTACCTGTGTGTGAGTGTGTGTGTGTGTGAGATAGAGAGAGTGAGTAAGATAGAGAGAGAGAGAGAGAGCCTATTCGACCACTATGGCAACAACTGCGTACAGTCGGCCAGGTCTCTGAGTGCTGTTTGGGCCTAGCAACGCCCCCTCTCCGTGCAAGCGGTGACAGGCGGGCACCTGCGTGACATGCTGCCGGTGATTTACAGTGCGCGCTCTGAATGGCATACCAGCCAGGCGAGAGGGGGGGGTTAGTTAACACGCACGCACGCACAGTTCCGCGCACGTCAATTCCAGGTTCTCCCTTGACAGTAGCCTATATGAAAGCCACGAAACACGAAACCCCAGGACTGCTTTTAGAACAATCTGACGCGTCGTCTCGACAAAACATCTTCCGCGCATTGGCACAGAGTTAAGCGAAGACAGACTCCTGGCACCGATGTACTGCTAACCATCGTCAAGAAGCGGAACCAAGAGAAAACACGGGCACCGAGAGGCACGCATGAAACGGGTAATTTACGAGCGATGACACAACAGCGTCCATATGAAGACTCCCTCCTAACTTGAGAGTGATAACAAGCAAAAGCCAAGAACTGTATTTGGTGTGACACTGACTGCGAAGTTGTAGTTGAAATTACTTTATTGAACTACTCCATCAACGACTTTTTTTATTGCTGTTTTTCAGTCAAGGTTCGTATGAGTACGGCTTTACATATCTAATGGCACAAACTGCGCTCGGGCATACTTCTCGAATCGGGAGAGATGGCTCGCACCATGCGCACGGCTCCCATGACGCAACCGGCCACTGGCAGATTTCCGTGATGCTCCCGCAGGACAGGCTAACCGCACACCACTGATACCCTATTTGGCAAGTGATAAACTGCAGACGACAGTTGCACATCTCTGCGGGCACGATAAATACCCAGAAGCGCCATCAACTCCTGGCTTTAGACAGCGGTGTGGCATTTCTCTTGCCTGGATATGTTTGGGATTATTCAGAGTTCTTAAGCAGACCGTACGAAGCAAGACATATTGAACAGACGTGAACAGAAGAATCTGCACGCACAAGTTGAGTTAATTGCTGAACACAAAGTGTACTTGGGATCTCAGAGACATTTCGTAGACTGCTGCAGCCTTGGCCCATGGCTGTGCGTAGGGAAAAACAGACTATTGCCTTCTGTCAGGCAGAACTGTCGCTGGTTTGTGGATTTAGCTGTGCAGCTGTGAAGATTTGAAGAGTGCAGATAGGCTACGTTATGTTTTGAAGGAGGACGCTTTAAATGAAGATTTTTCACCCTTCTCTGCAGAGCTAGAGGCCAAGCACGAGGTGAAGGCTTTAGTGGATATAACTCGGAATTTAGTGTCATTTTAATTAACTCGGCTCAATGCGCATCCTGTGACACGCCAGAGTCTAAAAAGCTGCGCTGTGCTGTCCGAGTTGGAGCGTGGAATGCGTCGGGCCAAAGACGCATTGATTGGAAGCTCAAAGTGGTGTTCACTTCAGATGGACAGCTGGCGTTTCTTTTGACAGACATAGTGGCGCGAATATTATGTCACTCAATTATGATTGTGTAAGAGCACGTGCGGGAGACTTCGAGAAAATGCGGTACACTTTCTCCTTGCAGGTGAGGTGTCAATAAAGCCTGCTACATCTATCTATCTATCTATCTATTATCAAAGGTTATACAATGTATTTTTTTTAAATGTAGTGATAATGTCTTATCATTTGTTAAATTCTGAGTTAAACAACTAGATACAACATGGTCCGTCCATGATGCCAGTGATTAAAAAGCAAACCAAACAAACAAAAATAGCAGTTTTAAGAGGGGGATTGTCCATGAACGCAAAAGGACCATGGACATATCACATGAACTCTATGGCTTAAGAGCTTCAAGGGGTCAGACATTAAAAGTTTTCTGGTCACATTGTCTTGGGCTAAGAAGAGACTAAAACAGCAATGAGCATCTGCATTTAAAAGGAAAAGGGGGAAATACAACTTTGTGATTTGAAACACTAGAGAGCAAAGGAAAGGTTCCTGGGTGGTTTCTCTTCCCTTTGCTGAGCCAGTCCAGTGTTACAGTGTTAGAGTTATGAAAAAGACCTTTCCATAATGACACCTTTTATACAGGCATTGTTAGGAAATATTAACTGTAATTTTGCTAACTGTCTTTCTGGCACTGTTAATATGTGCAGTTGTTTGAGGAGTGTAGGGGTCAGGAGGCTGATTGTGCTTCATTAATTAATGTGTGTCACTAATTAGCATGGGTGGCTTGGGAATCACATGGCGAGCCCTGCCCATGCTCAATTAGATTCCTCCACTACGCCTGCAGTGAAAACATGTTTTGTGAGGTGGCCTTGCGTCCCTCATAAAAGAAGGGTCTTTGGCTTCTCCTCAGAGAGAAAGCCATAACGTTTCTCAAGATGAGGAACGCTCCTGGCACAGTACAGTGCTTTCCTTGACCAAATAGGTTTTCAGTGGTTCTTTGTTATAAAGGTGGTTGTCCCAAATACTCATATGGACCATAAAGCCGCCCCCCCCTCCTCATGGGTTAGGTGAGTAGAACCTTAGGGAGCTTCTGTAGGAACCACTTGAACGAGCATTCTTCATGTATGGCTGTAACTAATGATTATTTCCGAAGTTTGTTAATCTGCTGATTCATTTCTTGATTGATAAGATGTTTGATCGGTAATGTCAAATGGTGAGAAAATGTCGGTCAGTGCTTCCCATAGCAAGATTATGTTCTCAAATGCGTTATTTTCTCCACACAATTTATTAAGTTCACTGTCACAGGGATTTTGAGGTAGTATAGCCTACTAAAAAAAGACATAAACAAGATTAACCAATTACCAAAATGGATTCATTCTGCAAGAGTACTAGCCTAGCCTGGCGGGCCATCCTATATCATTGAAATGTATAGTCTTGAATCGAATCATTCACCTGCTTAAAGGGGTGGTTCAGGATTTTGGACATAAGACCTCATTTCCAAGTAAGCAAGTGTGATATTTATCAGTGGAGACCGTTTTCAACACGTTTCATCCAGTCCTTCTAATTGCAGAGTTCGCAGGTGCTAGGCTAGCGCAAGTCAACGGTATGTGCTAGCCTGCCACTAAAGACAGTCTTACCCACTCCAAAGTACACCCAAGGCAAATTCCAGACAATCGATGTAAATGTCTGTGTTGATAGAATAGTGTGAGAAATACAACTACCCTCGCATCGCGTTGCAATAGTTATACTTTGGTCCCTGAAGTTGGTAGTAGTCATTTTGCATCTCAGCGGCGGACTGATATTACCAAGGCTACTACTAGGTATCCCCATTGGAGTGCGCTTTACTGTTTACTTTTCGGCGCAGTACTACTAACCGGAGCGAGTATAATTCCGCTGCTGCTAAGAAACTAGTCCCTCAAAATGTAATGCGATCGTTGAAATGCAAGGATAGAATAACGTTAGAAATAGCACTATCAAAACAGACATTTACATCGATAGTCTGGCGTTATAATTTATTTGCCTCGGGTGTACTTTGGAGTGGGTAAGACTGTTTTTAGTGGCAGGCTAGCACATACCGTTGACTTGCGCTAGCCTAGCACCTGCGAACTCTGCAATTAGAAGGACTGGATGAAACGTGTTGAAAACGGTCTCCACTGATAAATATCACACTTGCTTACTTGGAAATGAGGTCCTATGTCCAAAATCCTGAACCACCCCTTTAATCCAAGGGGCGGGCAGAGAATTGTCTTTCAAACTGCCTAGGCATGCAATAGGCCAGCGCTACGACCATATCCGTATCCGGTCGGCAAAACGGCAAATACATCCTTCTTCGAAAGGAATGACTTAAGTGCATTGTGTTGCTTTACTTTCAAAGAAAAGCACAAGTCCAACTCCTCCAAAGTTGACGCCAACGCCATTTCAAACAACCGCTCTTCGTTCGCCATAGCCACCTTCCTTGTTGTTCACCGTCGCAGGATGTCGTTATCCTGTTAAGCCCGCCTTAAGACTCTCTAACGAAATAGAGCGCTGTGATTGGAGAACATCCACGGTGTTAAGCCAATAGAAATTCCTATGGTTCTATACTAGACGTACAGGCTGAGCAAATTAATTTGCCGCCGCTAGGGTGCGTCTAGATTTCTAGGCTACTACTAGCCCTGAAATAGATAGCTTTTTAAGGGATGGAATAGCACTCTAAAAAAATCTCTCGATTTGCATGTGGATTTAGCTATAATTATGAGCTTGGCTAATTACTATAGGCTTATTCTGTGTCAAAGCATAGGGTTGTTGCTGCACCGTCTTTTGTTAAAACCTTGTCTATATCTAGAATGGGTCCCAAAACCAAGGCCTGTAAAATATTTTTGTTCAAATCCTATGTCTTCATATTATTTTCAGCCTTTAAATTACTTTAGTTTTACAGCCTGAAAATCACATTATCTGAAGCAATGTTTTGTCATTAATATAACGATATGTGTTATTCATAGGCAGCCCAAACTTTGTAGGGTGGAAGACAAACATGTTCTCAGTATTACTGAACCCTTAAAAGTTTGTACGGCATTCTCACTGATTTCCAATAAGGCCCTAGATTTGGAAAAAAGGGTGACAGTATGAACTTGTTTTTGTATGCATTTGATATCAATCAATATTTTTTTCTTTATAGACCTATACTATATTGTATTAATGTTGTACCAATATCTGAGCTCTCTACATGATATGTGGGATAGTTATACATAAAAACTATAAACTATAAACTGAGCTATTCCCGTGTTCCTACTAGTTACCCCACATGCCATTTTAGTCCTATGAACATTACCAAGAAATGATCACACCTTGTTTTAGCCTTAATATCTTCATGTGCATTTGTTGCAAAGACCTCAAATATTGGCTCAACATTAAAATAACGATTGGTGCCATATGGATATAAACTATGAGTTTACAGGACCCCTATCACCAGTTTTTGCATTTTGTTCCATAGCTAGGGTCTTATATAAATCTAATGGGCAAGCAGTACAAACCTTTAATGGTCCAAACATACTGAGAACATGTCTTCCACCTTACAAAGTTATGGCAGGCTAGGAATAAGACTTTTCAAGATATTAATGCCCAAACATGCTACAAGATAAGGCATTTCTGAAAGTTTAAAAATGATACAAAATCAAGGGTGAAACAATGTATGAAAACATCTTTAAAAAAATATTTTTAATATTAGATTTAATATCGCAAATAATAGCGCATACCAACAGGTGGGAAATTAAGTTGACCAGTTTCCAAATGAAAAGACCCTCATGTTGTATAATGAGAAGTATCATGCATAATGGACCTGCGTTTCCTCTATGTCCATAGCAGGGTCCGTTCTTAAAAGGTCCTCATGTCCACAAGTCAGATCTTTGCTAGGTAGATGTTTAACATTAAGATTACTGACTGGCTTAGAATTAGAATATTAATTAGAATGTTAGAATATTTTGTGTTCCTTTTTACTTATCTTCTGTTCATATTTCAGCGTGTGTGTAGCTATGTGCAGAATGCCGCGTGGTGTGTGTCGCTCTGTCCACCTCTCTGCCCATCCCAGTCCTGTGCTTCATGGACGCGTAAAAGATTCCTGCCCCATCCCATGCCAATGCGTGACACCTCTAAGTGCCTCATGGACGCGTGACAGACCTCAGTCCCTGCATGCCAATGCGTGGAACCTAAGTGCTTGTCTCCTGCAGTAAATAGAGATGCCATAGAGAAGCCAGTGAGTTGTTGGTCATGGCAGTATTATCGTAAATAAAGGGACGTGTGCAGACAGGGCCGGGACTACTTCCACTAAAAGTCCTCCACTCAGATTTATCTGATGGCCTGAAAGAGATAACAACTGTCAGGGCCACGTCCACCATGCTTGGATTCCAGATTTCTATTTTACTTACTCTTCATCTGTGCACTTAGTATATTCTTTTAAGCATGTTTTTATAATATTATTTCATTACACGATTACATAATTTTTATGTACATTGCTCTGTATTCTGTTTTTATTTTCCCTCCTTTTGCACATTGCAAATTGAATTGCCTTCGTGTGTGAAGTGTTATATATAAATAAACTGGCCTTGCCTTGCCATCGTCATATCGCTAGTGAATCATAAGCGGAGGAAGTGAAATAATGTGTCCCAGTGGACCTGTTGTGCTTCCTCTCACAAAGGAGGCCTCTTCCACGTGAACCCGTGAGGTTATTCACATTGAATGTTGTGATCCGTTTATGCACATGGGAAAAACATTTTTCCCAGTGAAAACGTCAATTGTGGACGTCACCTCATGTTGGTATAACTGGGGGAAACTGGTGGAAGAGTTTGCTGACAGAGTTGCCCAGTTGGGGGCTTGTCGTCACTTTTGTCGTCACGTTGCAGTTAATTTGTAGTCCATGTGGACCTTCATGTTCAACCATTTTAATGTGAACTTGGGAATTTACTTGGGAAAATTCATTGAAAGCACATCTGTGCCAGTCTACTACTGAAGCGAAATGAAATCGAGTCGTAGATAGATAGATAGATGGATAGATAGATAGATAGATAGATAGATACTTTATTGTCATTGTACACAGAATACGAGACATGGTTTGGAACAAACCTGAGATGCCCACAGATAAGCTAAAAAAGACTAAAGATATGCATAAAATAAATTAAATAAATAGACAATTACACATGATATGCCAATTGCACTAGTACCAATATCAATAGTTTGCAGTGACTAATGTGTTTACACTAGCACACAGGTTGGGGTGGTGGGGGGCAGAGGAGGTGGAGTGTGTTCATCAGTGCAACTGCTTGTGGATAAAAACTGTTCCTTAGCCTACTGGTGCGGGCATAGAGTGCTCTGTAGCGCCTGCCCCTGCCAGATGGCAGGAGGGTGAAGAGGCAGTGTCTGGGATGGGTGGGGTCCTTGCAAATGCTTTGGGCCTTCTTGCTACAGCGGGTTCTGTGAATTTCCTCCAGTGATGGGACCTGTGCTCAGATGATTTTCTGTACTGTAGTGATGATGTGTTGTACAGCCTTCCTGTTGTCCACGGTGCAACCAGAATACCAAGTAGTGATGCAGTATGTGAGGATAGACTCAATGGTACATCTGTAGAAGTTGATTAGCAGCTTTTGCGGGAGATGGGCCTTCCTCAGGCACCTTGGGAAGTACATTCTCTGGTGCTCCTTCTTTGCCATGGCTTTGGCAGTGTTTCCCACAGAATTGAATTCTATTTGTGATGGTAGGTTTGCAGACTCGAATGTAACAGTTTTTAACACATTAGTGCAGTGTGGTTATGATGCTAACCAGATTTAAGCACAATTTAGTAGAACCTGTAAAAATCATTGTGTGGGTGGTCAATGTTGATATTGTGGTGGGCAGCCACAAATAAGTTAATCTATGGGAAACGCTGCTTTGGTGTTGGTAGACCATGTCAGGTCACAGTTGAGCTGTACTCCCAGGTACTTAAATGTCTGAACCACCTCACTGTTGATGCTGATGGGACGGTGACCATCATTTCTTTCGTTTGGTAGTACGTAGACGGGCAGAGCAGGCTATATGAATGCTTGCAGTCGGAAAAACAACTCAAGCACAGGGCGCTCCCTAATGCTACGTTTGCACGTGGCTGGGTTTTTTCATAAACGGACATTTCACCCTCTCCCTTTTCAAAAATATCATCGTGCACACCTGTCAGTTTTCAGAAAAGTTTTCCTTTACACTAACCTGGGTACATAGCTGCCAACTATCACGCATTGGCCGTGAGACACACGCATTTGATTAGTTTCACACACTCACACGCCACACCCCCGATTTCTCACGCTGAAGTGTCAACCCGGTTGGTCAGATGCCAGATAAATGAGTTTAGCCTATCTATAGATCTACCTGTTGAGCCACGGTTATGCTTTCAGAGACGGTGAGAGGGTTCAAGAGCACCCCCTGTCCGTGGAATTTTCTAAATTTTCTGTCATTTGCGATGCTACTTCAGAAGCCGTCCCAGGCGCATTCCCCCTAACCTGGCCCTAGCCAGATGAATGTCGTTCCGCTAGCTCCACTCATCCATCTGGAACCGATCCATTGAAATGTCGTTTCAGAAGGCTGGACCTAATCAAAAAATGCTTGCATATGATTGAATAAGCCACTTGTCCGTCATCTATTGACGTGCTACTTCAACCACTCTCATCGAAGCCAACCCGTGACGCTGATAACAGTCTCACAGTCGCTTCTACGCTATGTCACATCTATGAAACTCCCGCCCTGCGTCCTGATTGGCTAAACCATAAAGGTAGTTGGAGAAATCACTCTCAATGGAAGAGGTTCCAGATGGATGTGAGTGAAGCTAGGCGGAACTAGGGGAACGACATTCATCTGGCTAGGGCCAGGTTACATTCCCCCCGCATTTCCCCGGCTTCAGGTATGCTTTGAATATTGAGTATTTTTCACGCTGAAGTGTCAACCTGGTAGGTCAAATACCTGGCAGATGAGGTTCAACTAAACTAATCCTATACATATGATATCACACACGTGAACGTGCGGAATCTAAGCTTTCCAATGATATTAGCGCCAAGTTGCTGTGATAAATGGTTCGCGAGAAAATTAACATTGAACCGACGTGCAATTTAGGCTAATCATATTTGCATTTGCACACCCATTACTCTCGGTTTAATATTTCACTAACCCTTTACACAACACGTGGCAAACCCAATATCACAATAAACAGCAAACCGTACCGAAAACGAGGATATAAAGCATGCCTCTGTGCAATAAGTGGTTCCTGAGTAATCCGGTTTTGAAATTGCAACACATTTCTACATAGCCTCATTGGGGCGAAATTATAATGTATCCTAATGTAAACTATTTGTCAGTAGGCCTACATACATTTTTGTAAATTGCTCAGCCATAGATTATCCCACTATCATGGTTCTTATATTGTCAGGTTCCAGCCAATCCCATTACAGATAAATGAATATATTTATATTGGCATGCTTCCTAGTGACATTAATGCAAAAATATGAAGAAAATCAAATAACGAGACACAAATATTGATATAAAGCCTGACATAAGCCATATGCAAACATTCACATCATGCAGATATGGGTACATCCTGAAAAAGAAATAGCATGTAGGCTATAGGCTATGGCCATTACAATGACCAATATATTATCTTAAATAAACTCGCTGAATAACACAGGTGACCACTTCTGCATAATTTCATGAAGTGCTGAAATGTACACACATTTTTGAACATTTCTGAACTGTAAAATGTAGCATATGTTTTTGTGGTTGTGAACTTATTACAATATCACCCTAACTGCATAACAGCCCAAGCCTTTGCATGGAATCATTGCCTCAATATCAACACATCAGGATGTAGGCTATGAATCTGATTGAATTTAGTATTGGCCATCCCCAAAATGCACCAGAATACAGGAAATCACATCAAACAAATTAAAACATTTCTGGGGGAGAACCCCCAACCCCCCCTTCCACATATGCGACAATTAGTGGGGAGCCCTTAATACATGTGGGCCCAGGGGCCCGAAAGTTCATAATCCGTCCATGCCTGGTCCCTACACCTGAGAACCACTGATGTATGTTTTTTTTTACTGTATGGTATAATGCTGAATGAGCCAAACAAAAATTTCCGCAGCAAAATTTGGGTTGGCCCCACCAAATCTCACTCCAAGGTTTTTTGAAAAGTTGGCAGCCCTGCCGGGTATATGCCTTCAAGAGCATGCCAAACCTGTATGTGGCAGTGTAATGAGAAGCTCAAGCCCATGTTAGCCAATCAGAATCCCGAAAACAGAAACGAATCACTTTCTCTTTATCTTTTGAACTGACTAAAAATCTCCGCCTCGTCACATAAATCTCCGTTTGTACCTCTTTAGACGTAAACGAACAAACAGAGTTTTCCCAAAAAAACGATCAGAGAACTCAGTTTGCAGGGGGATAAAACCTTTAAAGGAAGTTGGGGAACTGAACTGTGGTTTTGAAGTCATGTTGAAAGCTTATCCCCACTGTTTCTGAGTAATGCCTTTGTGGAATCTCTTGTATGCCAGTAGACTAAGCTGGATGCCTTTGTGTCATAAAGCCTTGCAATTTATCAGTGTTTCTGCAAATGTTATGGCAAAAATGAAATCTTCCAGTTTGCCAAGTCGTGCAAATTAAGCTATTAGTCGCTCATGACAGTTGCTGTCTATTTAGTTTGTGTTGCGGCTCACGTGGGCTGACGGTGGACGCAGTAGACATTTTAAAGTGACTGAAATGTTTCTTTTCTGCTTTTATATGCATTACAAAGTTGCACATTCATGCTTAACACTTTGATCTCAGCCATAACATGTAAAAAGTATAACACTATGGACCCTTATGTCACAGGCAAAGTGCAAAGCTGATCCACCAATGTCTGTTTTTAGGATCATTTGTTCATGTGATTAGGAATTAACAAGTCATTGATCATTTGTTCATGTGATTAAGAATTTACAAGTCGATTTTTGCCAATTTAGTTTAGTTAGACTTTAGACTTTGCACTTTGCTTGTCATTTTGATTAGGGCCCAATACAGTGTCTAAACGTCTTGGCTAGGAGAGGACTGTAACTTCCCCTCTCCCTCCTCTCTCTGTCCATCTCTTTCTCTCTTTCTCTCCCTCCTCTCTGTCCATCTCTCTCTCTTCTCTCTCTGTCTATCTCTTTCTCTCTCTTCTCTCTCTTTTCTCTGTCCTCCTTCCTGCCTTTCTCTGTCTCTCTTTTCTCTTGCTCTCCTTTGATTTTGTATGAATATTTTGAATTATGCGCTTCCTACTGAATACATTTTAATTTGGCTTTAAATACTAGGCTGTGGGTGTAAGCTAATAACTATAAATGTATAATGCACAGTTGTAATACCTCCCTCTGCTCCCCCTCATCTCCCTTTCTCATTTGTCCTTCCCTCCCTACCTCTCTCTCTCATCTGTCCCTCTCTCTCTTTATATATATATATATATATATATATATATATATATATATATCCCTCTCTCAAATTACACATTTTAAATTTAAAGGAGCTTTATTAGCATGTCTGTTTGGATACAGTGTTGCCAAAGCCAGTGTTACAGATACTGTAACACAGTAGAGTAACAAAAGAAAGAAAATAGACACACAGCAATGCAGGTTAACATGTGAACACAGAATAAACAATATGTGAGTGTGTGCGTGTGTAGGTCCATGAGTACACACACACACATATATATATATATATATATACATACATACATGTACACACAAATACATATATAGTAGGGGTGGGCGATATATATCGTCTGCGATAATATCGTGATTGTTGTTTTAACGATGTGCAAATTGACATTATCGAGTATTTAAATTACTTATGGGGAAAAAACACTCGAAATCACGCACTGAAGACTTAAATTCACAGGAGGTGTATGCGGGAGAAGTGCAGCAGAGCAAGTGTCACGTGATCACTAGTGGGTCACAACGTTGTCCCACGCACGCCTAATGTTTATTTTGTGCAGCGAAAGCAGCCTACTTGGGATTTTATGCGGCTACTTCTGTTCAAGTAGCATTGATGAGACAGTCACGTTTTTTCCTACACGGTATTATATGGAGAGAAAACATTAGCCTTTGAGTATTTTAATAGTCAGTTGTAAACAAAGAACTATTCTCATGTAACTCTTTTTGTAAATGGACTTAAGTTCGCTCTAAATATCTACGTTTACCGATTATTCTAACCGTTAGCATCTCTATGGGATTTCTCATATACATTAGCCATAAGCTAACGCATTAGTTTCTATTCTGTAACTTGGAGTGCTAGCCTACGTGATAGCTCTTAAACAAAACATAGAAGGAAATAACTGAGATGTAGCCTACTCTGTTGATCTGCTCTTAGTTTTACAGTGAATCCTATTTAAAGGTTTGAAAGGAACTTCAGCTTCAGACTTTCTCTTGGGAAACTGTTAGGCCTATTCATCTTCTCTAATGTAGCTGGCTAGACCATGTCATTGCCACACACACAAGTGGGGGCAGAATTGGAAATGTGTCATAGAGTGACAATGCATTGGTTTATTTGGTTAAAAAGTCACAGATTAGGTTATTGGTTATTATTGTAATGATGCTATATTAATAAATAATGAGCTGTAAAGTAACTCAGACTTTAACAAAAACAATTTTTTAAAGGATATCGACTAATTATTGTTATCGTCAAAATCACAAAAAATATCGAGATATTAATTTTTGTCCATATCGCCCACCCCTAATATATACACACACATCTGTGCACAGGAACATGTATGTGTCTGATTAACACAGAGACAGGTCGTTTGGTTTTCTTTTTTTCTTCTATACCATGTCCCTCATGTTGTTTGTGTACCATGTCCGACATTTTAAGACATGTTGTGCTGCCAGGGCAGCAGAGGGCCCTTCTCCAAGAAGTATGGGCATTTCATTATTGTCTTCAATGTCTATAAAATTTGGTATGACTTTTTGGATGTTATTGAAAAAGGTCTGTCTTAAGTGTCATATTTTTGGCAGTGAAGAAGAAAGTGCTCCTCTGTCTCAACCTCCTCTGCCTGACAGTGACCACATAATCTTTGTGCTCTTGGCAGCCAGGTTTTCCTGTGTCTGCCTGTTTCTATTGCTAGATTGTAGTCACTGAGCCTGTACTTGGTCAGGATATCCCTCTGCTTCGTATCTCTGACAGAGATGAGATATTCAGCTAATTCATATTCTCTCTCTCTCTCTCTCTCTCTCTCTCTCTCTCTCTCAGGTATCTACTCTGCTGTTTGTGTGGTTGGGGGGTGCTGATGGAGAGGACACCTGTGATACTCTGATGATGCTGTCAGGAAACTTCACCAGTGAGTCACATTCAGACACACGCACACACGCTTGCACACACACATGTACATGTACATGTACATGCACACACACACATACACACACACACACACACACACACACACACAGAGCTGGAATAAGTGTGTGCGACCATCACAGACATCCCAAGTCTCCCAGAAGTTCCGTGAGTCTCCCGCATATTGATAGCGGCTCCCTGACGCCCGCAAATTAGATAAAATCTCCCGGAATCTATAGTGAGCTTCGTGATACCTCCCTGAAATGACTTGTTGCAGGTTGGGATGTCTGCCATCAGTAGAGTATGTGAAATGTGTGTGTGACAGGCTTCCATCTTACATGTCATAGGAAGTGACAGACGTATGCTAGCTGCTAGGCTAACAGCCTGTGAGCAGGACCAGTGAGACAGTATGCTAGCTGCTAGGCTAACAGCCTGTGAGCAGGACCAGTGAGACAGTATGCTAGCTGCTAGGCTAACAGCCTGTGAGCAGGACCAGTGAGACAGTATGCTAGCTGCTAGGCTAACAGCCTGTGAGCAGGGCCAGTATGAGACATCAGGGAGAGGGTCTCAAATGCCCAATGCTCACAGGCTCAGGCCAGGGTTCCAGAAAGGGATTACTTGAGTGAGGGTGGAAATGAACAACAGGAAGTATAAACTTTCAGCAGAGACACATGGTGAATGGAAGAGGGCACTTGGGCGTGTTGGCAGGAGACGGTTGGCTGTCCTCAGTGCCAGCCAGGCCATCTGTATCAGAAGCAGTTACACACCAGGGAAGATAGTAAAGACACAAATCTATTGTAATTTGAAACTTTTTCTTTTTCTTCTGAGTTTGGAATCAAAACGGTTTGGGTTTTTAACTTTATTTATATTTTAACATATGCTACATGATAAAAATAATTATGTTAGAAATAAAACACAGTGTTACCCACAGAATTGGATTCAATTTGTGGCGGTAGCTGACTTGGACAAGGGGGGGGGGGGTCGTCTTGGTAGTGTATAGGTCTAATTGAGTGCCTGTCACTTTAAGACGTTCGTGAGGGAACCCTTGCAAATTGCAATTGTAACACAGTTTAAAGGCTGCTGATGTGTGGATGCAATTCATAATGTTTTCTACATAGTTAAAATAAAGGTTCGTACTTCTCCTTGGGACAAGCACTTTTGAATTTTGGAAAAGACTTTTCCATTTACATCGGGATTTTGCAAACATTCAATGTCAGTCAATAAAATGAGCCCTTCAACGAAATTGCAGCTGTAAGTAGGCTAAGCATGCTAAATTCGACATCCAAACAGTATTCTAACGTTAGCTTTGAGATACTGCTTGATTGCATAACTTAACTTACCGTAAAACTTCAAATAATCGCCGAGTCCCTAAGAGATGCCTGTCTCTTTTAAACGCCTGGCGTGGCTACAGGTTTGGGTTAAAGGCCGGTCTCCAGTAGAGGCCTGGTCTGTTTTTTAGTTTCGGGTTGTATTTAATGTTCTAAAACCCGTCAGATCGTCTGTTTAGAGATTCGCAATGACACGAATTACAGAAAGGAGGTTACAGCAGTGTGAATTAGATGTTGCACGTCTTTACAAGCCGTCGCAAAGCATTCACATGTCTGGTCACAGTTGCAAGGTTTTAGAATGTTCCATCAAGTTGCTGCTCATCTCGTTGCGAATCTTGGGTGTGATTTGGGCTTAAGTATGGCGCAGACTGCGCACGTTATGATTAGATGGCATTAAAAGACTGCGGTGGGGAAAAGCTAGAGTTTTTTGTATAACAATACAATTTTTTGTTATAATTGTATAACTTTTTTTCCCAATATGAACTATGCCTATATGTCCGACTTCGTCATCGTTCAATTCATCCCTTGTGTTAATTTGCGGATAGGCCGATGGTAAGCTTGTTTTTATGCTGGCAGTGGCAACAAAACGGTTCGCGAACGTTATTCTTTATTCTCAATGCCATGGCAATAAAGAGAAAAAAGTCAGAAAAGGAATTTACCTTAGACTAGGCTATATCAGAGCCCGTCTACGGACATTCTCTGGCTATATAACCTACTGAAATAGGTAAATGATGTAAAGTCAAGTGCGCTTCTATGGGACTGGTGTGTGCGCGCACAGTTTTTATTGATGAGTCGGAGTGGCAAGTGCTGCGCATAGTTGCAGTGGAATGTGGCTGCCCAGGGCATTATAAAACTTCTCACTCTTAGACCTACTCATACACGGCGGTAATATGGCGTATTTAGCTGTCTAAATTCGAATCATATGCTGGGGGAGAAATCGTTGGACATCCATGATTATTTTGTTATTCAGCACCCCTGGTCAAAAATATGTTCCCGTGCGCCTGGAAGTAGGCTATGATTTGAATGTAGACTGTTGTCAAATTTGGCACAAAATACAAAACGGGAGAAACAGTATGATTCATGCTCTCTCATGCTGTTTCATTCCTGCCGAAAAGGAGGGAGAATGAAACATTAAGCACTTTTGCATAAATAATTCGGTTTTGGTCAGGGCTGATAATGCAACTGTATTTGACAAAGGACCGATATAGGCTATTTGCTAGTGACAAAATATGATCTTTCAGTGTGATACGATCTCTTTGTAGATTATGTTTAATTAAAACGTGTTTCATCTGTTCTGGCTATCCCCGCTATTTGGATCTTACTGTATCTTACTCAATGAACAACATCTCAACGCTAAATGAATGATGATCCGTAATTGTCATCAGATAGCCTAGTCATATAGGTAGACATTCAGGGCCCTATTTTAATGGTCTGAAACGGAAGTGTCTTCGCACAAAACGCAAGTGACTTTGTGGGCGGATCTTGGGCGCTGATGCTATTTTACCGGCGGGATATTGACTGTTGCGCCCGACGCAAATCTAAAATGGGGTGGTCTGAAGTAGCTACATTAATCATGGGTGTGGTTTGGGCGTAACGTGCAATAAACCAATCAGATCGTCATCTCACATTCCCTTTAACAACAGGCACGCTTGTTCCATAGCTGATTGCTATTATGGTGGCGTATTTGCCAGGCGCAGCCAGGAGCGTTCACAGCGCTATAATCACTGTTCAGTTGGGAACAGTTAGCTATTGATTTTTCATCTTGACAAAATGTAATACAGAATTGTCACAAAGACATACTTTCCGATGTTTTGGGATCATTCTCACTGAATCACGAGGTTATGAATGCATGGTGATATATTTGCAATGTACAATGTAATCTAACATTACCTCTCTATAGACAATGCATATCTTCCGTCAGTTAATCTCTTCTCTCCCGTGCTGCCGCTGGGGCATTTGGGTTAAATGGCATCGGCATGCAGTTCAACATCACGTCTCCTTAAGTCCTCTAACATTTCCTAATTCATGTCATCAACACATCAGTGATTCGTGAAAATGTGTACGCTAGATTTATGCCTATTTTTTCACATGGACACCACACTGATTTTCCTCGAGTGGTAATATTTTTCTTTGAAATTATGTATGGTTTACAGAAATGGGAACTACATTGTATAGATGAGAGGAGCTAAGTGTGCGTTGCGCAGCACAGGCGGCCAAGCAAGGGCTTCGTTTAAGTTGACCTGACTTTCAACTCTGCACAGTATCCCATTAACTGCGTGACAGTAGACTATTTACAATATTTTCTGTAAAGCAGAGTTTGTAAACACATTATCATCAACTTAATTCACGCACAACATTTATTTGAGCAGGAGAGAGAATAACAATGAATGGATGCAGCAACTACAGAAATTGTACAGAAATTGTAACCATACTTGCTGCTTTCTTGTACTATCTGTTGCTGCTTAACAGCACATGAAAAGCTGATTTAAGCTAATTCACTAACTCAAGACTTCAAGGCCATCATGGATATAAAAGTTTTTTGAAAATAACGAAAGGATGGAGGGAACGTAGCAAAGCTTGGAGTTATTTCAGATGGGCTACAACAAGGTAGGCAAAATTATGGTGCTTAAAACCTTACACAACGGTAAATTGGAACAAAACTAAAAGTAACTTTAGCCTTTATAGGGCTGTAGCCTATAAAGTTGTCCAGATTAATAGGTCGTAATTAGGCGTTGTTGTAAAGATATTGCATGTAGATGTTGTACTTTATAGGCTACTAAATATTTAGGTCACCAATGCACGAACAAAACCGGGAAATGGACAAATATTATCAAGGCTTTGAATGTTTCCGTCTGTGCACGGGGGTGTCTGTAGATTGGTGTGCAACGCATTCATTCATGCAGGCCTGTGGTCATGCATGCGCCCTTAAAATAGCATCTGCATTTTCGCCACAGACTTTAGACCAGGGAGTTCCTGGTCTGTGGCGGAATTGTTTTCTGAAACTGCAAAATATCAACAGTGAACGTTTGCGCCGGAACACACCCCGTCTTTTCGCTGAACCGCCCCCGTGGGCGCAATCGAATTCCCTAATTTACAGGCATGTACCTGTGGAGGGAAAATTCCAATATGCGCTGACTGCAAAATAGGAAAGACAAACTCGCGAGTATACAAAGTCAATTGCGCCAGGACGGAAGATAGAGCCCTCAGTGTGTTTGAAATAATTAATTCGATAATATTTTCCATCTTTGCAGAGGAAAAGTTTTGTGTAAAGGGAATTAAAGGCCTGTCTCATATAGACGCCTGTCTCTAATACTAGCCGGTGCAGTTTGGCGATTTGGGAAAATAAAAGCCTGGGCTATTATTTGGAGTTTTACGGTAGTTTAGTCTCTTCAATGTAGCCTACTATGTTGTGATAAGACCTTAGCAGAGTTAACTTCAATGCAGCAGTTTTGAACAAATTTGCGCAGCATGGTCACGATGCTAAGCGGATTTAATAGCAATTTAGCCAGACGTCTTCTATGCAATGCTTCTATGTGGCAACAACAATCCTTCAACAATCGTGAATATTTTGTTAAATGCACATGCAGAGGAGTGGCAGCGGGCTACGAGAGAGAGCTGGGCGGGGCAAGGAAAGGCTGCGTGCGTATGGCATGGCAGCTCAATGGCAATGCAAGGATTTGATCTTATATTCACTCTAAGAAATGGAAGTACCAGTGTGTACCTAAGTCGGTACAAATGCTTGTCGCTGGGGCAGTACCCTTTTGAAGTACAATAATGTACCCATGAATGCAGGTACATTTGTGTACCCTAGCCATCTGTACCCATCAAGGTACACTTGTGTACCTGCAATGACTAAAATGTACCTGTATATATCATTATTACATAGTACCCTTAAAAGGTACTAATCTGTACTTCAAGGGTACAACCCCAGTGAAAATGTAAGGTGGTATAACTAAAATATATGCACAACCAATAAGTACATTTAAATGTTTATTTTGGGGGGATATTACACACAATACTCCACATGAATACAGGTACAATAAATGTTAACATGTTCATATTAAAAACACATTCATATCAAAACATCAAAATATCTTATATCCATATCAATATACATATTCACGTAAAACATGTTATGACTGTAAGTGTAAATAATAAAACATTTGGTTTACAATATTTTGCCTGAGTAGCCACATTGTGTTTATATGCAGAAGAAAAAAATATATATTAATTTGCACGATAGCACTAATAACACCTTTATATGATCTATAAAATACCAATATTTGAGTTAGTAATTACTCCAACAAACCTTGTATGCTTTCAAGTTCATGTTAATACTCGTGTATGAGTGATGAAAATACAGTATCTGCTTGCCAGAACCATTATACGTTGCAATTAACAAAGTCCTTGCAGTAACTTAGCTAAAGTAGCTATGATCCTAGATCTCATTCACAGTGCATACACCATAGAATTGAGTGAACAATATGTGTGATGTAATGAAAATAATGTGCCAGCCATTGGGAAATATTAGCAAGCCTGTAAAAATGTACAATATATTGTTACAATGTTCATTACCTCACCAATAAATCAATCAATCAATCAGAAAATACACTCCAATCCTTCCAATCATGAGGCAAACCATTAAAAAGGCAAGAGTCTCAAAAGGCTCTTCAGTTCAATTTCAAAAACTGGCAGAAATCCAACATATTCTTCAGGAGAAAAAAAGGTCAACAGCAGTGGAGGCTGCTGTTTTCCCCCTCTTCAACTTCTGTTCCTCTGCATATATCCACTTTGACTTAGACTGGAACCTTACTTGATCTACAGGACGTTCACATATTTTCAATAGCAGTGGTAGCCTCACCAATGACAGCAGGGGTTTTACATCTGTTGGAAGCAAAATACAAACACAGACCTCAGAATAAGATTTTTTTCAACCACACAAATAAATAGCCTCAGACAGATTGTGTAAAATACCTTGTCTAATACATGTATGTAACTATATCAATCTGCTCACCTGGCATAGATCAGCGCTGAGTCATTACAAGTTCCATGGACCGGCTGACTCTCCCAAACTTCTCTTTACTCCTTTTCACCGTATCTTCATGAACGAAAGCTGCCTGCTCCACTATGTGTTTGAGAGACAAATGCCATGCAATAGAATAATATAATTAAACAAAATGACACAACAATGAAATAGCACAAAGATAATCTTAACCAATATATAAATTGCTATAGGACAAAAACAAATCTAAAAGTTGTCTGTATTATTATAATTTGCATAATTTATTATGCAATACTTTTCTATATGTATTTAACATCAATAAGAAAAATACCATTACAAAAAAAAACACCAAGTTGGGTAACTTACATAGCCATTAGATCCTTTAGGAAAGGTAAGCTTACTTCCAAGTGGCCATATTCTGCCTTGGTGGGTATCTGTGAGAAGGATTAACGTTAGACCATTATCAAGCTCTGAGTAACTTTATAACACTGTAGAATGGTTCTGAGTTGCTCCCTCTAGCCCTCTAACTAGATAAGCAATGACAAACAGGATGTTCTGGTGAACATAGGCAACTCAACTAATTCATTTTCACCTAAACAAAATGACAGTGTTGAGAGTGATCATGCTTACTGCATGTATGCACATAGATAGATAGATAGATAGATAAATACTTTATTGATCCCCAAGGGGAAATTCAGGGGGTCTCAGTAGCATACAGACATCACACACAACATGCACTTACAGCAAATGGTAAATATAAGTATAAGTATAAACATATAACCAAACACCACTGTACAATAGAGACAGTAGGAGATAAGAAAAGCTAACAAAACTAAAAATACTATATAAATTAAATGTAAAAGAAACAGTGTGCTTAAGGGTGGTCAAGTATGAGACGCTTGTAATGACAGGGCCTGTAGTTCTGTGTGCAAAGTGAGGTGCTCAAGAGAGTGAGTATCCTGGTGAAGGTGCAAAGTAGTCCAACAGTAGTTCTGTGTGTATGGTAAGGTGCTCAAGAGAGTGAGAGTGAAGGTGCCAAAAAAGTAGTCCAACAGGAGTCCCTTAGTTATGTGTGCATGGTAAGGTGCTCAAGAGAGTAAGTGTCCTGGTGAAAGTGCAAAAAGTAGTCCAACAATAGTCGTTAAGTTAAGTGTGCACGGTAAGGTGCTCGGAGAGTGAGTGTCATGGTGAAGGTGCAACAAGTAGTCCAGCATTAGTCCAACAGTGCAATAATAAGGTCTAGAGACCAGCATAAATAATATGGACAAATAGGAGAGCAAAGTATAATATAATGTAGACAAGGTAATATAAAAAACTATAAAAACTACGTCAGTGCAGAAACAGGTTGAGGTAATAGGGTTACAGCCATTCAGTATTATTGTAGCAGAAGCCATTGATCATGTGTGCTAATATAGCATGAAAAACATGAAAAACAGTGTAGCAGGAAAGCGGTAGTAAAAACATTAGGCTGTGGTAAAACAGTAGTAAAGCAGTAGTGGGTAGTCAGTACTCAAACATGGAGAGGGTGGAGAGGCAGACAGACTAAGCAGAGAAGTCTATCTCTCCTCTTCCCTTTAGTGATGCATTGAACAGTTCAATGGCCCTGGGGACAAATGACTTCCTCAGTCTGTCTGTTGCGCAAGTCAGTGAGCGAAATCTCCAGCTGATCAAGCTCTTTTGCTTTTTAATAGTGCTGTAGAGTGGGTGGCATTCATTGTCCAAGATGTTGATCAGTTTGTTCAGGGTCCTTTTGTCAGATATTGAAGTGATGCACTCCAGTTCAGCTCCCACTACAGAGCCAGCCTTCCTTAACAGCCTGTCAAGTCGCCCAGCATCCTTCTTCTTTGTACTTCCTCCCCAGCATACCACTGCATAGAAGAGGACGCTGGCCACAACAGACTGATAGAACATCCTGAGGAGCTTGCTGCACACATTGAAGGACCGCAGCCTCCTCAGGAAGTACAGCCTGCTCTGCCCTTTCTTGTAGAGTGCGTCAGTGTTGGCTGACCAGTCCAGTTTATTGTCCAGGTGGAGACCCAGATACTTGTAGGTGCTTACCGCCTCCACATTGACCCCATCAATGGAGACTGGTAGCAGAGCGGGCTTAGACCTGCGGAAATCCACCACCATCTCCTTGGTCTTTGAAGTGTTGAGTTGAAGGTGATTGAGTTTGCACCATTGCACAAAGTCCTCCACCAGGCTCCTACCAGGCTTCTTTCACCTGCACTACCGTTGATATTAAACCAGCCTTTCAGGGAAGTTAGCAAGTATGTATGGCTAACAGTGCTAGGATATGCTCATATATCTATGGGCTAAGTTAGTTAGGATAGCTGCTAATGATTGTTAGTGAAAGTTGGCTTCCACAAAAACTTAACATTGACATGGGAAATAGTAGATAAAACACACACACAAATCATTTCCTTACCATTTATCACGATAGTCATGCATTATTGAAGGAGTTTGAATTCCATTTAAAATATCTGAATTCATAGCTAACCTAGGCTAAGTTGCTAGCGAATGCTAATGTTAGCCTTTAAGCCAACAATCTGACTCCATTACTGTAACAGTAGGCTATTTACAATTTACAAACCGAATTTCGATAAATTGCAACTACACCTTACCTCTGAATAGCTTTGCCTCCTCTGCACAAAGATTATTCCATCCTGCACAAGTGTTTTCTCACACCAAGCTCCTCACTGAAAATTTCCATTTCTTGGTGTGTGAGATGAACAAAGTTAAGGGGAAAAATAAAGGTTGCTCCAGTCCAGAATCTCTTCCCCCAACAACTTTTGAGTGACAGGCCATGTACTTTTTGTACCCTTAGGTACAAATATGGTCCCTTTGCGAAAAGGTACATTAATGATCCAGGAATGGTACATATTAGTACTTTAGGGGCTCAATTTTGTTCCCTTTAAGGTACAGGGTCAAAAGTTGTTAAATTAAATTAAAAACATAGAATATTTATGTGTAGCAGCTGATTTTTATTTCGTGGCGCCCCGCCACAGATTAGTCAATGTATGGGAAACACTGAAACAATGATGAGATGAATTCTCCACCACGCAGTAGGCTACCTGAGAGGAATTCTCCAACACGCAGTAGGTATGCAGTAGGCTACCTGAGAGGAAAACAGCATGGCTTCAGATGTTTATAGATATAGGAAATGTCAGGATGTACACAGAACATACGGGATAAGGGAGCGTTAGGATGAGATGTCCTGTTGGGACCAGACATATGCCAGATGATCCCGTTGAGAACCGACACACATCTTTAGACCCCTGAGGAAAACTCCACATGTACTGCAAGGTCCAGGGGTCTAGCAGAGGTTGCGCGCGCGTGTGTGTGTGTGTGTGTGTGTGTGTGTGTGTGTGTGTGTGTGTGTGTGTGTGGGTGTGGTGTGTGTGTGTGTATTTGTCTCTGTGTAGTGAACAGACAGAGAAGTCACCCCACCCAACTTTGAACGTGGGTCAACGTTGAAGTCAAAGGCTGACGGTCAGGTGACCATATGTTCTATCAAGACACCAAAGCATACAGTTAAAACATACAGTTAAAATATACAGTTAAAACGTAGTGAAGGTCAAGAGGATGTGTCCTTTCCCTGTCAAACTTTAATAGCGCCCAACTAAAGTCAGCTTCTAATAAAGGGAATATACTGTATGATCCAACATGTGACCTCGAGGTCACAATTACCCAAAGTCTGATCAGACTGACGCTGAAAGCAGGCATTGTTCAGAAGGTTGTATAAACCCAGGGCCTTGGTCTTGCTGTTGACAGATAGTATGGTACTTACGGAAAATAGCTTTACTCTCCTCATTTGGTATAATTAAACACAGTTATGGCATCCGTCTTTGCGTATGTATGTCACAATAAGGACTATGTACTCTGTAGCTGGGATGACAATAAGGAGGACTTGAACTTGAATTTGAACTAGCCCTGATAAGCTGTCCTTTGGGAGGGTCTGTAGATCCATTAGATAGCTACTGCCGTTGGATCGGATGGGATTGCCATTGGATTGGCTGCGACCCTGGGACAGGTTCAGTTCTAGGGTCTAGTAAAGCTGTGTAAAGCTCTCTCTCTCTCTCTCTCTCTCTCTCTCTCTCTCTCTCTCTCTCTCTGTCTCTCTCTCTCTGTGATTGCAGTGTACTCTATGGCCTTCGGGAACCAGACTGAGCAGAACGTCTCAGGTACAGTGACTTTTTACTTACTGAATTATTTGTTGCACTGTAT
Source organism: Alosa pseudoharengus (assembly GCF_046254945.1). Taxonomy (NCBI): domain Eukaryota; kingdom Metazoa; phylum Chordata; class Actinopteri; order Clupeiformes; family Clupeidae; genus Alosa; species Alosa pseudoharengus. The sequence goes on from NW_027468774.1 coordinate 7,896,094, forward strand.
GGCTTCTATATTTACTGTGGTGCATTTGTAGAAGACTGTCCTTCTAAGCCTCAGGCTCAACGTATCTCCACACTCAAAGTAGCTCCACACTTCATTGGTAGACTTCCGAGGGCCCTGACATTTAAAACGAGACATTAAGAACTTTGAAAAAGCACTGGTAGTTTACTTACAAGACTATTTATACAGACAGTATCTTCACGAAGTTTAGCGTTTGCAGCCATCTTGAATTTAGTCACGATAATTCGAGCGACGAGTAAGAATGAACAGGTATGATAAGGGATCAGATTCCAAAAGTAATTCTTTGGAAATGCATGGATTCCAGTTTCTTCCAGTAGCAGCAACTGGAATCCATGCATTCCCACAGAATCGTTTTAAATGTCAGGGCCCTCGGAAGTCTACCAATGAAGTGTGGAGATACGTTGAGCCTCATAAATGGTGTAAAACAGTGATTTATTTGCATGGCTAGGCCGATGCTGAGGCAACCCCATTAAAAAAGCTGTTGGTAGCAGCTTTACTAGCGGCTAACTAGCGCCAGATTTTGGAGTGCAGGGGACAAGCCGAGATGGGCTATGAGACATACGTTCACACTCGGTATCATGTTTCAACACACTTTAGGTCAATATCACACCGGAATTCTCCTTTAACATACGGATCTATTCAGCCAACATACAGTGGCAAGAAAAAGTATGTGAACCCATGCTAAAGTTGACTAAAAAGAGAAATAAATATGGATCGTAATGCCTTAATTTTTTTTTTTTTTAAGTATATTTTTTGGACTTTTTGCCTTTATTTGTATAGGACAGTGAAGAGTGAGACAGGAAGTAAGTGGGAGAGAGAGATGGGGTGGGACCGGGATATGAACGCAGGTCGGATTTGAACCTAGGTCCCCGTGGGCACTTGGACCCGTATGGTTTGAGCGCTGTAGCCTGCTGCGCCACAGCGCCCCCGTAATGCCTTAATTAAAAAAAAAAAGGACAAATCCATCCTTTAAGGACACCAATTTTCTTTGTGAATGAATAATTTATTGTAAATAAATAAATGTTCTTCCTTAAAATACAGGGAGCATAAGTATACACACCCCTATGTTAAATTCCCATAGAGGCAGGCAGATGTTTATTTTTATCACCCAGAGAGAAGAAATACTCTTTTCTGATTGGCTGGTGGGGTGGCTTTTAATTCTAAATAACGGGACACCTATGAAGTAGATCTGGTAAAAAAAAGTTTAATCGTCGTTCCATATCAATGCTTATGAATGGTAACTATAACAACGATAGGACGATGGTTAAGCCTGGAGGCAGGCTTCGTAACAATTAAATCAACTGTAAACAAGCTAACTGTCCATGCTATCGCTGTTATAGGGCCAACGAAAGTTGTACAACAAGCTGAACTAGTGAGCTTCTTTTTAAACGGAACCGCGTGTTTCCTTTGCTTTACAACGGCAACCGGGTGATAAGCGGGATAACAGCCTTCGAGGTGTGTCCAGTTATACAGAATTAATGGACTCGGGCGCGTCGGGGAGTTCTTTGCCCCTCGCCCTCGTCCATTAATTCCGTATAACAGGACACCTCGGCGGCCGTTATCCCTTACTTAAAGGCCAGCTATTTCATGGATCCAGGATACTATGCATCCTGATAACGTTCCCTTGGCCTTTGGAATTAAAATAGCCCCACCTCATCACATACCCTTCACCATACCTAGAGATTGGCATGGTTTTATTTCAGTTAGCTTAATAGCTGGTTTAATTTGCATTGAAAGATGATCTTATGAAAAAGTACCCCATGCCAATAGAAGGGGGTCACTTGCGCTTCAGCCTGGTTGGTGCACACGGAACAGGACGCAGAAGTCAAAAAGGGAGATCCAATGTCTAACAAGAGCCAAGGAGCAGGACCGGAGCACACAATGCTTTAAGTGATTGTTATTAGCCTAGTGCAAACCCATGCGTCGATACCCCATGCCAGTCTCTAGGTATGGTGAAGGGTACAGTATGTGATGATGTTACCCCTGCTCTTCTGTAAGGACTGTTCTGTTACCCCCGCTCTTCTTCCAGGGGTGTTCTGCAGGACCTCCATTGACGGGATTGGCACCTGCTGGCCCAGAAGTCGAGCGGGTCAGATGGTGTCCCGGCCATGTCCAGAGTTCTTCCTTGGCGTCCGGTACAACACCACCAGTAAGTTCCTTCTCCTCACGTCACATCCCCAGACTAGGTGATGTATGAGATGATATAAGCAGAGACTTTCTAATGAGGAGACACAGCACTCAAAAAATCCTCCATAGAAATGCATGGGGCTAGTTTGTAACGCCAATATGGCCGTTGTATACACCAGTTGTTTTCAAAGTGGGGGCCACGATGGGGTGCCAGGGGGGCCTCAGCAAATTGGAGGGAAAAATAAAAGCAACAAATAAATACATTTGAAAATGTTTTAAATATACCTATTACTATGAGAATTGTTATACAATGCCATTATAATAATGTGACGCATATCTGAACATTATATTTCCCATGATAATGACTTATATATAGATAAAATACTAGTAGAGTGATAGCTCTCATATACTGTAGCAGAAAGCCCCAAATACAATTTTTACACACTGTGCTCCATCGCGAAGTGCTTGTGGCTAAAATAATTATTAGGTTACCTTAATGTATTTTTACATTTGCCGTAGTATTGTCGATGGGTTTAATAACACATCAAGGGGGTCCTTGGCCAGAACCTAGTGGTATTTGGGGGGCCTTGTCGTGGAAAAGTTTGGGAACCCCTGGTCTACACATATCACACCCCTTCCTCGGCAAAACGTCGACATGTGAATACATTGAGCCAATCATGTAGTGTGATGTGAATACATTGAGCCAATCATATGGTGTGTTGTGAAGACATCGTGCCCATCATGTGTTGTGAAGTCGCCGCTGGAGCAAGATATGTGTCGTGAAGCCTTGATCATGCGCATTTCTGCCGAAGAGGATGCCCGATGAGTGCCCAAAAAGCGTTGCAATATGGCCGCCGAGTTGAGGGACTTGCCTAAAAGGACTTTGATATAAGTAGTTTTCTGTATTCTTCTTCCTAAGCTTCTTTATCTGTGAATCCTAGTTGTTTATTCTATATCTGGGTATCTAAGGGTTGTCTCCTGATACTACTTACATACAACTCACACAATGCAGCACAACACCTTATGTTTTATTTTTTGAAGAGACTAATTAGTTGCTTTGTATATGGAGTCAGGGACAATAATGGGTTTGCGTTCCACACGGTGACAGATTAGCTTCAAATGAAGGGCGTATATCTCCACATTAAAGGATTCTTTGTGCACCTTAAGACATGCTTCATGATGTCCTGTGAAATTAAGACGAATAAACACATATTTTAAGGACTCGTTAGGCCCTTGTGTTTTCCTGAGATAAGAATGTGTTTTTCACTCTAACAACATGAGTGGATATGTCTGAGGAAGGATTTAAAATCCCAAGAGGCTAAGTTAAGCAAAATGAGATTAACCAGCAGCATGTGAATATTTAAGTCACAGGTAAGGTGGGACATGGCTTGGTCAGTCAGCAGATATGGACTTTGAGCTCTGCGCTGACCCTGTCTTCTCGAGTAGAGGATGAGGATGAGGCCGAGTCATTTGAGAAATGTCAGAGAGCTCACTAAGCACACTGGACACTAAGCAGGATGATTCTACTGTGTTGATACAGCAGGAAGGCGGTGTGGAGGACTGTAAGGATCCATTCAGTTCTCTCTCTCTCTCTCTCTCTCTCTCTCTCTCTCTCAGCAAAATTGGCTGTTTGGAAGACCAGAGAGAATATGATTTTGGGAACTGGTTCATTTGACCATTTGGAGCTGGCGGCTGGTCAAATTAAGATTGAGTTTGCCTACAACCTGGTTAAGAACATTGAGGAGTTTCTTTTGTTTTTTTTTGGTGGGGCTTGGTGGGGTTAGGTGGGGCTTTTTAATATATGATGTATAAGGAGTTTTATGTATGAGTGTATTTATATATGTTTGGAAGGTGTTGGCTTTTTATCAAGTGTGTCATGATTCCATGGTTTGAAGAATGATCCGATAAAGAGTGTTGAACCTCTCTTTCTCTCATTCTCTTTCTCCTGTCTTTCTCAAAATTTGAGAAATGAATTACAGTAATATAAATTAAAAAGGTTAATTGGCATGACATTACATCTTGACTGCCAAAAGATGCAACAACAAAAACAAACTTGTCTACTTGTCTCACTGTCACACACAAACACACACACACACATATCTCTCTCTGTCCCTGCATCACTCCATGACCCCCCTCTCCTTCTTCCTTCTCTCTCTCCCTCTCTCTCTCTTTCCCCTTCTCTGTCTTTCATCCTCTCTTTCTTCCCCCTCTCTCTCTGTCTTTCCCCATCTTCTTCTTCTCTCGCTCTCCTTTTACCCTTCTCTCTGTCTCTCTCTCTCTCCCTCTCTCCCTGCACCCCTCTTTTTAGCCCATCCCTCCATCTCTGGTGCCTTTTGGCCCCCATCTTCATCATTAGCGGGAGCGCCATTTCTTCAGGCATGCATGTGCAGTTCCTTTGGATTGTGGTGTGTGTGTGTGTGTGTGTGTGTGTGTGTGTAGGTAGCCAGGGGTTCTGTGCTTGTGCATGTTTGCGTGTGTGCCTCCTTGTTTATGAGTGAGGGGCTTGTTTGTGTGTGTGTGTGTGTGTGTGTGTGTGTGTGTGTGTGTCTGTGTGTATGTGTATGTGTTTCTGTGAACTTGCTTATGTTTGTGTTTTGCCCCTTGTTTTGCAAGAGGAGTATGTTTGCATGCTTGTGTGTGTGTGTGTGTGTGTGTGTGTGTGTGTGTGTGTGTGTGTGTGTGCGCGCACGCCTTTAGGGATGCGTGTGTGACCGAACCCATTGTTGGCCAGCAGGTCACTGAAATGTCCTGTTTGTCCAGCCAGCCAAATTCATCAGAGGCAGAGGAACTTGACTCCCTCGCTCCTAATGACCATCCCTCTCTTTCTCCCTCCCTCTCTCCACACCTCTCTTTCCTTCTTTCTCTCCCTCTCTTTTTGCCTTCATCTTTCCATCTCTGTGCTTGTCTTAGTCTCCTCCTCTTTCTTTATCTCTCTCCACCTCTCTCTCTCTTCCTCTTTTCTCCAGTGCTCTCTCTTTCTCTCTGTGTATGAATGAGGGTGATTAAATCAGGTCAACTTTATTTTTGTCCAGCAGCAGGCCTGCATTCAGTACATTGCTTGTCTGTCTTGTATATGTGTGTAAAAGTCTCTCTTTGTGTGTGTGTGTGTGTGTGTGTGTGTGTGTGTGACTGCCTGGTATAAAAATACACTTCATGTCTTTATATAGCTCAGTCACAACCATTCAATGTGTGCTCGCCCACACAGACACACTACACACACACACACACACACACAACTTTGTCCAGTCCCCCATCCTTACTCCCCTGCCCCTGGTAGTGGTGTTGAATAGCGCAGTCTCTCTCCAACCCACTAAGAAGGGCTTAATGGCCTCTCGCCGCGCTTACCCTCTGTAAACAATGGGCCGATTATACTGCCATTAAATAAATATCTGAAGAGAGAGCTACCACTCAAGTGAAGTGGTCTGGGGGGGGTGGCCCGGTGTTATGAAGCACTAAATCAGCTCAGGAGCCGGTATTCTGGTCCGTGCTCAAACCAACACACACACACACACACACACACACACACATACACACACACACACACACACCACACACACACACACACACACACACACACACACACACACACACACACACACACACACCACAGATCCAGTGTCATGCCACCCTGATTCTAATGGGAACATTTGGGGATCGTCAGAGGAAGTGGTCAGAGCTCTGTCTGTGTTGTGCTAAAACTAAAGTCCCTTATTAAATCACAGCACTTTTTCTCAAATCAATTACATATAACTATAGATCAAAGGTGCTGATTCACGTACAATTACAAGCACGTGGGAAGCTGTTGCACAACTGGCCTGTAGGGGGCCGAGGGCCGATGAGGACCCAGGCTGGAGTGCAGCATGCCCAGAGAGCACATGGGCTGTGTGTGTGTCCTGAGGACTGAATGCCCATAGACCACATGGGCTGTGTGTGTATCCTGAGTGCCCAGAGACCACATGGGCTGTGTGTGTATCCTGAGACCTTAGTGCCCAGAGACCACATGGGCTGTGTGTGTGTCCTGAGTGCCCAGAGACCACATGGGCTGTGTGTGTATCCTGAGACCTTAGTGCCCAGAGACCACATGGGCTGTGTGTGTATCCTGAGTGCCCAGAGACCACATGGGCTGTGTGTGTATCCTGAGACCTTAGTGCCCAGAGAGCACATGGGGTGTGTGTGTCCTGAGACCTTAGTGCCCAGAGACCACATGGGCTGTGTGTGTATCCTGAGACCTTAGTGCCCAGAGACCACATGGGCTGTGTGTGTATCCTGAGTGCCCAGAGACCACATGGGCTGTATGTGTATCCTGAGTGCCCAGAGACCACATGGGCTGTGTGTGTATCTATGGGGTTTCATCAGGGTTTTTTCCACAGGTGTATAAAATCAAGCACCAGATTATGAATGCAGACTGCACGGTGCTTGATTAATACACCTGTGTAAAGGGACCTGATAAAAACCCATGTATATCTTGTACTGTGAGTCGCTTAGAGTGAATGGAAGAGGCCAAATGAAGAAGTGTGGACGGCTACGGATTTAGTTGTACACCTGGGCTAGGTGAAAATGACCACCTAAGGGTGCAATAAACAACTTCACACAGGTGAGGGCTTTAGACAGAGACATCTGTGATGCCTGCTGCTGCAGGACATTAACTACTGTTTGGTGACTAATTCATTTTCTTTGTTTTGAGTTTCAGAGTCCAGAAGCTTCTTTGGTTCAACTGCCTCTTAATGGTCCATTTAAAGATAGTGTCACTGCATCGTGTTTGAAAACAGGTCTGGTTACAGACAGAGGTCTAATAACACACACACACACACACACACACAAACACAGACACACACACACAGGTGACTCTCAATAGGGCGCTGGGGACTGTCCCTGGTTCACCCCTGGGAAAGCGTGATCTGGTTGGCCCAGCAGAAGTGGGTCTGAGGGGACATGGTAGGCCAGGAGTTTGTCCCTAGATACCCTGGATGTCCGCCAGTATTCCTGGCCGTCCGGCTGTCCCCCACAATGGATGGGGTCTACTCGGAACAGGGTGGTCAGGGTGCGGCGTTTCCATGAGTGGGATTTAAACACTGGCAAAGGGAATAGAAAAGATAGGAACTTACAGTTAACACACACAAAGGCACATTGGCATACTCTCTCTCTCTCACACACACATGCGCACACACATACAGACACACATGCACACACACACACACACATTGAGGAATTTGTCATTGCAACTGTCTGATGGTGACCTAGTAGGCTACCCTTTTCTCTCTCTCTCTCTCTCTCTCTCTCTCTCTGTCACTCTGCTTTTTCTCTTTCTCACTCTGTCTCAGAGTTCCTTTACGGAACCTGGGCGTAGCCTGTGGCAGAGTGCCTTTACGGAACCTGGGCGTAGCCTGTGTCAGAGTTCCTTTACGGAACCTGGGCGTAGCCTGTCTCAGAGTGCAGTGGCTGTGTTGAGCCAGGGGTGCATCTCTGTCATATCCTGTGTGTCATATCCTGTGTCACGCTGTATGATGTGAATTCGATTAGGCTTGGATCCTGATCTTCCACTGTGAGAAGTTCCTAATCAACATCTCATACCTAGCGATTCAATGCACACTCAAATGGAGAGCCAGCCAATGGTTATATCATAGACAGGCAGTGGCAACTGTACATTTGTGTGTGTGTGTGTGTGTGTGTGTGTGTTTTTTGGGTCAAACAGAAGTTGATGACACAGACAGAACATCATTATGTAAGTCTGCCCTCTTGACTTGTCCATTGATGAGCAGGAAGTTCCGATGGCATCTGACATCTTCCTCTACTTCCTGTTTCCTTCCTTCACAGATAGCGTGTACAGGACGTGCCAGGCCAATGGGACGTGGGCCCTGAAAGGAAACTATTCGCAGTGCCGGGCCATACTCAACACACAGGTGACTCCACCACACCAGCACACACACACACACACACACTCTCACACACACACACACACCAGCACACACACACACACACACACTCTCACACACACACAAAGTTTTTGTTACCATACCTCAAACACATGTACCCATACCTTAAACAAAAGCGCTGCTTTGCACTCTAGTTGCAATTCTGCAACACACGGTCCTGCATACTACACTCTATTTCATACATAAGACACTTCGTTCAAAAATGAAATCTCAGGGTGCCATTTGGAAAACACATGTATCCAAAATACAAAACACATTGGGTAATTGCAACCACTCAAATACACACCTGAAGGCACTACTTGCAAAACTGAACACCAATCAGCCAGCTACAAAAAGCCCTCAGTTTAGCCATTTTAAGAACGTTGCAAGCATGAATGGAGGAAGAGCGAGAGGCAGAGGTAGAGGAAGAGGAAGAGGAGGAGGAGGACAAGGTCGAAGAGGCCATGCACGGACCCCTATCTCTGATGATATAAGAGCAACTTTGGTGGACCATGTCATCAACCATGGCTTGACTATGAGGGAAGCTGGGCAGAGAGTCCACCACATCTAAGCCTAGTGTATTTTTGGTTTTATTTTGTTTTATATTTGCGTTGCTGCATTTACTGTACTGTACTGTAAAGCAGCAGTTCCCAAGCGTTTTTTCCGCGTACCACCAACTACATCTTGACTCGGCTCGCATACTCCCACCATCCGACAGATAACATAAACACAGAAAAACGTAACACGTTCTATTGACACATTCCAGGCATCATGTTTACAGTAATTAGCTGCCCTACATGATAACAAAATAAAAATGTGTAACTGGTCTATGAGCTCTCACACCAGAAAAACAGTGTGGAGAACAACATTATGAAACACAAAGAACAAGGCTTACAGTAAGACTTAATAATAATAATTATTATTATTATTATAATAATTTTTACTGTAACACCTTTCCGACCTTTTCATCTCGTGTACCACCGCCGGTACACGTACCACAGTTTGGGAAACCCTGCTGTAAAGCATACAGTAGTAAGCTACTGTGATGTACAGTATTGAGTTGATGTCATTACTACTGTGATGTACAGTATTGAGCTGATGTCATTACTACTGTGATGTACAGTATTGAGCTGATGTCATTATTACTGTGATGTACAGTATTGAGCTGATGTCATTATTACTGTGATGTACAGTATTGAGTTGATGTCCTTTGTAACCTTTCAGGACTTTCATTTTTGGTTTTTATCAAAACCTTTGTTGGGAAAAAAACATAACAAAAAACTGTAAGTGTCACATTGAGCTTCATAGAATGCTAACTGATAAACTGAATAAAAGCAGTGAAAATGAAAGACTGCAGTGTTTTATATAAAGTACACTAGTGTGCTGCTGTTAATCTGAAAGTGTATTCATATGATGCAAGTGTGTATCATTTTGTCATCAGAGTGACATTTTGACAAAGGATTGTTAGGTTTTGATAGCAGAGTTTAGGTTTTGATAGTAGAGTTTCAATTTGACACAGATGTGAATGGTATATTTCCCAGTGATGTGTCATGTTTACTTGTGTGTAGAGTTTTGACACAATGAGCAAAGTTTTGCAAAATGTGTTCAAGCTACGGGCAAAAACTGTAAGAGGTTCTTCATTTTGGAAACACGCTTGTTTCATTACTCCTTAATCCTTTTGGTATTATGTCCGAGCACCCAATTATCCCTCAATCCCACCCCAAATCTACTTAATGGCACTTTACAAAGTTTGTTGATATTTCAGTTGAAAATGGAATCAAATTACACCTCTCCCTCTCCTCCAAAAGTAACACTGTAGGTCCTGGCCTACACCTCTCCTGCTAAAGTAAAATGGTAGACCCTAACTGTTTTGTGTAGGCTACATTACTAGTTTTACAAGTGCACACACTAAATGGAGAGCTAGGTTTAAAATGCAGACTGCGCCTTTAAATATGCGACTTTTGATCTATCAGCTCAATGCTAGGCTATGTTTTCACTAAAATTCAGCGCAATGTTACATGCAAGACTGATGATTACCGAGCATGCCAAACTTTTTTCTTTTTATCTCTTAGCACTGTCACCATACGTTTTCTCATGGTGATAGCCTAGAAGGCCCTCCCGAAATATCTTTTGGATGACATGGGGCGGCTGGTTCACTTAAGTGCAAGGCTGGACAAACGCGAAATGGCAAGGTATTAAATATTTAGTAGGCCTTAGACAGGCTTTGTGGTAAAACTATGAAAAACAGTACTTTGCCACAGCTAACTTCAAGCACAGTAGGCCTAGCCTAAATTAAAATTCAATATCAGCAGCATCATAAGGGACGTCATTCTCATCATCATTCTGACAGAGCAAACCCGACGCGAAGCCAAAACGAGAAATAAACAACTTCATAAATTATGTTTTTTTAAATCGATTTGTTGGCCTTTTACTGTTTCATGGCTTCTGCTGAGAAACAAATAGTTTGCCAAAGAAATTAATGAAACATTTTTGTCTTATTTTAACTGGTGAAATATGTAATGGAATGTAGATAAATTGATTGATTCTAATTGCCATAGTCTTCCAGTGCTAAGGTCACATGAAATATATCATGAAAGAATCCTCCTGCATGTTTTGCATGTGAATGTCCTTGTAGGGTCACCATACAGGCTGAAGTAGGGGGAAAAGTAATCAGTACATCTCTGTTCTCATCCGTTTAGTGATTTCATCCACTTTTAATAAGCCTCTTCCTAAACTCTCTCTGCTCCGTTTAACCCTCAAGCAACCGACTAAGGTCAAACCTGTCAGGATCGTTGTTAGTTTTCAGAGATGTGTGAAGTCTTTGGGAAAAAAACAATGACTGTTGTTCCATTTTCTCTGCTAATGAATGGGGTTATTCTAAGGCCAGATCTTACCCCTGGAAGGAAATTCAGTATGCAGAATGTGGCAGCTGCTTGAAGGTGAACAATATGTCACCCTGCATTTCTCTCACTAGCTTAAATTCGTATTCATTTACATCCCAAAAGACTCAAGTAGTCAAGCTTTGCAGGAACCATCCACAAAGACCTGTTCATTAACAACACTAAGACTAGTGAAGGAAAGTTCATATAGATAGGTGGTGACAAAGAAAAGTCTCGCGGTTAAAGCTCAGCCCACCCTGACAAGGGACTGACAGCAGGCTATGTCATAAACATCCCGGAGGAGATATCACCGGCGCTGAGGGTAGCCCTTGAGTCAGTGTGTTATGTACTATATATCACGCAGGCCAAGCAGTGCCTGCTACTGTTGTTTTGGCCTTCAGGTGAAGGTCGTTGGCTGAAGGGTCCGGCAGCTATAATTCCTGGCTCATTTGGCCGTGATGGCGTTAGCGTGTCATGGATGCGAGTGTTAACAGCGTTGATGAATATGTCCTGACAGGCTAGGATCATTTGTGGCACGATGCAGACCTGTCGCGATTGATGCTAACGTGCGTTCTGTTCTGTCATGTTGTTCATGAAGTGACCATGACAACCCCATGGGGGGGGGGGGGGTTCTAAAGAAAGAGTTCTATTTAAAGGAGAGACTGTTGTTAAAAAATCTTTGAAAACTCTTCTATTCCTGTGCTGACTCGTTTAAAAAGGAAAGATCATAATAAAAAGAAAACCTAAAACCCAAGGTCAAATCATTTAAAAATAAAGAAACTGTACATTCATCTATTTATTTGTAGGCTACATCTCATAATTTATGTCTGCATTTATTTATTTATCCTGTCATCTTTGGTCCTCCATTCAGTAGCAAGCAGCTCTTGCTCTCATTTGGTGCTTCCATGTTGTTACACTCATTCATATTTATATATAAACACTGCAATGATGAATCATCATTATTTTGGACATAAACTTAACGTTCGGTCTCCATGGAAATGGGAAAAGGCATGAGTTAGACTTCAGTATGGACTTTAGGCTAAAGGAAGCAACGGAGGGAAACAGGTAGTCTGATAGCCTAGGCTACAAACACAGGATTTATACTGTTGCTTCACAGTTATTGGGTTGTATGTAAATCAGGTTTATAGGCCAAGTATACTTACATATACAAGGAATTTGGTCTTTCCATTTATCCCATCCATGAGTTAGTGAACACACAGAGCACACAGTGAACACACAGTGAGGTGAAGCACACACTAACCCAGATCAGTGAGGGGTTAAGTGCCTTGCTTAAGGTCACTTCAGCCGTGAATGTGGGCATAGGAGAGCAGTGCTCAACCACTTCATATCACATCACATCAAACCGGCGACCCTTCGGTTTCAAGCCCGAAGTAGCCATGGCTGCCCCAACACGCACAGTGGCGTCATGTAAGGGCCCTGTTCATGTTCCACAGCTCTTGCCATGACATTTTGAGTCTGTTAGGAGGCACAAAGGTACAGTTTAGAACATGCCCCCATAAGGTAACTTGATGATCAACTGAGCTCTGT
>NW_027468774.1:7913577-7958577 GCF_046254945.1 Alosa pseudoharengus
GTGTCTGCGAGATGCAATATCCACTCTGCACACTAGGAGTGGTAGCATAGGCACAGTGCATGACTGTGCATGAGCATGCCTTATTTATGGCTTTATTTATGATTCTGAGTCTGAACACTATGGTCTGCCCTCTAGTGGAGTCCTCAAGTAGCACGTGTAGTGCCAGAGGTACGAATCCGTTCACAACGCAGCCAGTCGCGTAGGCTTACCCGAATATACGAGAATGCTTGGTCAGAAAGCAAGTGTAGCCTATCACCGGCCCAAAGGCCCTTTTACACCAAGTCAGATTTTTCAGACAAACTATTTACACAAAATCACTGTGGTAATTAAATACATGTGTTCTTATAGGCCTAGTCTTTACACACCAAGGACGACATTTATTGCGATGAAAACTAAATTTTAGACTGAACGAATTTCGTCCTTGGGGGTGTAAAAACTATGATGTTGTGTGATTTTGTGTGAATTTTTTGTCAGAAAATTAAGACTGGGTGTGAGTAAAGCTGCAGTAAACTAAACCAAGCTAAGCTAAGCTAAACCAAGCTAAGCTAAGCTAAACCAAGCTAAGCTAAGCCATGCTGGTAGCTCTTGCCGGATGCTGCAGCACTCATCCATTGTAGTATGCAGAGCAGCCATGGGCACCACGGATGTTTAAAACTAGTTTATTTCTCACAAGTAGATGGACCAGCTGGCCCAGGCGTCATAAGGCACAAAACAACAGATAAGTCACAATCGGACATGCAGTTGTTGTTTTGTGATATAAATTCAGCACTGCCTCCACAGAGAATGATTTGTTTCATTTAAACGTTCCTCTCCTCTGCAGCTGTGGGGTCACGTGGTCCCAGCTGTGTTTAATATAATAACACACCGTGAGAACCATACAGTGCTGTTGAAAGGTTTGAGGTCACTTAGACATTTCCATGCTACTCCGTTGTAAGCGGAGTACCAGCGGACTGCTTCTTGGGGTCATTGTCCTCTTTTTGGAGAGAGTTGACTTCACTCAAGCCAATCAACCATCCACAAGGTGTGGCTTGGCATTGTAAACTGGAGTGATAGCCTTCTTTCTTCAAGATTCCTTTGGAATTCCTCATTCTACTACCACCACAGTGCACCCAGACCATCACATTCCCTCACCACGTGACAGATGGGGTTAAACACTCCTCCAGCATTGGCTCGGCATATCACAAATATTCTTCTTTGTGATCTGTTCACCTTAGATTTGTCTGTCTTCATCGGTCATCTGTGTGTGCTCTTTTGCCCATCTTAATCTTTTCTTTTTACTGGTCATTCTAAAATATGGCTGCTTTTTACTGGTCATTCTGAGATATTGTTTTTTACTGGTCATTCTGAGATATGGCTTTTTACTGGTCAGTCTGAGATATGGCTTTTTCTTTACAACTCTGTCTAGAAGGCCAGCACCCGGAACTCACCTCTTGTGCTGGTGTTTTGCGGTTCCTATTCAACGGAACTGCCAGTTTAAGACCTGTGAGGCATGTGTACATACGCATTTGTCCTCTTGCTCTAAAAACAGTATCCACTATGTGGATACTGTTTTTAGAATGACTTAGATTAAGTGTTAGTTAGTATAATTTGTATTTTTGTAATTTGTATTTTAGTATATTTTTATATATTGTATTAAGTGTTAGTTAGTATAATTTGTATTTTAGTATATTTAGCATATTCTTTATCTTCTACTGTCCTTATTGCTTAGTTGTGTTTTTATATTATATACTTTAATTACTCTTTCTGATGTTAAATAATGTGTTTGTGTTGTATGTATGCTGCTGAGACCTTGAATTTCCCCTAGGGATCAATAAAGTATCTATCTATCTATCTATCTATCTATCTATCTATCTATCTATCCATCTATCTATCTATCTATCTATCTATCTATCTATCTATCTATCTATCTATCTATCTTGCTCAGTGGTGCACTGTGGCCTCTCACTCCTCTTGCTATTCTGGCTAAATCCAGTCTGACAAGAGAGTAGCACCCAGCGCTGTGTGGGACCTTCAATTCCTTGGCCTTGTCTTCCATGGAACAGCCTTAGTTTCTCAGAGCGAGATTAGATGATACATGTCTGAGCGGGGGGGTGGGGGGGGGGGGGGGTGATCTTTGCTTCTGGCCTTTGTGTGAAACCACCATCTGATGCTCCAGATACTCAAATCATCTAAAGGCCAGGTGCATTGCTTCTTTAATCAGTGCAGCATTTCTTTAGCTATGCTATCATTCAGTAATTGCAAAAGCGCTTCAAATAATCAGTTAGCCTTTTTGAATGATTTGATCATTTTAGAATTGACTTCTATAGTCATTAACAATATGAATGATGTCTGCACTGTGTTTGGATTGATTTGCTGTTGCTTTGATGGACAAAAACAAAATCCAAATGGATTTGCTGTTGCTTTGATGGACAAAAAATCCTTTTCCTTCGAAAACAATGACCCCGAAGTTTTCAATGGTAGTGCAGGTGCTGTAGATACATAAAGCTAGTTTACTTAAGTAACATTTTATGGTAGATAGAAGAAATAATCTTCATGACAGACATCAGCAAAAAGCACTACCTTCAATGGCCACCGTTTTGTTTTTGACCTCTCTTGTGTCTCTTGCAGCTGTGGTGTCGTGTGGTCACAGCTGTGTATAACTATTTCCACGTGACCAACTTCTTCTGGATGTTTGGGGAAGGCTGCTACCTGCACACTGCCATCGTACTCACCTACTCCACGGACAAACTCAGGAAGTGGATGTTCATCTGCATCGGCTGGGGTGAGCACTGCTGCACTGTAACATCCCAATGGATCTAGAACACCACAGAATAGAACAGAATAGAATAGAACAGAATAGAATAGAATAGAATAGAATAGAATAGTGCGGATGGAATCAAATAAAATAGAATGTAGGGAGAACACAAGAATGTAGTTGTGAATTCGTATTTGCCTCAGGGACAAAAAAAAGACACATGATACTGTATGAAGAACATGTGCATATTTGATTTGGGCTTGGTTGGTTTGCTGGTTGTCTCATTAGTTGGAAATTTATGTACAGGACCGACATTGTGGTCCGGTGTGATCTATTTCCCTATGGGGAGTATTTCTGGCCTCCATCTGATCCAGCCACTCTGGACGGGGCTGTGTTTTTGTGTGGGCGTCACACTGGGTCTCTGTTTGGGTTGGTTCTGAATGCTGAATTCCACGCACCTCAGAGACGCAAAAGTGCAAGCGTCCTACCCAGAAGAATGTTCCGTGCCGCGAGCAGGGGCCCGCACGAGGCCAGCGCCGGGTCCCAGGGAACACTCGGAGTCATCTGCAGCTTGCGCTGTCACAGCTGGAGAGCGTAGAGCGCATTCTCCGTCCTCAGTGCAGATTTTTGTTCTCTGGCGTTTTTCTGAGAGGAAACAATATTTCTCTCATCACAATCATCACCCTCATCACCACTCGCCTCAGATCAGCGTCAGAATCTCTGTGTGTACCGTAAATCACCACGGGTATTCGTTCCCTTGGGACTGAGCTTTGCAGGCACTCTTTGTTCGCCAAGCATGGGAGAGTTGTCCTGAAGCACTCATGCAGTCACTGACAGTAGTTATTCATTATAACATGTCCCAGTGCCCGTATTATATTATTATATTATTATATTATTATATTCTAGATGTGAAGTGGAGCCCCCAATTAATGTAATCCCCCTGCATAACCTGGAGTTCAACTGTCAGATTGAAATGCAACGATTAGTATAAATGACAGATTGTATGTTAGGGTTAGGCTATATGTAATTACATGTTAATACTGCTACATAAATGTATTCATGTATTACATTGTAGCTATTGTATCAAGTAGTAGTCAGACACAAGTGTTTTAATGTGTTAGAATGCAACGAATAAATCATGTTGTATGTTTTAAGGAGTAAATTAAGGAGAAAATGTATTTTATTTTTATTTTTTGCAGGTATTCCACTTCCAATCATCGTTGCTTGGGCTGTTGGCAAATTGTATTACGACAATGAGAAGTATGTTTATTTATTTTGTTTATTTGTTTGTAACTGAAATGGGTCCCTGCATACTTTTGTCTGCCTGAGGTTATATGATCAATAAGATCTCAAGTCAGTTGTATTCTATTATCGAGATGAACGGAGTTCCTTATTGGTCATTTACAAAAACCCTTTCCCTAGGGTCAGAAAGCATTGATCCCCCTCAGAATGGGAGACTGCTCAATATGAACCTAATGAGATTTTAAGAAATATGACATCATTTGTCTTTCCCCACACCTACTACAACCTCCTATCCAAACACACACACACACACACACACAAACACACTCTCTCTCTTCTTGCACACACACAAAGACACACCAACATAAGTCTTGAGTTGGCACTGCCTGCCTGTGATATAAGTGTGAGCCAGGTCTCACCTCTGTCGGAGTTTGGACACTGATATCAATACTCCAGGCACAGTACACACTTAGAGACTGAGGAGTTAGAACATCCACAACAAAGCAGCACAGTAGGCCTACACACTTAGAGGCCGAGGTGGTTATACCGTCCACAACAAAGCAACACAGTACACACTTAGAGGCCGAGGTGGTTATACCGTCCACAACAAAGCAACACAGTACACACTTAGAGGCCGAGGTGGTTATACCGTCCACAGCAAAGCAACACAGTACACACTTAGAGGCCGAGGTGGTTATACCGTCCACAACAAAGCAACACAGTACACACTTAGAGGCCGAGGTGGTTATACCGTCCACAACAAAGCAACACAGTACACACTTAGAGGCCGAGGTGGTTATACCGTCCACAACAAAGCAACACAGTACACACTTAGAGGCAGAGGTGGTTATACCGTCCACAACAAAGCAACACAGTACACACTTAGAGGCAGAGGTGGTTATACTGTCCAAAACAAAGCAACACAGTACACACTTAGAGGCCGAGGTGGTTATACCGTCCACAACAAAGCAACACAGTACACACTTAGAGGCCGAGGTGGTTATACCGTCCACAACAAAGCAACACAGTACACACTTAGAGGCCGAGGTGGTTATACCGTACACAACAAAGCAACACAGTACACACTTAGAGGCCGAGGTGGTTATACCGTCCACAACAAAGCAACACAGTACACACTTAGAGGCCGAGGTGGTTATACCGTCCACAACAAAGCAACACAGTACACACTTAGAGGCAGAGGTGGTTATACCGTCCAAAACAAAGCAACACAGTACACACTTAGAGGCAGAGGTGGTTATACCGTCCACAACAAAGTTGCACTTCAAAATATTCTCTCTCTGCTAGTTCAGCTGTCACTGTTTTGCTAGTGAGTCAGTTAAAGGGGAACTATGCAGTTTTTTTTAGCTTAATTTACATTCACAAAGTCATTGGAATGGTTATATGACTTTTTTGGGGTTGAATGGTGGCCCTGAATGCCCCCCCCTGAATGGTCCCCCTAGCGCCTGTGAGTGGAAAAACCACCCTTTGGGCCAGCGGGCCAACAGCCTCAGAGACAGAACGTTGTTTCGCAGCCTCGCGATGTAACGAATTGCTTTACTGCACTACACACATACACGCTAGGAACCGGCTAGAACAAGGTAGCGATGGAGTTTCTCAGACATTCGTCATGGCAGAGCCAGCGAAAAGAAGTAGAAAGCAAGTAAAACGTTGTCGGAGGAACAGGGAAAGAGGAAACGGTAGACTGACCGAAAACAGCGAAGAAAAAACGAGAAAACAGCGAAGAAAACTGCATAGTTTCTCTTTAAGTGGTGCATAATGTAGGCCTATCTCTTTGGTCTGTGTCTATTCTGTCTTTTTAAAGGCTTTGCGGCATTGATTTTTGATTAGTTGGGTATTTATTAAACATGGAAGTATTTTACAACGATTAAAGGGATGTGATGTGGTTACTTAGTAGTCAGGGAACAAAGAGAACAGTTGATACCCAAATCAAATCATATTTGTCACATTGAATTATACAAAGTACAAAAGTCCGCAACACCAGTATATGCTCCCAAGTTAAAGTTTATTTACCGTGACGTTTCGGGCCAACTCAAGCCCTTCATCAGACGTGAGTCAACAATCCAAAGACACCCATATATGTACAATTAAGTGATCACATGATCACACAGTGGTGTTACACAGGCAAGTAATTATCCAATCACAGCAATAGCCAATACATGTTCAGTAATGCAGTGCATACATACATCCATACACATACATTTTCCAGAAACACCTACATACACTATATACAAAAAATTACAAAAAATTACAGGAATCCAACAACTACAAAAAACATGACCTCCTTCTCTGTCCCCCGGATACACAACGGTCAGATGTCAAAACAGACTGTGCAAAATTGTGCAAACTTGTGCAAAATAGTGCAAAATGTGCAAATTGGCATCCATTGTCAAAATGTGCAAATTAGCATGTCGGCATTAAACTCATGTTCACTTATAGTAGCTGTCCATAGAATAAGCAAGTCTATCCATAAAAATGTGCAGTGTGGATATGTACTGTAAGTGAACATGAGATGAGTCCTGATGAGAAATGCGAATTTGCACAATGTGGTGATAGACGCCAATTTGCACAATTTTGCACAGACTGTCTGTATGACATCTAGCTGGTGATTTGTGATATGTGGTTTGTGTAGACTTGCTTATTCTATGGACAGCTACTATAAGTGAATATGAGTTTAATGCCGACATGCTAATTTGCACATTTTGACAATGGATGCCAATTTGCACATTTTGCACTATTTTGCACAAGTTTGCACAATTTTGCACAGTCTGTTTTGACATCTGACCGTTGTGTATCCGGGGGACAGAGAAGGAGGTCATGTTTTTTGTAGTTGTTGGATTCCTGTAATTTTTTGTAATTTTTTGTATATAGTGTATGTAGGTGTTTCTGGAAAATGTAGATATGTGTATGGATGTATGTATGCACTGCATTACTGAACATGTATTGGCTATTGCTGTGATTGGATAATTACTTGCCTGTGTAACACCACTGTGTGATCATGTGATCACTTAATTGTACATATATGGGTGTCTTTGGATTGTTGACTCACGTCTGATGAAGGGCTTGAGTTGGCCCGAAACGTCACGGTAAATAAACTTTAACTTGGGAGCATATACTGGTGTTGCGGACTTTTTTCCCCTCTCTCATCGTAAGTGTTTTGTCCAGCACCCAGGATTAGATCGGGATGTGCGTGCGTTTTTTCCTTTTTATATTATACAAAGTACAATATTTATTTAGTGAAATGCTTAGCCGCCTGACTCACTGAGCCACATCTCACTGTGGAAATTTCCAGTAAACTGGACTGTTTCTGATAACTGGACAGCCTTAAAAACAGCGGATTTCCTGATATGGTGCACTTGGGGTTTACCTCAGACATCCCTTCCCATGATTCACTGCTGTGTGTCTGTGTGTTCCCGGCAGGTGCTGGTTCGGGAAGAGAGCGGGGGTGTACACTGACTACATCTACCAGGGGCCCATGATTCTGGTGCTTGTGGTGGGAAACTTCAACACAATCTCTATTCTGTGCGGTGGTAGTGTAGTGGTTAAGGAGCTGGGCTGTAGCGTGCAGTAGGCTAAAAGTTTTCGGTTCAATTCCCCGCTTCCACCGTTGTGCCCTTGAGCAAGGCTCTTAACCCCAAGTTGCTCTGGGGACAATGTGATCCCTTGTAATATAGCTGACATATGTAAGTCACTTTGGTCAAGAAGTGTCTGCTAAATGTAATGTAATGTAATATTCTAAAGTCTCAGGGCCCGAGGTTGAATAAGTCAGGCAATGAGCCGAAATGAACTAAAGCTAATTTGATAACTTGGCAGAATCATTTTGGTCATTTCATTGCAAGATCTTAGGCACACGTATGGGCAGGCCAGCGTACCTGTACCAATATCTGGGTTCATTTAATTCAACATAGAATTTTAGAACCTTCAATTGTTGCGGAACTTAGAATGTTCAAAAACCTACACCTTATCTAAGCTTGTGAATGTGGGCTGCTCTTTTTCAGATCAACTTTGTCTTCCTCTTCAACATAGTCAGAATTCTAATGACCAAACTCAGAGCCTCAACCACCTCTGAGACCATCCAGTACAGGTACAGCAACAACAACACATTGTGATTATATATAGCGCTTTTCAAGACACCCAAAGCATTTTACAGTGAAGGGGGAACCTCACAAACCACCACTGATGCCTAGCACACGTACCCTAGATCAGGGGTTTCCAAACTTTTTCCACGACAAGGTCCCCAAATACCACTAGGTTCTGGCCAAGGACCCCTTGATGTGTTATTAAACCCATCGACAATACTACGGCAAATGTAAAATTACATTAAGCTAATCCTAATAATTATTTTAGCCACAAGCACTTCACGATTGAGCATACAGTGTGTAAAAATTGCATTTGAAGCTTTCTGCTATATGAAAGATATAACTCTACTATTATTCCCAGTCATTATCATGGAAAATATAATGTTCAGATATGCGACAAATTATTCTAATGGCATTGTATAACAACCCTCATAGTAATAGGTATATTTAACATTTTTCAAATGTATTTATTTGTTGCTTTTATTTTTCCTTCCAAATTGCTGAGGCCCCCCTGGCACCCCCTCGCGGCCCCCCAGGGTGCCCCGGCCCCCACTTTGAAAACCACTGCCTAGATCACCACAGATGCCAACAACACTGTCAGCTAATTTAATACTTCACCTGATAGTCGCCTGATCAGCCACACACACATCACATCACATTACTGCAGAGGAGAAACCCACAGAGTATGTTCTTACACACACACACACACACACACACACACACACTGTAAAAGCCACATAGTGCAGCCTGGTGCCTTAAGGGAAATCCTGTAAGCTTCTAGAAAAAATCCTTTTCTCAGTGTTAAGGCATATGAGTATGTGAGTAAATTATAACAGCCACAAAGAACCTCTGTTGTCAGACAGGAGCGTCCTTTATGATCAGTGTATCCTCAGCTGACATAGTCTAACATAGCCTTCCTAAGGCCATGGGAACCAGCTTACTCTCTCACTCTCTCTCTCTCTCTCTCTCTCTCTCTCTCTCTCTCTCTCTCTCTCTCTCTCTCTCTCTCTCTCTCTCGTGTAGGAAGGCAGTGAAGGCCACCCTGGTCCTCTTGCCTCTGCTGGGGATCACCTACATGCTGTTCTTTGTGAACCCAGGAGAGGATGAGATCTCCCAGATTGTCTTCATCTACTTCAACTCCTTCCTCGAGTCCTTCCAGGTGAGAGGGCCTTAGCTGAAGCCCAGAGACTTGCAGTACACTAAACCCGCAGAAAGGGGGCGACAACTAGACAAGAGTGCAGCAGAGATGTGCAGTTTTGTATTTATGTTAGTGTGTGCTGTTTGTATGGTAGAAGTCTGTTATTTAATACTTTCCTTTTTCATTTCAGGGATTCTTTGTGTCTGTGTTCTACTGTTTCCTAAACAGTGAGGTAGGTAGCATAGCCGTGTGGGACTGCATGCGCTACCTGATAGTGTCAGTGTGTTGTTCTGTGTGCTGGCATATCATTTCAGCTTAATTGTTATACAGGTTAGCCTGAAGAGCCAGACCCACATTAAAGTATAGGGTTCTGGGCACTCACCGTTGGCAGTGCTCAACATTACATTTGCTGCCGCTAGGGTGTGTCTAGATTTCTAGGCTATATAGAGGTCTGATCAATTGTATGAATGAGTCACATGTATCGCATGCATCTGAACTGATCAGTAGGTCAAGTTGTTAATGTATTCCTTGCATGATTGATTGATTGATTGATTCATTGATCGCTCATGTGTTCATTTCCTCAGGTGCGCTCCGCGGCCAGGAAGCGGTTGCACCGATGGCAGGACAAACATTCCATCCGCACGCGGGGCGCCCGGGCAATGTCCATCCCGACCTCGCCCACGCGGCTGAGTTTCCACAGCATCAAACAGTCCACGTCCGTATGAGCCACAGCGCACTCTTTCCACCCGGGCAGGAAGGAAGTGAAGAACGAGGGAACGAGCGAGGAAATGGAAGAGGAGAGGAGAGGAGAGGAGGGGAGAAGGAGGGACAGTTGAAAGGCAAACCGGAGAGGTGGAGGAGACTCACAGCACACTGGGCCAGGAACTACAGGAACCAGCGTCCCTTCTGTGTGGGTTTCCACTGCAACTGACTGAGATGGCATGGTGGCTCTGGATAAGGATGACACATTATGATGATACGGAAGCACATTAACAGCCAAGGGGTCAGAGGTCACCTCTAATGACCCCCACCCCCCCACCCCAACTGCCACCACAACCTCACTTGCCTAATGGAGTATGATTATCGCCATGGGCTAACAGTGAGCCTGTTAGCTTCTGTAACAAAGACATTCCCCCTCCAGTCCCATGTTGCATGCCCATGCACTCCAGAGTCCAGAGAAGCCCAGACCAACCAGCCAGGCCCTCCACACCCCCCTCCTCCCCTTCCCCTGGGACCAGCCCTGAGTCCCCCCTCCTCCCCTTGCCCTGGGACCAGCCCTGAGCCCCCCTCCCCCCCTTCCCCTGGGACCAGCCCTGAGGCCAAAAGTTGATTCTACGTAGATCCACACGGGTGAGTCTTGTCCTTTTTGCAGATAGTTCTCTGGTCAGGAAGTAGGGGCTGGACGCACCAAATACCCCCCATGTGAGGGAGTGGACCTTTGGGATGGTGGAGAAACACTCATCGATGGGAAGCGGCAGTAGATACTGATGCAGCACTGACTCCGCAACGGCCATCACACTGACCATGGCTGAGGCACAGTCACTTCACATTGGGGTCTCATTGCAGTAATCTATTCAGGCATCTATGCATTTTGGCCAGAGGTAGGATGGCTAGCCAGCCGACTATCTGAGTGGGAATTAGAAACATAGACCAGAGCCAAGGCCACTGCTAGCCCTCACTAGCTAGCCCTCTCTGCTGGACGTCTCTGCACCTTCTCTGACTGGCTGCTCACGGATGCAGAGTGGGCGGGGCTACGGCTGGAATCAGGTGCGGTTGAGAGCTCACGCCTCTTCTGCGTTCTTCAGAAAGAGTTCCTGCTGACCAGTGATGTGGGTTTGCAAGAGTTTCTGCTGACCAGTGATGTAGGTTTGCAAGAGTTCCTGCTGGCCTGTGATGTGGGTTTGCAAGAGTTCCTGCTGGCCTGTGATGTGGGTTTGCAAGAGTTCCTTCCATTCCATTTGAATGGCCCTTCTGGACGCTGTGCTGGTGAAATTAGCTGGAGATAATTCAACTCCCCTCCTGTCCTCCTCCCCAATTAAAATGAACGCCTGTACACCAGGCTCATATTCTCCGCAAGAATAAAACATGGCTGACCTGCAAGAAAACTGAACTTTTCTCTGCACTGTCTAAAACACTAACACTAAAAAACTGAACCAGGAACCAAAAGGGAGGAAGACTTACCTTGGTTGGTTTGATGTGTTCTCAAGGCTGGCGCAGAATGAGCAGAATATGCACAATAAAACCAAATCGACTCAGACAAAAGGGACCCTATTTTCCTACGAAAACACAACATGTAAACACACTCTTGGAAGCATGTCCTTGGAGCTTTGTATAGACCATGACCTGTTATCCACTCGAGCGTCTGGTCCTTTTTCTTTCTTTCAAATGATACGTGTAATCAATTGTTTTTTTATTTCCATCATTACAACAATACGGGGACATGAATGAGGAAAGTGTGATTTCATTAAAGCTGTAATGTGCACAATGAAGACCATTTACTGAGGGATAAACCGGTTATCTGAGGGAATGGATAGTGTTTATATGCAGCCTCTGCCTCTTGATACCTCTGTGTTGTGTTAACAAACCAAATCAGTCAGGGCCATTAAGCTAGTGCTGTTCTGGAGGGCTTTTCAACGCACTGGAAAATTAAAGTGTCTGATTTCAATTGCCTAATCATTAACACCTGGAGGAAATAATATTGATATCTGATTAGACGGGGTATTTAACAAGATTACCAAAATGGTCTAGCCTACTTGTTGTCAGAGTATGTATACATATAGGCCTACTGACATATAGGCTACAATGAAAAATGTATGAACATACTGATGTATTGGAATTGGAATGAGCAAGTTCCAGAACAATATTACACAACTTGTAACTTGTCCAATGTAACTGAATACAGATATTCAGTTTCGGAGGACAAGATGTTCAGAAACAAATCGAACCTGGAGCACATTTTTCTCATATAGGGTGCTGACACAACCAAAGTCCTTTTAGGCAAGTCCCTCCACTCGGCGGCCATATTGTAATGCTTCTTGGCGACTTATCGGGCACCTATTTTGGCAGAAATGCGCATGCGCAAGGCTTCACCACACCAACCTTGTCCAGCAGCGAGATCACAACACATGATCGGCACGATGTATTCACAACACACCACATGATTGGCACAATGAATTCACATGTCGACTTTTGCCATGGAAGGGGCGGGATATGTGTAAACAACTGCCATATTGGCGTTCCAAACTAACCCCATGCATTTCTATGGAGGATTTTTTGAGTGCTGTGTCTCCTCATTAGAAAGCATTTGGCACAACTCAGCCTGGAGCCTATTCTTCTTGCATGGCACAGCACAGCGACCTTTCCACCAAGGCTTTTGAATAGAATGGCTATTCTGGCTTTTGTCAGTTGTCCACAAATTCCTCAAAATTTTCACACATAATTACACTGGACGTTGGTAGTGTGGGTCAGTGAGAGGTGGGTGGCTTAGCACTAGCAACGATCGATTACTTTCACTGTTGATTGCTTCCTTGATTAATTGTTTGGTCTGTAATGTCCAAAATTGTGATTGGCATTGCCCAAAACCCGACATGACGCATTCACATTTGTTGTACCTCCCAAATATATTCAGGCCGATGATAGCAAACCAGAAAAATATAAAAATTTCCTAAGATGGAAGCACAATATGGATTTTTTTTGTCTTTTAGAAAATAATAGGCACCTGTATTTTAAGGAAGAGCATTTATTTATTTACGATACATTATTCATTCACAAAGAAAATGGGTGTCCTTGGTTGAATTTTCTCCTAATTGTTTTAAGGCATTAAGATCAATTTCCAGAAGATGATTTTTATTCCTCTTTTTAGACAACTTTATCATGTGCATATACAGGGTGTGTAAACTTATGAGCACAACTGTATAGAAAATAGTTATTATTATCCTCAGCTGAGCTTTATGAAAGGCTACAGCACTTCAAATGCTGATAGCCCTCATTGAATAATGGGAAAAGTCTTAAGGTAGAGTCAAACTAGAGCTAATTCAAATCAGTTTGCTAATTTAACGCCATATAGAACACCTTCACCAACACTGATGAGTCAGCTCAGTTCTCCGACATGGTAGCTTTGGTTCATGCCAAACAACTTACTGTTTATAGACTTTGCACTTTGACCGTCATTCAAATGATGGCCCTGAATGCCAGGCTTAACCATTCACGTTGGCACACAATGATCAAAGGAGCTGCAGTAAATCACTGGAGTTTCTTTTGCAATGTTTGTGGTATCTAAAATATATATATATATATATTACACCTTTTACATTTACACATTACCCTACTTATTTGTACATCTAAAAAAAGTTGTTTTATATGAATGTCATCTGGCATCTTTCAAAGTAACCTAATAACAATAATTCTATATGTAGTGTAACTTTTGCCAAATGAAAATAATTCACCTTGCCATCAGACACTAAACGAGAGGCGCTGATGACCCTTTCTATATGCGTGCCCCATTAAGATGTCATTTGTCAGACAGATAAAGCCAGCTAGGCTTAGTCTAGCCCATCACTCACACAAGCCATGGCAATAATTACTATAGTGTACATCTGGGACTTGAATAGGTTTAAGTGGAAGTTCATATGAACAGCAGAGTGGCCAAGATCACCACCTCAAACACCAAATAACTAGCCTAGAAATCTAGACGCGCCCCTAGCGGCAGCAAATTACATTTGCTGCCAGGGCTAGTCTAGCAACTAGCTAGACTAGACGCGCCCCTAGCGGCAGCAACAGGGCTAGTCTAGCAACTCTCCGTTGGCTTGTGAGTTGAAATCGAAATCGAAACTCAATCAGGCCAATGAAATCGTGTATAGAGTCGTTAGGTGGGCTTAACATAATGATTGATGGCAGAGTTGCAACGGTTTGGCTTGAATTCCCTGCTACTTGAAAACAAATAAGATGGATGTTGCTGTTGGCGAACAGTGTGACACGTTTTAATGTGGGTCTGGCTCGTCAGGCTACCAAATAACATTATGGCTGCATTATATGTTGTGGTTTTGCCTTTTGCACAAGACACTGGTTGGATTACAGAGGAAAATGTCAATGTGCGGTAGCCCCACATTAGACTAGTAGCCAGTTAACTGGACCTGCATGACCATGCTTTCCCAATTGCGCCATCTAGTGTGCAAATAAAAATACTACACAGGAATATAGCACTAAAATATGCACCTGCTTAATCTGACATCACCGCCAAGCCTGTGACGCCTGGTTATCAGATTAGACAATTCCGGTTGAACTCATGTTCATAGATCTCATATTTCTGGTCACTACCATTCCAGTGACCTTCGGTTGTGGTCTGGGGGAAAAGGCAAAACAAGAACGAGGCCAAACAAAAACAAGTACACCAAAACAATTTTAATAGCATTCATTATAGCAGTTACATATACCATATGTATGGTTCACAAATGCAAGTACATTAATGAAGTCATGATACAAGATGGTAGCTCATGTAATTTGAAGATTAATCTGGCTAGATGCGCTCTATTTATTTGAGGAAAAGGGGGAAAGAGTTGTTGAGTAGGAGGGTGGAGGAAGAGGGTGGAGGAAGAGGGGTATGAGGAAGAGAGGAGAGGACAGGGAGGGAAGTTATGAAACATCAGGGATGTCGGTATACCATTCTACAAAATCAAAACCACATGGACGACCAGCCGTAGCCAAAGTGTGTGCTTTAAAAACCGTCAAATCACTGGCGTTAACAGGCGTTACACGGGGTCAACCTGGAGAACACTGGAAACAGCCAAGCACTCAGCACGGCAACACGCCACCTTTTACAGCTAACCAGCAAAACTCAACAGCAGCGCAACTGCGCCTAGTGCACAAAAATACACAAGAGAGAACATTAGAGTCAGGGCACTTGGAGCAGAAGCACAACATCACACAGCAGAGAAAACTCATACGGACAGGACGGGTGGACATGTCCTCTAGATGCACAAACAAAGATCTTGCATGGTGTGTTTATACGTTGATGAGCTATTAGTCTCCTCCAACCTACTCACTGACAAATTAACATTTGATTGACTTGAGAAGTGCGAGACTGGTTGACCTACATTTTTTTTTTAAACTTAGGTAGTCTTACTTTATCCAAGTTAGTTATGTGTCTCTGCGAAGATGAAAGTCATATTTACTACAACATAAGCCTGAACGATTTTCCCCCCTTCGCTCTGTTAAGCTGGTGAAGGAAAATGAAGGGTAAATGATGTGAACTTTAAAAAAAGGTTTTTTATTGACTCAAAGTATTGTCATGTGATTTAACTATACAATGGCTCAGGTAAAACAAAACAAAACAAAAATGGCTGACCAAAACACCCTTAGTTACAAAATAAAAGAAATAATTTGCATCAGTTACAATAGACAGAGATGTAATAAAGGAAGTCTGTGGGGGACACTGAAAATCAACAACAGAAACAGAACTTTGCTTAAAAACCATGTAGACCCAATTAGCAATAACCTTTTATTCGAAATCCAGACTGGCGAAAGTACCCAAGGCGGATTGCTCGCATCATTTGGGATGTCCTCAACCATATTTCATTTTGCTGAAAGAAAAGACAACAGTTCGAGTGAGACAGCTGACCCTTAAAGACCCGTTACCTTCCAGAACATACCATGACCTATTTCCAAACTACATGGTGAGATGTGTCTTTGGACTGTACACATTAAGACGTTCCTTACCAAGACAGTTTTATTGCAGAGCAGAGA
Source organism: Alosa pseudoharengus (assembly GCF_046254945.1). Classification (NCBI taxonomy): domain Eukaryota; kingdom Metazoa; phylum Chordata; class Actinopteri; order Clupeiformes; family Clupeidae; genus Alosa; species Alosa pseudoharengus. The sequence goes on from NW_027468774.1 coordinate 7,929,530, forward strand.
ATCTGCTCGTCTTTTTAAGATTCAGAAATAAACCTTTGGCAGAAGATCCAGCAAACCTTGGAGACAAGGCGAGTTTCACAAAGGCAGGTCATGAGGGAAGGGGGAAGGGAAAGGACATTTATGCAAGAGGTGTTAGATTTCATAAATAGCTTCAGCATGCTGCATCTTTTAGGTTTCAAAAGATAGTGGATCACTTTCAAAGCCACTACTTTTGCAACCCAAGATACATGCAGCATCCTTCTAAACACCTTTGTGAAACTCAAACCTGTTTTTTTTTTTTGTTTGTTTTTTCCGGGCCGTAGTCTTGGCAACAATAAACATTGTCAAGTGACTGGGAAGGTGATGACGTCAAGGGGAGAGAGGGGGGGTCGAATCCATTGTCCTGCAAACGTACCTCAAAACCACCTCAACACTCAAAGACACCGACCTGCTCCTTAGCAACCGCCAATCACAGCAGGGTGCCCCAATGGCCGGCTCTCACACTAACTGCTCAACCTGCACCCCACACTCCTCTTATGCAAACCGGAACCAGCAGCTTTGGGGAAAGAATTCCACATTTAGATGAGGGGTTCCACCCAAATAATAAAAAAAATAACCAAAAAAATGTGCGTCATACACATACTTACTCCAGCAGGAACTCCCCATCCCCATATTTATATATCTGCACACCTCAAGACACACATCAGACATTCTCTTTTACACACACACATGCACATCACCCCCCAAAAAACAAAAATGCTTTCCCCCCCCTACAGTTTCTTTCTTTCCAGATTTATTTGAAGTGCAAAGGCAGACGTGTGTGAAATGTGACCTGATGGGGTTTCAGGTATTTCACTTTCTACCTGGGCTGCCAATTCGTCAATTATTGATTTTGGGGTTTCAACATGGTTGACCATGGAAACCCCCTAGGTTGGGTAATCCAACCGCTTGTGTGTTTAAAATGTTGTCATTCTGAATGGCGACGGCAGCTGACTCTGCAAAAAATACAACCAGACTTTTGGAGTGTTAGCACAAAACAGTTTGTAAAACAAAGTCTCCAATGTTTAAGCCTACCTTCTCCTCAGGACGGAGCCGTTTCGTTGTCTTCGGGAGACTTGGGTCGGCTTCTTGATCTTGACCTCGACTTGGAGCCTTTGTTGGAGGGTGGAGTGCGGCTTCTGGAACGGGACTTGGACTTTGACCGAGAGCGGGATCTGGATGCCGATTTGGACTTACTCCTCCGCGGTGTACGGGTCTTGGAGCGGGACCGGGACCGTGAGTAGGACCTGGACCTTGAGCGGCTGTAGCGGGACCGGCTACGAGAGCGGGACCGGCTCCTGCTCCTGGAACGGCTGCGTCTACGGCGGCGTGGACTGTAGCTGCATGGAACCATGCAGCAAATTAGCATGACTGACCGTGTAGTGATAAAACACCTTTACCTGCAGTTGCACGTAGTTTATGGCCACTTACAGTGACAAACGGGCTTACCCAATATGACAAACTTACAAATTATTAAATATTAGGCTATACTGTTTAGCTCGATTTACACGAGCTTGTTAGCTAGCTAGCTCATTAGCGTTAACACAAAATGGCCTGTAATGGGCTAACGCGCGGCTAACTGGGCCTAAGCTAGCTAGCTTCCTCGCTATTTAGAGTACTTATCTTTTGATTATTTAACCAATAACATAAGCAAAGACCACTAATTGAAATTCTATGGACTGGACAAAAAGTTAAGGTTTAGCTCTCACCTTCGGCTTCTGCGTCCATAACCTCCACCACCGCCGCCGCCGCCACCACCACCACCTCCTCCTCCTCCACCGCCGCTGCCGCCATATCTTCGAGACGGGGGGCCTCCTCGTCGCCCATAATGGGAATCTGGTGGGCGCCCGTAACGTGCCATTTGCACTCTCAATTCGCGCCCATCGAGCAAAGCTCCATCCATAGCGTCCATTGCGTCTTCAGCATCACGCTTGTCCATAAATCGCACGAAGGCAAAACCGCGGCTTTCTTTCGTGTATCTATCACGAGGAATATACACGTCTCCCACTCGCCCGTACTTTTCGAAAACGCGCCTCAACGTTTCTGGAGACGTGCGGTATGTCAAATTGTCAACTTTGAGCGAGGTCATGCCCTCCACGTCGGGCGGCGGCCGACCGTAACTCATTTCGTCGAAGACAGCAAAAAACGACCAAGAGAAAAACTAAACTTAACGAACTTAAGTATGAAGTCTGTTCCTTTCTCCTCGCATGCAACCTACCACGCAAACACGCTGCGCGGTTATTTGTAAAATGGCGGTGCTTCCGGGGTTGGACATTTCAGGCATCGCTCCCTGCTGCCCCCACTGGCGATACAGGGAATCTGACATCCCCTGTATCCTCAGGGTCCTGTTTACAAACTACCAGAGGTGGAAAAAGTACTAAAATATTGTACTCAAGTAAAAGTACCAATACTTTGATGAAATATTACTCAAGTACAAGTTAAATTACCCATCTGAAAATGTACTCAAGTAAAAGTAAAAAGTAGTTCATTTAAAATGTACTTTAAGTAAAAGTTACTTAGTTACTTAGGGCATGTTCATGCCCCCCAGAGTGTAGCGCTGCAGCTGCCTGGCTACCTTAGCTGCTGGCTGCTGAAACGGAGATCTACAGTATGTGAAAAAAGCAGCAGTTGATTTTCAAAATTAGTTGTGCTCATCCTTGCTCACTTTGCAGTGAACAGTAATCCAGCACAACTGAAAAGCTGCTCACAGGCATCTGAGGCAGGCAGGCCCATGTTGAGTTTCAGAGAGAAACTCTATTTGTAAAGGAGTTCAGCAGATCCAAGGACCTCGGACTGGGGGAAGAGTGGGACTGATTACAGGGCCCCAATGGAGGAGAAGGCCCTTGAAAAGTCTGGAGTATATCTTATTTTACCTGGATATTTTAATTTCCAAATTAAATTTCAAAATGAATGTCAGACAAAATGTTTGACTGACTAAATTTTGTATACAAAAAAATAGTGAAGACTGTATAAGGCAGGGGTATCAAACATCAGGCCCGCCAGCAGGTTTCATACCCCAGATGTTTTTGGTAGGAAGGGAAAATTAGAAAAAAAAGAAATTCACATCCAGTTGTCTTCAACAATGTGTTATAAGCAATATTTCTATGATATGACAAATTGATTAAACCTAGCACTACAAACCATCCTCAGCAAGGATTAGCAGAAAAACTAACATGGAAGTAGGGCATTTCAAGAGAGAAAGAGCAGACAAATTATAATGACCATGACAATGACAGCCCCCTATGAGGTTTCATTTCAACGAATCCGTCCCTCTACCTAATATGAGTTTGACAAGGTCTAAGGTCACTCTCACTCTCACGCAAAATGGTTTGGTCCGCCTGCACAACGACTAGGTAAGGTAAGGTATCTCATTTTGTTTACGTAGTTGAGCATCGTTAGTAGTGGACAGCTAATTGTTGTGCTGCTGGTACAATGTCTTTCTGCAAGAAAACGCATGAGGGGAAACAGATTCTAATAAACTTCTTTCCAAAGAAAGGTGAGCACACACGTTAAAACACGAAATCCCATGGTGTTAAACTGCTTGAATATCTCCGCAATAGAACTGAGGCAACCCATTGAAAGAGCGGAAAATACACTTTCCTCGGTTACACAGGTAATCTGAGGTAGCCTATCCACTTCCATCTCCATCTCTTTTAGAAAGACTTGGTGCCAGCTTGATTCATGCCCTAGGCTGCCTATGCTACATGCTGATCATTCTAGTGGTTCCGGGCGCAATTCCCCCCCTTCCTTTCGGTTGTCGTTAGTCTAAACTTTTTTTTTTTTACTCAGTAACGCATGGGATTTGTGATGTAGCGAAGTACAATACTTCACTCAAAACGTAATCAAGTAAAAATAAAAGTACTAATTTGAAAAACTACTTAAAAAATACACAAAAAAACTACTAAATACAGTAAAATGAGTAAATGTATTTCGTTACTTTCCACCTCTGCAAACTACATTGCAACTACAACCAAACTATCATCCTCTGTTTATCCTGTTTTGTGTGTAAATAAAGTATTTATCTCTTTTTGCACTGTAGCTGCACTGTCAGTCTTCATCTGTAAGTCACTTTGGACAAATACTCTCATTGTTATAGAGCTGGTGGATCCTCCACATCATTGGTGGAGAGAAGGGCCCTTAAAAAATGCCTGTCACCTTTTACACACAGCAAAATCAAAGTAGAGGAGTGTGTTTAGTAGGCATGCCCTTACAAAAAATGCTTTTGGGCATAAGAAAATAACATAGATTGTACCACATTTTACTGCACTTTACTGTATTATTATTATTATTATTATGGACATAAATATATTATTTTGCAAAGTATAAGTGCAGTTTTTTTGTCCTTTGACACCAGCTCTTTAGGGTATGGCAGACTGGTGTCACTGTCCTGCTTACTAGACAGGCTGAGGAAGTCATTTGTCCCCCGGCCCACACAGCGTTTCAACAGGCAGGGTGAAATTTACTGGCATTACAGACACCTCTTTCCTCACACAGTGTTATCAGACTCTTATAGCCCAGTCACTTAGCCACACAACCACATAGTTTTGTTGTAGTGTTTTTTCATATTTGTATTAGTCTAGTATTATCATACTAGATCTATCTATCTATCTATCTATCTATCTATCTATCCCAGAATATCACGCCCCCATCCAAGATTTTATTGACGTTTGTTATACCCACTCCAATCCACTAGGTGGAGACGTATCCCAAGTAATAATGGCGCTCCGAAGTCATAAGTCCAAACATAGGCTTTTCAGGAAGCAATGTGCATGTGTTTTGCCTGTGTCAGTAGTGCCGAGTAGCTAGCGTAAATAAATCATATTTAGATGCTTTTGTGTATTTTACATAACTTGCGCAATCTTAGTTGCACACCTGCACGGTTATTGGAAGGCCAAACTCGCCAATAAATAAGAAAAATCTTGGTGGCTTCATCAAAGAGTCCCAACAAGCGTTGTAGATCAACGTTAACGTTAGTTGTAAGACTGGGAGATACAAACGTTTCTATGCAAGATAGGACCACTAATTTTTGTAGAAGGGTTATTGCTTGTTGGACGTATTTCGAAAGTCAAACGACATCATGACGTCTCGTTTTGGACACTACAGGCTGCAGCGTTCAGTCAGCTAGCATTATTCTGGAGACATAAAACTGGAACTACTTTTGCTTAGTAACGGGTCATGTCGGAACAAATGAAGACAAGTGAAGATGGTGTCATTTCAGGCCGCATATCATGGGCATCCAGGTCAGAAGACTGTCATATATGCGATGTAATAAAGACACACCAGGAGGATGATCTTCAGGAAGTGGACACCACTGCTAGAAGCGAGTAAGTGTCTACATCATTATCAAATATTAATGGCGATATTTCTGACTGTAAAACAGACCAATGAAATATCTCTTCAGACACTCCAAATACTAAGGCAACAATATGAGAACTAGGCTCAATGAGAGGAATTGTGCTTCGTTCAAGTATCGTGTTTGTTTTTTCCATAGCGGTGCGCCTTTGTACCTGGACCAGGTGGGTGACTCTCCATGCGTAATTACGCTCCAGTGTGCCCCGAACCCACGCAGCGTTATCACCTCTCTCCTGGTTGTCAGCGAGGCGCGCACCATAGAGGTGTACTCGGCATCTGGAGACTACTGCGGCACCTGCCGTGGGGAAAAAGATCCCACCATCAACCATGAAGGGTATGTCGGCTTCTTCTTGCGCTGTTGGATGATGCTGTTACCCTTTGCCTAAAGGAGTTTGTAAAAAGACAATTTCCCTAGACTGGCTGGTACTGTCATGTTTGCAGGCTATTCTGTGGGTCATTTACATTTATTCATTTTAGCAGATGCTTTCATCCAGAGACCTACTGTACAGTCATTCTCCTCAATGTGTGTGTTGTCACACAAACCCATGATTGTTGTTTTGTTTTTTGTTAAGCATCTTCTTATCACAGAGGTGAGAAGAAGATGCTCTTCTCTCTTCTTATCTCAGAGGTGCTTCTGGTTACCATGACGCCTATTTTTGTCTATTTCATAGAACTACAGAGAGCAGACCTTTCTACAGGAAACACTTGAAGTTCGAGTGTCCCACTACGTCCTGCGAAGTGAAGGTAAGATTTGGTGCTGTCCCCACCCCTCTGTTGTTTTCAGATACTAGTACAGTAGCAGTGACTATTCTGTCCAGACTGCATCTGTTGTGGGCTGTTGTGTGTCTGGATGTTTCCGTCAGCAGCTCTCCATCAGCAGACCACAAAGGCATCTGGCCCCTGCTGACCCATGTTTAGCGTGGGACAAACAGTCACATTCTGATCCGGAATGCTGTGGGGATTCTTATCCGGAATGCTGTGGGAATTTTGGCCAATGATCTTGTCCTGCCAGTGCAGAATGCTTTTTGACACTTGTGATCGATTGGAAGGTGCGGAGTTAAGGCAGCATGAAGTGTTTTGTTTAAAACTACCAAGCTAATGAGCAACAACCGTGCTTTGCTAACCCCAACACTAGCACAGCACAGCTGACACAACAAGAAGTTCCTACATTTTGACCTTCATCTTGACCTTTTTTAGCAAGAGGTCACGGTTCTATGAGTGAAAAGCCTGTGTAGCCAGTGGGAATTGAACGTCTGTACTCTGTGATGTCTTTCTGTGTGCCATCGAAATACATTGTTGATGTTACAAAAGCTGGAAACATAGAAGCATATTACTTAACACAAACTGCTTAGTATGGCTGCTGATCAGATGTCATGCTCTATGCCAGCTGCTCTCTCTGGGAGGACGCGCCAGTGTGGGCATCGCTGGCATCCACGTGTCGGTGCAAGTCCTGGAGGCCAAGCCGCAGCAGGTGGGCACAGGTGGCAGCATTGACCTGCAGCAGGTGCAGGCCATGATGGAGGAGATGGGCACCACCCTCTCACCTGGGGCACAGCACCTCATGGACATGGTGCAGTTCCAGCAGAAGGTACAGTGTGTGTGTGTGTGTGTGTGTGTGTGTGTGTGTGTGTGTGTGTGTGTGTGTGTGTGTGTGTGTGTGTGTGTGTGATCCTCCATACCAACCAAGGCATTTAGATTGCTTACAGCCCATGTGACAGTTGAAGAGGTTGGGAGTTTTGTGTTTAGTGTGTGTCACTGTGTGTCTCTTTCACTGCGTCTGCCCACGTCCACGTCCCATTTCTTAGATGCCCACGTCCCATTACTTAGATGCCCACGTCCACGTCCCATTACTTAGATGCCCACATTCACGTCCCATTTCTTAGATGCCCACATTCACGTCCCATTTCTTAGATGCCCACATTCACGTCCCATTTCTTAGATGCCCACGTCCCATTACTTAGATGCCCATGTTCACGTCCCATTTCTTAGATGCCCACGTCCACGTCCCATTACTTAGATGCCCATGTTCATGTCCCATTTCTTAGATGCCCACGTCCCATTACTTAGATGCCATTGTGTTCGATGCACTCAGTGCCCAACCCTATCCCTGCCACCGTGTCAGTTACGATTCAGTTCTATTTAGGCCGGCGCCGCTCAATAGATTCCTTTATTTGTCGAAGGCTTGTCATGTTGAAGATCTTGCTCTGGCCACTGATCTTCAATTCTCATCTCAAAACACATTTGTATCCTTTATTGTTTAATATTGTGTACCATTTGCCCTTGTTACCTCCTTAGCCTCATGCATTTTATTCTGTAGCTTTTTATAACTTTTTTATAATTTGTAACTTTTGATAGCAGAAGAGACTGAACTGACTAGCCTGGGCCCTTGCGACCTGTTTTCGTCTGTCAGTCCTGGTTCCTGCACAGGGAAAAGACCCTATCCCAAAGTAGGAAGAGGAACTTCAGAGGAATGAAAGCGTAGTGAATCACCCCTTTATGTGTACTTACTGTGTGTTTTGTATGTTCATTCGTGATTTTGTGGCCATTTGTATCTTTTGTCCATAAATTCTGTAGATTAAGATTCAGGATTGAAAGGAAGACTTTCTGAGCACCTCTGCTTACTCCCAGGGGTGACTCTTCGTCTACAGATACTAGGTGTGCAGGAATGGGCGTTTTTTACACCTTCCTATTGTCACTTATGGCTGTTCCAAGTACTTAGAAACTGTCCGATTAGCATAACATTTGGCCATGTTAAAGGCTGATTAACGACCAGCTAGGAGGATCAGCCCGTGTAACCTATCTACTTCATATTCATACAGAGTTAGAACAAGAGGTCATGCCCCCTTTGTTGGTAACATACTTAAGTTTAGGATATTCCCATTATTTAGAGATACGGGTCAATCCTCCTGGTGAAACTTGTCTCTCTCCCTTGATGCGGATCATTGAAAGAGTAAAGCCTGTTTCCTGATTGACCACTTGACCACTTGATTGAGTCTAGATATCTGTGGTACAAGGAAAATTACCATGAGTGTCAACATGCTATAAATCTCAGCAGAGCCTGACCCTTCCCAGTGCTTATGCCATATGTAAAGCCGCCATCCAATACCTCAAATTGAACTTGCATGTCAGCATCAGTACTTGAAACATATGATTAGGATTTAGGACTTTATGCTGCAGTCACCACAGCCCTCAGCTATGTGTGCACCATGGCTCTGTGTTGGGTGAGTTGTAGGTGTAAATTTGCATTTACAAATGTAAATCAGGTTTCTCGGCCAAGTATACTCTTTCGCTCCTCTCTCTTTCTCTCTCTCTCTCTCTCTCTCTCTCTCTCTCGTGCTCCCTTTCTATTGTCCCCTCTTTAGTTCAGCTGCTGAGAACTCTCTCTCTCTCTCTCTCTCTCTCTCTCTCTCTCTCTCTCTCTCTCTCTCTCTCTCTCTCTAGTTCAGCTGTTGAGATCTCTCTCTCTGTCTCTCTGTGTGTCCTCCTCCAGAGTAAAGCGGATGCCATGGCCAGCTTCTTCCCCCTCCTCGCGGGCAGCGGCGTGTTTGCTGGCCTGACTAAAGGAGCGTCTGTTCCCTCGCCCCCCACGGCCCGTGCCCCCCCACCCTCCCCCTCGCCCTCTCCGTCTCCGTCCCCGTTCCCCTTCGCGGCGCTCGCCCATCCCCCGGCGCTGACCGCGGCTGCCCAGGACAATGCGTCCCTCTCAGAGACTGCCGCGCCGGGCGCCGTCGGGCACCGCCCCTGCCCGACCCCGAGCGCAGCCCTGTCCGCGTCTGGCCGTGCCACCCTGCCGCCCGCCCCCCCGGCGGGCCTGAGCCAGGGCAAGTTGGCGGAGGTGATGTCAGCGCTGATGCGCGCGCCGCCCGGGCAGCACTGTGCCGCCACACCCGACCTGCTCCCGCTGCTGCAGAGCGTCTGCTGCCAGGTGGCGCAACTCCGCATGGACGACACCGCCGCCACCGCCATCGCCATCGCCCAGGGCAAGGCCCACGTGCCCAACGGCCCACCGTAAGTCACGCCATCAGGCTTAATGTAGTTATTTTGCAGACCACCGTAAGTCACACCATCAGGCTTAATGTAGTTATTTTGCAGACCACCGTAAGTCACGCCATCAGGCTTAATGTAGTTATTTTGTAGACCACCGTAAGTCACACCATCAGGCTTAATTGTCTCTTAATATTCAGGGATGATAACTCAATATTACATGTAGCTGTGTTATTGTGTTTGTGTATAGCTTTGTTAAAGTCACAAGGTTTGAGGTTTTGTTGATTTCATAATTGAATCGTTTGATTGATAGAATATGATGTCCAGTAGCATGCCAGTCTTTAAAGATGACATTCTTGGAAGTAGTTTTGTTAATGTCTTGTCATCTTTTTACAGTTAGAAAAGAATGGGAATCTGACAGTGAAATAGCATTATGTTGTGCATGCTCATTCAATCTCTAAACGGTCAGCAGACGATTACAAAAGACCAGCAGTGACCCCTGGTGGCCTGTTTAGGAATAGCCTCACTGAGATCATTTCAGACGTGCTCAGGGAAGGTGTTATAGGTATCCTTCACCTGGTGAGCTAGTGCTCTACATGTTTGGTGTTTCTACCAAACCTGATATTCAATGGCCTGTGTGTTTGCTTTATCAAACTAGAGTGCAGGTGAGGTCAGTTTGGTGAGCTAAAACAGGGATTACTGGAATACAGGCTGGATAGACACATCTGATTCAGGAATGACTGTCTGCACTTGAAATGATACATTACCTTAGATAATCATTAAATGATAGCCTGTCTGTCATTACCTTAGATAATCATTAAATGATAGCCTGTCTGTCATTACCTTAGATAATTATTAAATGATAGCCTGTCTGTCATTACCTTAGATAATTATTAAATGATAGCCTGTCTGTCATTACCTTAGATAATTATTAAATGATAGCCTGTCTGTCATTACCTTAGATAATCATTAAATGATAGCCTGTCTGTCATTACCTTAGATAATTATTAAATGATAGCCTGTCTGTCATTACCTTAGATAATCATTAAATGATAGCCTGTCTGTCATTTTGAAAATCGGTGTCTCGGTGTCTATAGCACAGCACCATAGTGTCTAGAATCACAGCCCATTGCACCGCTCTCCTCTCGTCTCCTCCTTCTCTCCTCCCGCTCTCCTCTCCTGCAGGGAGGCGCACACGTGCTGCAGTGGCCTGGAGGAGGCGCTAGAGAGGCGTCTGCAGCAGATGGAGGCGCGGCTGAGGGAGCATCTGGACCTGCGGCTGGACTCTCTGGAGCACAAACTGGACTCGGTGCTGCAGCAGGTTCTCCAGCCCCCCACCACACAGCCCAGCTGAACCTGAACCTGACCCGCGCCGCCCCAAAGGCCCCAACCCCGACCCTGCCGTGCCACCTCCACACAGCCAGAGGGCGCTGCCGTGTTTGCTGCTTTTGAAATGGACACTCTAATAACCAGCTGAATAATCATGACATGCGGAGGGAAAGGCTGGGTTTAACTGGTTAATGCAATGGCAGGGCACTAATGACTAGAGTCTCTATGGAACTAAACTGTTTCCCCTTGCCTTTAGTAACGCACTGACACATCACCCATATTCTGTTCAAATCTCTATATTGACAGATCATCCATGTTGTGTTCAAGTCTCTATATTCTTTTAAGTTCTTTGTTGTGTTGTCAGCCCCTATACAGAATAACGCTTTTTATTGACTGTAACTGTACACCGTAAACACTGTAACTGAGGATCTGCATGGTTTAAAACAAATAAAACCTATTTATACACTGAAAGATCCATCGGTGTCTGAGAGTGGGTCTGTGCCACTCTGAAATAAAAGCTATTTATACACTGAAAGATCTCTCAGTGTCTGAGAGTTGGTCAGTGAAATAAAAGCTATTTATACACTGAAAGATCCCTCGGTGTCTGAGATTTGGTCAGTGAAATAAAAGCTATTTATACACTAAAAGATCTCTCAGTGTCTGAGAGTTGGTCAGTACCACTCTGAAATAAATCCTATTTATACACTGAAGATCCTAATGAGTCCTTGTGTGTTTAGATGCCCCTTCTGTAAACAAACAATCTGTTGCCATTGATGAGGTAATGTAAAGTGAGCTATGTAAAAACAAGCATCACAGTTTGGTTTAGGTTGACAGGTGGTTCTGAGTAAGGCTTAGTTGACGATACTGAAAGTTGAAAGTCTTAACAGTCTTCACTAAACGTTTGCTTAATCAATAATGGCCCACCAAAATAAATGTGTTCACACCAAAGCATTTGTTCAAGATTCAATACTTTATTGCCATTGAACGCGGTGCAAGTTGCTAGGGATTTGCTTCAGTGTGCTCATGACAGGACATCAACAAAAACCCAAAAAGACAAAGAACATATTCATGGTGCATTCGTACGTGGCAATCCGTATCATTGATAATGTATTTATGTTTAAAACACCTTGCCGGAGGAGATAATTATTCTCCTAAAGCATTTATGTTTAAAACACCTTGCTGGACGATATAATTATTGTCTTAAAGTATTTATGTTTAACACATCTTGCCAGATGAGATAATTATTCTTCTCAAGTATTTATGTTTAAAACACCTTGCCGGAGGAGATAATTATTGTCCTAAAGTATTTATGTTTAAAGGGACACCAGGCAACGTTTTCGTGTTAATTAATCATCTTCGTAAGTCGGTATATGGTTAAATGACTCATTATGGGGCGAATGAAGGCTCTCTCGCCCGCCCCTACTGCCTGTAGGAAGAATATCCCACTTGCAAGTTCGGTGTATCCTACCCGCCGACCGAAGCAGGATCAGTTTACAGCACAGAGGCAGGCTAACGAAACGCTAGAGATTGTTGCAAACGTGTGTATAATGGCAGAGCCAGCGAAGAATCAGCGAAAACCCTTGACGGAAGACGCAAAGAAAAGGAAAAGAGCTTCAGACCGAGCGAGGGGGAGTTTCGTAGAGAAAAAGCATCAGGCTTGCCTGGTGTCCCTTTAAAACACCTTGCCGGAGGAGATAATTATGCTCCTAAAGTATTTATGTTGAAAACACCTTGCCCGGAGGAGATCATTATTCTCCTAAAGTATTTATGTTTAAAACACCTTGCCGGAGGAGATAATTATGCTCCTAAAGTATATATGTTTAAAACACCTTGCCGGAGGAGATAATTATGTTTATGTTTAAAACATCTTGCAGGACGAGCTTGTTTGTCCTTGTTCTCCATCCCCAAGCTGACCTTATATGAACTGAAGTGTTTGTAAGTGATTTGTATCGAGCAGCTCAGCAAATCGCTGGGAGTCTTGGTGTCTTTGGAGCGATCCCAGCAGCAGCTTGGAGAAAACAGTGTCGGGACTCCAGGGGAAAACACAGCTGTGAAAACACGTTTCTCTCAGACGGAGCTGCTAAATTACTAAAAATGACTCACACAAGTGGGCCGAGGGTAGGGCCCGGGGGGCGGGAGATGGATTGGGAGGTGCATTGGACGTGGGCTACGCTCCACATTAAAAACGCCATGTCGTTTGAGTTCAGCTTCATGTTTCAGACAGGAAGTCCCAGGAAGCTTGTTCAAAGCTGCCGGCACCCTTTGATGGCTTCATCAAGCGTTTCTACAGGTGTGATGTGGCCTTGAGATGCCAGTAGGGGATTTGGTGTGGGGTGTGTGTGTATTTTGGAGATACTGTGTGTGTTTGGTAAAGCTGATCTTGAGCAGTGGTGTAGTCTATGTAAAGCACAGGACTACACAGTATACCCACTTAAAAAGCATCACCATTTCAGTATACCCACTTAAAAAGCATCACCATGTCAGTATACCCTAAAATAGGCAAGGATACGTATTTGGGGTTGATCACAGTATACCCACTACAGCTAACTAGACTACACCACTGATCTTGAGGGATGTGTGTGGGTCTGTGTGTACATAGCATATGTGTTGACGTCTCTCTCTCTCTCTCTCTCTCTCTCTCTCTCTCTCTCTCTCTCTCTCTCTCTCTCTCTCTGTGGACCATGGCCCTAGACATATGGATGAATTATGAAGCTCGTGTGTGTGTGCACGATTAACAAAGTGTTGAAAATATCTCTATGTATATGTGAGGCACTTGAACTGTTGTCAGAGCTACAAGTGTATTATGAGAGTACTAGATGTATGTTGTATGTACTAGATGTATGGTGTACTAGATGTATGTACATGGTGTATGTACTAGATGTATGGTGTATGTACTAGATGTATGGTCTACTAGATGTATGTACATGGTGTATGTACTAGATGTATGGTGTATGTACATGTACTAGATCTAAATGTGTGTACATACTGTAGTACATTGCTGGATGACTTGCGTGAGTGTGTGCCCGAATGTTGTGGAATCTATGTGTGTATGTTGATGAGATGAGTTTATTTGTGTGTGTCTGTGTGTGTGTGTCTGTGTGTGTGTGTGTGTGTGTATGTGTGTGTGTGTGTGTGTGTGTGTGTGTGTGTGTGTGATAAAGGAGCTGCCATCTCACTGGAGTGCAGACAGGCAAGGACCGGGTCAGATCTGAACTGGAGCACAGCTGTCTGCTGTGAAAACACCCACCCCACTGTAGACGTACGACTCACACACACACAAACACACTCACTCTGCCCCAACTGAGTCAACAAAATCTCTTTTCCCCTCCAGCTGACCGGCTACCGAGGCCAAGCAAACAACAAGTTGGCAGCAGGGAGGCTAAGTGTGTGTGTGCATATGAGTATGTGTGTGTGCGTGTGTGTGTGTGTGTATGCTTATGAATGTGTGTGTGTATGCATATGAATGTGTGTGTGTGTGTATGCATATGAGTGTGTGTGTGTATGCACATGAGTGTGTGTGTGTGTGTGTATGCATATGAGTGTGTGTATGCACATGAGTGTTTGTGTGTGTATGCATATGAATGTGTGTGTGTGTGTATGCATATGAGTGTGTGTGTGCATTTGAGTGTGTGTGTGTTTGTGTGTATGCATATGAGTGTGTGTGTGTGTGTGCATTTTGAGTGTGTTTGTGTGTGTGTGTTTGTGTGTATGTGGAGAGTCAGCTGAAGGTCCTTTTAGTTCAGAGCAGAGAAGGTTTGGCCTGGTCACACACCTGTGATCATGGGTATAGTCTATAGCGCCCTGTGTTGTGATGCCATTGTGATCATGGGTATTAGCATGTGTTCTGTGTTGTGATGCCATTGTGATCACACACACACACCACACACACACACACACACACACACACACACACACACACACACACACACACACACACACACACACACACGGATCATGGTCAAGAAGTCTTCATTTCTACTGGCCATCTCAAATACACTTAGACCCAAGAACACACACACACACACACACAGGCCCCGGTCAGGCCCCAGTGATTATTATATAATGAGCCCGTCCGCCACACACCCTGCCATAAGCATGTGTGTGTGTTTGTGTGTGTGTGTGTTTGTGTGTGTGTGTGTTTGTGTGTGTGTGTGTGTGTGTGTGTGTAGAGTCGCGCTGCACCATGAGCACGCCAAAAGGAATGTGAAATAGGGGGGAAAATGTTCCCTTTTAAAAGTCAGTCAGAATTAAGACTCTGTTATATATTTTACTGTTTATATTTTTTACTGTTGAGTTCTGTTCCGTATTTAGCAAAGTTTATTATCTGTGTGTGTGTTTGTTTATCATGGGATAGTCAACAGTAACACCAACAAATGATGAGCACCATCTATTGGTCAATTTGCAGTTCATCATGGTATGATCAATAGTAGCACTATGGCTAGTATAGTATATATACTCTTTTGATCCCGTGAGGGAAATTTGGTCTCTGCATTTATCCCAATCACAATCCGTGAATTAGTGAAACACACTCAGCACACAGTGAGGTGAAGCACACACTAATCCAGGCACAGTGAGCTGCCTGCAACAACAGCGGCGCTCGGGGAGCAGTGAGGGGTTAGGTGCCTTGCTCAAGGGCACTTCAGCTGGTTGGGGTTCGAACCGGCAACCCTCCGGTAACAAGTCTGAAGCGCTAACCAGTAGGCCACGGCTGCCCACACGGCTAGCAAAAGTTCAGCCATGTTTCGACTAACACTGCTAACACTGAACTTAACCTAAGCCTAGTGCAGCCATGTGTGTGTGCTATTCTCCAAATTCTCCATAGTCAGGGAGGTGTGAACAGGCTGTTGTGTGTGTGTGTGTCAACAGTTTGATTGTCTCATTTTAACAAAGCTGCGCATGGCAGAGGATGTATCCTGGTTTATTATTTGTGTGAGTGTGTGTGTGTGTGTGTGTGTGTGTGTGTGTGTGTGTGTGTGTGTGTGTGTGTGTGTGTGTGTGTGTGTGTGTGTGTGCGTGTGTGCGTGCGTGTTATTATTTGTGTCAAAGCTGCGCATGGTAGAGGATGTGCCCTGGTTTCCTCCCATGTGTGTCTGTTCCTCCTCCTCTCTCAGCCACTCAGAAGGAGTCCTGTCTGTGCAGAACATCTCCCCTCCACAGCCTGCACATGGGACTGGGCTCTGTTACAGCACACACACACACGCACACACACACACAGACAAACAGAGGAGCGTATGCTTAAGGGTCTCTCTCTCTTACACACACACACACACACACACACACACACACACACACACAGCCTGGAGGAGGGTGTTTGGCCTGTTGTCTCACACACACAGGTACATTGTGCATTTGTGACACACACGCATGATGTTGAAAGAAAGCGTGATCTGTCACGTTAGGGGTTTCAGGGAAGTAATGTGTGAAAGATGCCAGTAGAGGGCAGCATCTTCCCTTATGAACATGCTCAAGTCTGCTTCAGACTGCAGCTCTGGTTTCCTATGGCCACAGTTTAAATCACAGGACTCTTTAGAACTATAGAACTAAACCAGACAGTTAGTACTGTCATATAGAGTGTAAAGCACACTGCCAAATAAAAATCACAACCTGAAAGTGTTAAAATGGTGGTCAGGATTGAAGCCACTACTATGTACTTGAGTGAAAGTAGAGATACCTTGTGTAAAATGTTACTCCAGGAAAAGTGGAAGTATTCACTTTCAATTTCCACACGAGTAGAAGTATTTGCCTTCAAGTATTAAAAGTAAAAGTACCTTGATAGATTATGGTTTTAATCATCATCTAATCATATCATTTTCACATCAAAACTCCTAATCAACTGATTTTAGGTGAAAATACTAATGCCAATCGTGTCTATTAAAAAGATCATAAGCACAAAACATTGAAATAAAGTTTGTGCAAATAAGGCCAAGGGTGTTCAGGCAAGTCAGTGGCAGCCGCTTCTCGCATCCTTTCCAATGATTTATGTGCTACAGTATAAAGCATCCTCAAAATGCTGATTTATGTGCTACACATGAGTATAACGCATCCTCAAAATGCTGAATTATGTGCTACAGTATAAAGCATCCTCAAAATGCTGAATTATGTGCTACACATGAGTATAAAGCATCCTCAAAATGCTGATTTATGTGCTACAGTATAAAGCATCCTCAAAATGCTGATTTATGTGCTACAGTATAAAGCATCCTCAAAATGCTGATTTATGTGCTACACGTGAGTATAACGCATCCTCAAAATGCTGATTTATGTGCTACACATGAGTTATAACGCATCCTCAAAATGCTGAATTATGTGCTACACATGAGTATAAAGCATCCTCAAAATGCTGAATTATGTGCTACACATGAGTATAAAGCATCCTCAAAATGCTGAATTATGTGCTACACATGAGTATAAAGCATCCTCAAAATGCTGATTTATGTGCTACACATGAGTATAAAGCATCCTCAAAATGCTGAATTATGTGCTACACATGAGTATAAAGCATCCTCAAAATGCTGAATTATGTGCTACACATGAGTATAAAGCATCCTCAAAATGCTGAATTATGTGCTACACATGAGTATAAAGCATCCTCAAAATGCTGAATTATGTGCTACAGTATAAAGCATCCTCAAAATGCTGAATTATGTGCTACACATGAGTATAAAGCATCCTCAAAATGCTGAATTATGTGCTACACATGAGTATAAAGCATCCTCAAAATGCTGAATTATGTGCTACACATGAGTATAAAGCATCCTCAAAATGCTGATTTATGTGCTACACATGAGTATAAAGCATCCTCAAAATGCTGATTTATGTGCTACACATGAGTATAACGCATCTTCAAAATGCTGAATTATGTGCTACACATGAGTATAAAGCATCCTCAAAATGCTGAATTATGTGCTACACATGAGTATAAAGCATCCTCAAAATGCTGATTTATGTGCTACACATGAGTATAAAGCATCCTCAAAATGCTGATTTATGTGCTACACATGAGTATAACGCATCTTCAAAATGCTGAATTATGTGCTACACATGAGTATAAAGCATCCTCAAAATGCTGAATTATGTGCTACACATGAGTATAAAGCATCCTCAAAATGCTGATTTATGTGCTACACATGAGTATAAAGCATCCTCAAAATGCTGATTTATGTGCTACACATGAGTATAACGCATCTTCAAAATGCTGAATTATGTGCTACACATGAGTATAAAGCATCCTCAAAATGCTGAATTATGTGCTACACATGAGTATAAAGCATCCTCAAAATGCTGAATTATGTGCTACAGTATAAAGCATCCTCAAAATGCTGAATTATGTGCTACACATGAGTATAAAGCATCCTCAAAATGCTGAATTATGTGCTACACATGAGTATAAAGCATCCTCAAAATGCTGAATTATGTGCTACAGTATAAAGCATCCTCAAAATGCTGAATTATGTGCTACACATGAGTATAAAGCATCCTCAAAATGCTGAATTATGTGCTACACATGAGTATAAAGCATCCTCAAAATGCTGCAGCGGGCTTGTGGCGACCTCAGCATAGCGCGCTATGATCCAACAAGTCTCAACAGAACCGAAAAGAGTTCAGAGCAAATCGCGCGCTGAGCCCTGATTGGTGTGCTTACAGTGCACTCCCTTTGACCTCTATTAGCCGACATGTTTTTTTATTCGCTTTGGTAAAAGGTACAACAGGTTTCACTAAATGTAATGGAGTAACAAGTCAGAATTTACTTTAAGATGTAGTGGAATCAAAGTGAAGTCTCACCAAGCCTTAAAGTGTCAAAGTGTAATGTCTC
This sequence comes from Alosa pseudoharengus, assembly GCF_046254945.1. NCBI lineage: Eukaryota > Metazoa > Chordata > Actinopteri > Clupeiformes > Clupeidae > Alosa > Alosa pseudoharengus. Next base: position 7,948,026 of record NW_027468774.1, read on the forward strand.
ACCAAGTTGGCCTAGTAAGACTTAGGTAAAATACAGATACATTAATATGTTACTTAAGTACAGGAATGAATTAGAGGTGCTGTGTTTAGGAGATGTTGGTGTATATACGTATGATGGTGTGTGTGTATAGAGGTGGTGTGTATGGGATGGTGTGTGTGTGTGTAGTCGTGGTGTGTTTAGGAGATGTTGGTGTATATACGTATGATGGTGTGTGTGTATAGAGGTGGTGTGTATGGGATGGTGTGTGTGTGTGTAGTCGTGGTGTGTTTAGGAGATGTTGGTGTATATACGTATGATGGTGTGTGTGTATAGAGGTGGTGTGTATGGGATGGTGTGTGTGTGTGTGTAGTCGTGGTGTGTTTAGGAGATGTTGGTGTATACGTATGTGATGGTGTGTCTGTATAGAGGTGGTGTCCATGGGAGGGAATGTGTATAGAGGTGGTGTATGTGATGGTGTGTGTATGGGAGGTGGTGTGTATGGGAGGGAATGTGTATAGAGGTGGTGTATATGTGATGGTGTGTGTATGGGAGGGTGTGTGTATAGAGGTGGTGTATATGTGATGGTGTGTGTGTATAGAGGTGGTGTGTATGTGATGGTGTGTGTATAGAGGTGGTGTGTATGTGATGGTGTATATGGGATGGTGTGTGTGTGTATAGAGGTGGTGTGTATGTGATGGTGTGTGTGTATGGGAGGTGGTGTGCATGTGATGGTGTGTGTATATTGGTGGTGTGTATGTGATGGTGTATATGGGATGGTGTGTGTGTATAGAGGTGGTGTGTGTGTATGGGAGGTGGTGTGTATGGGAGGGTGTGTGTATAGAGGTGGTGTATATGTGATGGTGTGTGTATAAAGGTGGTGTGTATGTGATGGTGTGTGTATAGATAGAGGTGGTGTGTATTTGATGGTGTGTGTATAGCTAGAGGTGGTGTGTATGTGATGGTGTGTGTATAGAGGTGGTGTGTATGTGGTGGTGTGTGTGTATAGAGGTGGTGTGTATGTGATGGTGTGTGTGTATAGAGGTGGTGTGTATGTGATGGTGTGTGTGTATGGGATGTGGTGTGTATAGGAGGGTGTGTGTATAGAGGTGGTGTATATGTGATGGTGTGTGTATAGAGGTGGTGTGTATGTGATGGTGTATATATGGAGGTGGTGTGTAAAGAGGTGGTGTGTATGTGATGGTATGTGTATAGAGGTGGTCTATGGTGTGTGTATAGAGGTGGTGTGTATGTGATGGTGTGTGTATAGAGGTGGTGTGTATGGGAGGGTGTGTGTATAGAGGTGGTGTGTATGTGATGGTGTATATATGGAGGTGGTGTGTATGGGAGGGTGTGTGTATAGAGGTGGTGTGTATGTGATGGTGTATATATGGAGGTGGTGTGTATGGGAGGGTGTGTGTATAGAGGTGGTGTGTATGTGATGGTGTGTGTATAGAGGTGGTCTATGGTGTGTGTATAGAAGTGGTGTGTATGGGAAGGAAGTAAGTATATGTCTTACATGAAGCACCTTTAAGTAGCCTCTACAGTGGATATAACATTATCTAGTGCTTTGTGGACCTGCGTGTGTTCACTCTGCAGTATATAACATTATCTAGTGCTTTGGACCTGTGTGTGTTCTCTCTCTGCAGTATATAACATTATCTAGTGCTTTGTGGACTTGCGTGTGTTCACTCTGCAGTATATAACATTATCTAGTGCTTTGGACCTGTGTGTGTTCTCTCTCTGCAGTATATAACATTATCTAGTGCTTTGGACCTGTGTGTGTTCTCTCTGCAGTATATAACATTATCTAGTGCTTTGGACCTGCGTGTGTTCACTTTAGTATATAACATTATCTAGAGCTTTGGACCTGTGTGGGTTCAGTCTAGTATATAACATTATCTAGAGCTTTGTGGACATGGGTGTGTTCACTCTACAGTCTATAAGCATTCCTCAGTCTTGCGTATTGAGTGGTTAAGGCATTAGGACATTGATACCAGAAACGTCAACACTGGCCTTGATCGATTGGCTGTGGTTTCTGCACGCAAGTGCCCTCATCTGTCCTCCACATTGATCCTCCCACACGTCTGCAGTTACACTGGCCCCCTGGGACTCTCTTCCTAACGTTTGAAACAAATGCGTTCGCCTCACGTTCGAGTCGGCCACGACAACGCAGCCTGTGCTTACGTTTTTACGGCCGCCTTCGGACCAGGCGTGGGGCGACGTCTTGTTGGGTCGGACCGCAGCGGTTCAGTTCGGGTCAGGCCTGGGTGTGTTTCATTGTTCTCTCATTGTTTGAGTCTCCGCCACCTGGCCCTAAGCCTCCACCGCCACACATGGGGACTCATTACCATCCTCGTTAGACATACTCCTACATCAGGAAGTGACCTGTGCTGAAACACTGGCACTGGTTGGTCATGACCTCATTTCCTGTGAGAGAAAGCCCCTGTGGGATTGTGAGAGTCTTAATTGGAAGGAGGCATAAAAACATCTTGAGTCATAAAGTCTGGAAGTCCACACGGCACACTTGGTTTAAAAACATTTGAAAACATCTCTTTAATCCCTTACTGAAATTGTCGTCAATAAGTGAAAACAAAAACATAAACATCCAAAGAGTTCACATCAGAAAAAAAATGACATACACTCATAGAATCAAGAAACTGAGAGACAAATGTTTTCACTTACATTTCGCACAGACACACACACACACACACACACACACACACACACATATAATGCACATACACACACGCACGCATGCACGCACGCACACGCATGCATTGCACACACACACACACAAAAGTTAAAGCACGAAGTCTTTCCACCCCTCATGCCGTGTCTCTATGTGTGATAGACAGACAGACTGTATGGATGAGTGATGAAAGTAATAAAACGAATGTGAAATGTACGCAGCTCACAGAGAGTTCTGGCTGACAGCTGTACAGAGTAACTAGTCGATGCAGAGAAGTTTGGCAGCAGAGAAACAGTGAACTACAGCAATACAAGGGGCAGCGGACGGGTGACTGGGCGATGTGGGGTGGAATCCACGTTCTAAATGTTCCACGTTCTAAGAGATGCACGTTCTAAGGAAGGTGTGTGTCTCCAGTCGAAAACCCTCTGTCAAGGTCCGTGAGCGCGGGCGCTGAGCACTGAGATCCAGCTCATTGGTTGGCGTGTTGGAGGGGTGGTGGGGTCAAGGGTCAACCTCCTCTGGCTTGACGGTAACCATGACGTCCTCGTTGCCACGGCGCACCACCATCTTCAGGGAGTCGTCCCGCCTGATGGCCGCACTGACGTCGTTGGCCGAGGACACGCGCTGACCGTTGATGGAGATGATGACGTCGCTCTCCTTCAGGCCACCTCTGGGGGACACAAAGGAGGCCACAGGTGAGTGGGAGTGGACACACAGGCAAGACTCAGGTGTGTGTACTGTAGATACACAGGTACATCCCACGTGTGTGAACACACAGGCAAGACTCATGTGTGTAGATACACAGGTACATCCCACGTGTGTGAACAAAGGTGTGTGGACATATAGGTGACAATCGTGTGTGTGAACAGGCAGGTAAGACTCAGGTGTGTGGTAAGACTCAGGTGTGTGGTAAGACTCAGGTGTGTGGACAGGTAGGCAGGTAAGACTCAGGTGTGTGGTAAGACTCAGGTGTGTGGAGAGACATGCAGGTAAGACTCAGGTGTGTGGAGAGACAGGTGGCAATCGTGTGTGTGGACAAGGAGATGAGACTCTACATGCTGGCCTCTAATGGGCCGGTCTAGGTTAAGACCCCACGTGCTGGCCTCTAATGGGCTGGTCTCTTTAGGAGAAGACTCTAATGGGCCGGTCTGGGTTAAGACCCCACGTGCTGGTCTCTAATGGGCCGGTCTGGATTAAGACTCCACGTGCTGGCCTCTAATGGGCCGGTCTCTTTAGGACAAGACTGGATTAAGACCCCACGTGCTGGCCTCTAATGGGCCGGTCTGGGTTAAGACTCCACGTGCTGGCCTCTAATGGGCCGGTCTCTTTAGGACAAGACTGGGTTAAGACCCCACGTGCTGGCCTCTAATGGGCTGGTCTCCTTAGGAGAAGACTAGGTTAAGACCCCACGTGCTGGCCTCTAATGGGCCGGTCTCTTTAGGACAGGGGTCTCAAACTCCCGGCCCGTGACATATGTCAAAATAATAATGTAATCGGCCCTTGAGGATATTTTTAATTGCAACAAACAACGATACTGATTAATTGATTGGTTGATTGGTTTATTGACAACACATCAGTTTTTTCCTTTACAGGAACACTGTTCTTCCTGTGGTCAAACAAATCATATATTCTTTCTTACATTCTTTCTTTTTTCTCTTTTTACAAATCATACACACACAACAGGACAAAAACACAAGACTTACACACAAAACAAAACAAAAACAAACACAAAAGAGGAATTGAAGGCTTGTCACTCATAAAGGTTATACGTTGGTCCCATTACTGCCTTTTACCATATACAGAGGGCGAAAAAGATAAAAAGAAAAACACAAATGAATAGAGCAGATCAAAAAAGTAAAGTACATCCAAGAAGTAAAATAATGATGTACTTTGTATGAACAAATACAGTTTTAATTTCGTTTTAAAGCCTTTGTCACTGTTTTCCTTAGTCAAAAAAATAGACGATAGATCCAAGTACGGTGACAAATCCCACTTGTACTCTTCTCCACTATTTGCTAGACATCCAGAGCTTGATTCAAACCCCAAATCGCTGCATAAAGTTTTCAGGAAAACACGAAGATGTGCATTTGTAATGACGCGGAAGCGATGCAGGCCATAGTTTTGCACAAATTGAAGCAGAAATAGGCCTACACCAAATGTTGAAAAACGTTCACGTGTAATGAAGTCTTGGGTAGGCTATATGTTATTCACCTAGCCTATTCTGATTCTGGAGATTATGATAGATTGTCTATTGACAGTGATAGTCACGGTGCGTCTGTGAATAGAGGTGCGTCTTTGCGTGTATACGACGGTGTCCACTAAGCATACCATGCTTATTTCGACCCTCTGCCCAACATAGCTTGAAGGTTGCAGTGGTAATCGTGATGATAGTGTCTGTAATGGACGTGGTACAGACAGCAAGGCTAGTAGAAATAGGGCTCTGAAGAACTACAAAGTCACCCGCGATAGGAACTGATTTGACCAGGATACTTTATTGTAGGCCCTGTGGTTATAGGCTAGTAATAGTTTACTATTGTGGGTATACATCTTAGGTGTTTTCCTGTTAATTTGTTATGTGGATAATATGACAAAAAAGAAAGTAAACCTGCTCAAATATGTTCATCCAGTATTTACTGAAAGGTGCATAATTTGAGGTGCTTGCCATCCAGTGGCAAATTAGATAGGTAAATTAACCCCCTTCATAAACTTTTGTTTATACTCAAAGATTTGTACATTTACAGTAGGACTTTATCTCTGACCACGTTCAAGCCATGGCCTTTTGAAATGTTGATATAAAAATCCAATGGTGTTGCTTTGTTAAACCTGACGCCTAGTTTGCCAGGTTTAAAAAAGCTATGAGAGGAAAATATTTTTATTTGGTGTGAAACACACACATAGACCTCTTTTTATTCTTTTTTGTTTGTTTTTATAATTTGTATTAATATTTATTTTATCATTATTTTCTTTATAAGCTAAGGTTGCTAGCACAGGTGTCTAAAAATAGATAAAAAGACTTGCACTTTCTGTTTGTTTTGTGTTTGAAAATACAGTATTTGAAAAAAACATTGCATTTTAGGAAATAGCCGTTGTTTTTTGTATTATTCTTTAACGCTGACGTGGCCCTCCAATCAGATGCAATTGGCAGAAGTGGCCCCCAGCTCATTTGAGTTTGAGACCCCTGTTTTAGGATGTCCTCTGATCACTAGTTGGTGCACACATCTGATCAGTGCTGGACAGAGTGGCGAAGCCGCTTAGCGGTTGTGTTATAAACAGGCTATGGAGTGCAGTTCCCACGCAATAGTGTGTGATTATACACTCTGGGAGACGCCACCCACAATGTAGGCTGTACACACACACACACACACACGCCACCTCAGAGTGGTGGTTAGATAATTGCCTCTGGTGAGAGTACCATGTATGGGACAGATGTGTGAAAGTGGGAGCCGCCAGTGAATATGACTTCCTCCATTTCCCTTCCTTCTCCATTTGTGTGTGTGTGTGTGTGTGTGTGCGTGTCTTCAGCAGAGGAGAGATTCCTCCGTCTGTGGTTGGCACCCCCCCCCCGTCGGACGAACCCTCTGTGGGTTTACAAGTGGACTCTGCCTGCTTCCCACGCTGGTGACAGCCCAAACCTCTCTCTGTGTGTGTGTGTGTGTGTGTGTGTGTGTGTGTGTGTGTGTCTTCCCACTCTGGTGACAGCCCAAACCACGTGCCGCTCTCTCCCTCCATAACAGCGCAGACTGCCGGCTCTGCAGCGCTATGGGGTTTCGTGGCCATGCTGCCAGCGGCACATTTTTTGGACCCGGCCGGATAATCTGGCCAGTGGATGGGCCGCTCGGCGACGCGGTCCAGAGGCCGGGAGAGGACTGGGCGCATGTTGGGCTCGCCAGCGGGCAAGCGGAGGAGTCGAGAGGTCAGCGCTGAATAATCAGGGCGCCTGCGGCTCCAGAGGGCCAATTAGAGAGATTTCACAAATAGCAGCATCATCATAGGGGTCATCCTCATAGGGGTCATCCTCATAGGGTTCATCCGGAGGGAAGTTTACCCTGACGGAGAGTGTTTTTACAAATACCAGCATCCTCATAGGGGTCATCTGGAGGGAACGTTCCCCTCACGGAGAGCAGAGCAGAGCAGTTTGCTGCTAGCGTTCATTTGGGTAACGAGTAGCATGTTGGAGAAGAGTGTGTGTGACAAATGAGGTGTGTGAGGAAGAGTGTGTGTGCCAAATGAGGTGTGTGTGGTCTGTGATGGCAGCCACATGCCTAGGAAAAGGAAAAGGAGACAAGCTCTCCTGACTGGCCAGTTTAGAATCCAAAACTTGATCATCTACACGTTGGGGATGCTAAATGCTAAACAGTGTGTGTGTGTGTGTGTGTGTGTCTACAGGTTCCTCGTGCCTGAGGCCATTTTCTCAGTAAAAGAAAATTAGAAAGAGTACATGTGTTTTGAATATGTGATGATATTATATTTTGGGTGTGGTGTAGTATATGCAGTAAATCTATATTGACACTCACACACACACACACACACACACACACACACACACACACGCACACACACACACACACCTACATATGTGTGAATAGTGAACAGCATAGTATGCTGTGTCAAATGTTAGCGTGCGTTACACTACTTACACTTCTGCCGGTGTCTTGGCGATGACCTCGATGACATAAGCCCCTGATGTGACATCAGGGAAGTCCACCTGCCTCTCCTTGAGCTCCTTGGCCAGCCTGGAAACAGACAAGGTCAAGGTCAGGACAAGGTCCCTTGTGACATCAGAGCAGGGGTTTCCCCCCTAGGTTTTAACATCTCTCTGTTCCGCCAAACCTGACTACGGTCATAATGGCGTTGGACTGATTTTGACACATTTGATTATGGCGAATTTGACTCTTTCGGTCTGGTGTGATTGACCAGGGATGGAGGGGAAAGTAAGGGATGGATTGCAATGGCCTTCAACAAAGTGACATAAGGAGTCCCAAGAATATGTACAGACAGATCGTTGAGGAAATGAAGAGGCCAAAACAACTTTGATTTGATGGACCCTCAAGAACTATCAGTGGATTGAGGCCAGATTAGGGAGATTATCAGGTTGCATGACCGCCGTGGTGGTGGTGGTGGGACACTATGTTACTTACGATGGAGTGAGTGTCATCATTCTCACGCCAATGTACTTCTTCTTGTTGACAGTTTTTCCTGAATGAAAACAACATTGCTTTATGTTAGACGCACCAAGGGGATGAATACAAAGAACATAAATGAAGATTACAAGCCCTTTGATCCAGTGGGCTAACCCTATGTTCATATCTCTGTTCCATATGTGGGTTTCATCATTTTAGGGGCAAGGCCACTTGGCCTTCAGTTGGGCATATTTGGAGAGGGGCACAAAGGCCAAAGTTAACTAAACAGTAGCTACATAAAAATGTTGTATTTAGTTGTAGTATTCAAAGTTGTATTTAGCCTATTCACAGCAGTAGACCTGCATCACTGTATGAAACATGATATATTACATAGAACTATAAGTCATCTGATTTTAGTATTTACAGATATCTAGGCTATATTTAACATTTATTTTCTATTTGGCCTGTTACGAAATAGTGCATTAAAGAATTTAAGCACAGCTCAGCTTTAAGAAACTCAAATAGCCTACATGCATGCTTTGCATTAAGGCTACTTTGACAAACTCTTAGTCAGCTGTATATCCTCTGATTTTAATATTTACAGATATGTAGGCGATATTTGTAACATTTATTTTGTATTTGGCCTGTTCATGCATTGAAATCTGAAATCATGCATTGAACAATTTATAAACACATTGTAAAACTTAAAGCTCAAAGTTGGAGACATGCATGTAGAAATGTGCTTCAAATTCAGAACCGGATTACTCTGGAACGGCTAACTGTACAGGGAATGTTCTGATATATGGTTTGTCATGTGTTGAGTGAAGAGTTTGTGAAGTATTCCACTGAGATTAATAGGTTGGGAGATGGGCGCAGAACTGTATGTAGAATAATATGATTAAATTAAAGTTACTTTTCTTTACCACAGCAACTAGCGGCTAACATCGTTTTAAAGCTGAAAAAAGCTCTTTCGTGTGATGTGATATGATGATCAATGCGATGGCCGTCGTGAAATTCCAACCGTTCCATTCCTACACACACACACCCCCCCCCCCCCCCCACACACACACACACAGAAAGAACAATGTGAATAGTTGGCACCTTTTGACTGGCGGTCGTGAGATTCTGCCAGGAATTGGCGGATCTTGTCTGAGGGGATAGCGAATGAGATGCCAGCGGTCACCTTCAGAGTGTTGATGCCAATCACCTCACCGTCCTGCAGGGCAACGTGGAGTAAGCAAACATGTAAGAACAGAACAGATGCCTCATATTACAAACACACACATACACACACACACACACACACACACACACACACATTCATGAAGACCTCATCATTCTGCAGAGAGCAGGCAAACAGGTCAGAACAGATACCTGTTTTTCACTCAGTCACTCTCTTTCTCTCTCTCTCTCTCTCTCTCTCTCTCTCTCTCTCTAAAAGTCCCCTGTACGTTTCTGGACGGAGAGTGCTGTGCACACACAGATGTTCTAATGTTCTAATGAGATAATGGGCCCTCTGCCTGGCGCTGGGACAGAACCTGATGTAATGGTGTTTTACAAGCAACACGTGTTTTCAATAGAGCCCATAAAACCGATCTCTCCAGTTGTTGTCAAACATGTAAACAACTGTTGGCCATGTGTGGCCCCCTCCTCATCTCCTCTCTTCGCCGCCGTAACTAGGTGTTACGCAACTGCTACGCGTCCTCATCTCCTCTCTTCGCCGCCGTAACTAGGTGTTACGCAACTGCTACGCGTCCGTCCAGCATCCCCCGCCGCTGTCGCGCACAGCTCCAAGTATTTACGAGCGCGTATTCCTGCACGATGTTGTAACGAAGGCTTCCTCGTTTGTGCCATCGGAGGAACTCTTACAGGTTCCAGCTCGTGCCTCTGTGGCAGGTCTGATGAGCTGAGGAGCTCGGAGAGAGGCTTTATAGACACTTCATGGCAGGATTGTTGGAAAGAAAAAACTCTTTGCACAGAGAACGTCAACAGGACCCCGTAGATGAAAGGTTCCTTAAATTGTTTCATGCTAACATTCTTTGTAGCAGCTGTAAGTAAGTGACTTTTCCTCGGGACAGATTGCACTATCTATTCTTTTCCAGGCTTTGTTTGGTTTGGCTGGTCTCTAGCTAAATTTAGTGCAACAGTATAACTGGTTGTGTGAAGCATACGGTTAAGCTGTTGGTTGTGTTCCAGTAATAACAAGTTGTTATTCACTCTTCTTTGTGTCTTTTATGTCTTTTAATTATGTTTTCATATACTGTACTTTTTAAACTATTTTTCACCCTTTTATGCTTTTGTTTACTATTATTATTTGCTTTTCTTTGTGTAAAGCACGTTGAATTACCCCTGTGTATGAAATGTGCTACATAATAAACTTGCCTTGCCTTGCATTGTCTTGCACTGCCTAAATTGAAAAGTGGCCTAAAATGAACCCCTTGGGACTACTTTACTGTAAAGGTACAAACCAAAGAATTCTTCTTTGAGAAGCAGTGCTCATTTGTGAAATGAGAAGGAGGATGCAATGCAAAGTAACTGTAAACAGGTAAGATGGGATGTGGCCTTACCAGGTTAACAAGAGGTCCTCCAGAGTTGCCATACTATGAGGGAAAGAGAGAGACAGGCAGAGAAAAGCAGCTTAGTTTAGTTTTCAGTGAAATGTATGTGTTTGTTTTTGTGTTTTCATGTATGTGTGTTTGTGCAGGGCTCACACTAATGATGGCATCAATTATCACAAAGTCTGTGTGTGTGTGTGTGTGTATTT
>NW_027468774.1:7961077-7983577 GCF_046254945.1 Alosa pseudoharengus
ATGTATACTATGACAGCTTTTCTGCTGCTTAGTTTTTATCAGTTCCTTATCAAATAAATGAAGAGGCTAAAGCCCAATAAATGTGCCTCATATAAGATAAACCTTGCCCATTTCAATTAGGCAGCACTAGGCAACACCACGAACGAGCTGTCATTAAGTTTTTGCTTTTGTAGCCTACAACTTTTATGACGTGACGTGTCTTGGGCATTTAGCTTTACCATCATGTCAACATAGTTGTAACGTTATGCGCAATGCTCATAGGCTATGGATTTAAGTGGTTTCATTTTAAAAAGGGCAGCAAAAATGGGATAAAGTGCAACTGCTTCCCCAAAACAATTCCTCCATAACTGTGGATTTAATCGTTTGATATGTGGACACCTTTCAGTGGACTAAACACATAAAAGGTAAGATTTTGTTATCACAAAGCTAGCTGGTTCGTTAAAATTTAATATGGCTAAGCATATTTACAGCCAACTTTGTACTTGCAACAGTGAAAGTGAGTTGTTGTTAACATTGTTGGTAACGTAAACGTTTCTTCAGTTAGGAGCAGGACTGTTTTTTTAATTTTGCATTCATTTTCATTGGCAAAAGCTGGCCTAATATGCATGAGAGAACCTAAATTTGAGGGAGCTGCAGCTGTTAGCATCAGCACGGTCATATTAACACAGCAGGGCACACTAGCCCTGTGATGAAGGATCGTGTAAAATCCCCATCCCCAGGAAGTTTCAAACCAAGCTTGCGCTGATGATGAATGATCACTGATCAAATTGCTATTTTCTGACACGATGCACACCATTCCCAGGTGCTCACCTGTCTGAATCTCAAGCTCTTTAGCCTAGCATCTTAATGCTGTTCACAGCACGGTGAATGACAAACGATGACAAAATGCTGTTCATGTTTATGAGTTCATAGCCTGGTTATTTATCGAAGGACTTACATGTCACGTTTTATATTTTATTATGATCACTTGCATTACCATGGGGTTACTTAATAGGTAGGCCTAATGCTACGGTTAACTTAGAATGCCCACCATTACACTGGAGATGTTAAAAAACGTTTAAACCTTTTTTATTCTCCAGCTACGATAGGCTAGGCTTGGCTAGGTAATTCGCTTATTAGCTCAGATCACTGACTATCAGAGGAAACGCAGGGTAGAAAACTCAAATAAGTAATGTTAGACTAGCTGTGTTACAGTTTCTCGTTGCAACGAGCTTTACAGGAGCTCCATGCGCTTTTGTAGGCTACACGCAGTCTCAAAAACACTGTTCACTTTTCGAGTCACTGTACGAGGTCATTTATTTTATATAGCGATAATTTAGATACACTTATGGGGTGGGTGCAATTGCGTTTTCTAAAGAATCTCCCGTCTTGATTTTGTACAGAAATTAATATTAAGTGACACGTAAAAGGGCGGAAAAAAAGGTCACCTTATATACCAGGCTAAGATATGGTCTGGAATTTAATTTAATATTGTTGTAATGGTAGGATAACTACATAGTTTACACAATAATTACACTGTGTTATAAATATTGTATATCAATGCATTTATTGACTGTCAATTACCCAAAATCGTGGCTCTGTCTATTCATTCCGAATTGAACAGTAGCCTATTTAATGCATTCTAATCCATTGTCAATCACTTCCGGGAACTAGTTGAGGTTTACACAAACCACGTGACCAACGGAATTTTGAACACCCATTGTCGCAACTCTACCTTTATATGGCTCTGGACGTAACGCTCCACGTGAGCTCTGTTTCAGGGCCCCTTGTGAAGGCAGTGGAGCGAGAGTCGTGGAAAGGAAACTACATCTGCTTGGGTACAAAGGTGGCCAAACTCATGCCATGAGAGCAACGTCTACACGTTAAACGTAAAATATTCTGTTAAATGTTAAATGTCTTAAATATTAAAATATTTGTTACACACAATTACTGTTAAATATCTGTTGGGCTTGGTGGAGCGATGTCCAGTGATAGGTTATCACCTAAGAAAGGGCCGACTAGGCCAGTGTAACATTGTGAGTCCCGGCCACTTTGGATAGAATGAACATCCACAGAGCTCCAAGTCAAGAGGCCTTCTCAAAACATTGTGATATGGAACGTGAGATTTGTAAGCAGGAGCTGGTTATAACATTGTGATATGGAACGTGAGATTTGTAAGCAGGAGCTGGTTATAACATTGTGATATGGAACGTGAGATTTGTAAGCAGGAGCTGGTTATAACATTGTGATATGGAACGTGAGATTTGTAAGCAGGAGCTGGTTATGTCCACTGAGCGGATGTGGTCTGCACCCAGTATAGCCTCTGTGCAGCGGATCTGCTCTGTGAGGGAGCTGCTCTCCCTAAAGAGAGTGTCTGTGTGTGTGTGTGTGTGTGTGTGTGTGCTCTGTGAGGGAGCTGTTTTCCCTAAAGGAGCAGATTCATACTCCACAGAGTTTCTGTGTGTGTGTGTGTGTGTGTGTGCTCTGTGAGGGAGCTGCTCTCCCTAAAGGAGCAGAATCATACTCCAGAGAGTTTCTGTGTGTGTGTGTGTGTGTGTGTGCTCTGTGAGGGAGCTGCTCTCCCTAAAGGAGCAGAATCATACTCCAGAGTGTGTCTGTGTGTGTGTGTGTGTGTGTGTGTGTGTGTGCTCTGTGAGGGAGCTGCTCCCCCTAAAGGAGCAGATTCCTACCAGAGTGGGTGGGAACCCGGCAATTACATTCCAGTCCGCTTCATTTTAAAGACCTAAAAATGCCCAGATTACGGACCAAAGTTTCCCTGTTTCGTGCTCAGAATAGAATTAGTTAGTTCTGTTTGGGATGTTTCTGATGGGAAAAGACTCCAAATGTCCGTGAGGGTTTGTTTTGAAAAACCACAAGTTTGTGAACCTTGGAGAGAAACGACATCTCTGGTATCTTTGTTTCTGGTGGTTTCCGCGGTGCGACCGTCAGGACCCTGCTGGTCATCTAAGAGGACCTCAGATCCTTCACCGCTGCTATCTCTGAGTGGGAGTATTATGGGATGTGATGGTTACCGCCAGCGTCATGGTGATATTCTGAGTGGGGGCATGGCCGCCACGATGGGCGTCTTGTGGAAAACCTGACCAACAGCACCAGAGGGAATCCCCCAGTGTGGAGATACGGGAGATACAGGGGCATCTGTTTGGAGGGGGCACAATGGCTACTGCCCACCCACCGGTCCCTGGGCACAATGGCTACTGCCCACCCACCGGTCCCCGGGCAGTCCAGAGACTGTATGGTGGAGATGATGCAGAGCAACAGCTCCTGTGTACACTGGCAGGAGCCTGAACGCCTGAGCAACACAGTCCATGATAATGTACACAAACACAGAGGGAAAAGCCCGTAAAATTCCTGGCAGGAAGCATGCATAAGGATGTAGATCCAGGAATGCACTAATATTTTGTTCGTAGTCCAGTTTGCAACAATTATTAGTTAACACTAAGTTGTAAACACTTCGGGAAAAAAATATTTAAAACTGGATATACCAAAAAACGTTGATGTAATTTTACAGGCTTTTCCCAAATCACGGAAGAAACGTTGACGCAGCGGTATAGTAGCAGATAATCAGGCAAGTTTTATTTAAATAAACTCCTGGTGCACTTACAAACTTTCTAATGCCTCGTTATTGGACTAAAGGTTGTAGTTGTACTACTGCAGAAGTTTTGTACCATTCAGGGCATTATTAGTGGGGTAATTTACGAGATAAAAGTTGGTTCCATCACGACTGCAGACTGCAGCGCTACTCGACCAGGGTTCGACCAAGGGAAAAAAGGTTCTGGGAGGGTGTTTGGCTCGGGGTCATGGTGCAAAAGACCCTAGGGTGAAATTACTCCGAACCATCGCTTTAACACTTTAACTAGCACTTTACACTTTTGCTCTCGTCCTCTAGTGTTAGTATTGAGTGTTATTCCTCACTGTTGCAAGTCGCTTTGGATAAAAGCATCTGCTAAATGAATAAATGTGAATGTGAATGTGAATGATACTACCTCTGTCTTTAATGTTAGCTAAATAATCAATAGCATAAGGCGTTAAAATAAGACGTTAGGTGTGAAATGTGACTGGAAATAATGACAGCACTTTTAAACTGAGCTAAGAGGCGAATCTTTTTGTAGGTGTGAGAAGTTTATGTGTCAGCGCTCTCCATTTACACTGATTGACTCATGACTTTCCACACACACACACACACACACACACACTGACACACACACCGCCTCCGGAGCTCATCCCGTGTGTTATTGTGCCTCTCCCTCTGCACCCGTCAGCTTTTATTTTTGGGCGGTCACAGAGGCTAGCACTGGTGTCTGCTTTCTGCCGCTATGTGACAAAAACAAAATCAGACACCAGCCAGCGCTTCCCCAGTCGTCACAAGTCAGTGTCTCTGGAGCCGGCTGAGCCTCGCACCTTTTAACTCCGCCGCTAAACAATTACAGCGGCGTCAGAGGGACGCTAAGCCCACTGTCCACTGGCTCCTCTGGTGACAGATATTGCTCATTGACATTTGCCAATGCCCCATTAAGCGTTCGGTCAGACATCTTGTAGGAGCATGAGCCAGTGCTGGACAGCAGGGTTGTGCACAATTCAAATTGCAATTCTGCTTCCTGTTTGCTACCTCAATTGAAATGCAAGTGAAATTCAAGAATTGCCAAATTCAAAAATTCAAGCCAGTTACAATTTTGCACAAGCCTGCTGGACAGAAGCTGGAGTCTGGGAGACGTCCGGCCCAGCTTTGGCCCAGATCAGGCAAGGAGCCGGGCCAGAGCAGATCACTCCAGAACCAGATAATGATGGCTCTGAAAATGACGCCCAATGAAATCATGTTCATGAAGTTCATGCTGATATGATGTTTATCTTGATATCATGTTGCTGTTGTTATAGTAAGTGGTGTAAATGCTGTTTTCACTGTTATCAGATTGTTGTTCAGATTTTTACTGAAAAGAGGGCACTGGAGGGGCATGGAGAGGGCACTCTATCAGTCCCACAGGTCAAGGTTGCCATGGAGAGGGCACTCTATCAGTCCCACAGGTCAAGGTTGCCTTGGAGAGGGCACTGTATCAGTCCCACACGTCAAGGTTGCCATGGAGAGGGCACTGTATCAGTCCCACACATAAAGGTTGCCATGGAGGCCTGTTTGATTGACAGCGCACCTGTGGGCAGTCATGGATTCTGGGCGAGGGTTCTGCCCAGCAGGCCTCTGCGTGTTTGTTTATCTTTCCTCTCACGTCTCCGTGGCAGGAGTCTGGGCATGACCAGACGGACAGACAGACAGACAGACAGCACCTGATTCAACTGGCTTACATTACTCGGCATGCTGGCCTATAAGGTCACTCTATATTTTAAGTGGACTGACATACTAAGACCTTAACACATGATTAATTACTGCTATTATATATAAGATGATCTTATGTTTTGGCTAGAAGTGTGCACGTCTAATTCTCATTTTAAAATTAAAATCCATATACTGTATGCCGTGCACTATGTAGTGATTGAGTGGAAGTTCTGACCACAGGGCTGGACTGTGACCTTAACATGAGCACCTCCAGGAGGTCCTAGAGAGCCCCAGGGTCCCTTTACACTAACACATCAGCATGCACACTCACTGAACTAGCTCAAAGCGCGTCCATTTCCCTGCCAAGGTACCGGCTTTATCCTTCAGCTATCTTCATACACTGCCAAAATCATTCATAACACACGCACACGCACACACACACACACACACACACAGAGACACACACACACACACAGAGACACACAAACAATGCATCGATCATGTCTTGACTGGAGTATGCATTTGATATGACTCATAGAGACAAGTGACTCAACCCTGAGTATTAATCATTCTGTAGGATTATCACTGAGGCCTCTCCACCTCTCTCTCCATCTCTCTCTATCTCTTTCTGCCTCTATTTCTCTCTCTCTCTCCATCCCTCTCTCTCTATCTTTCCATCTTTCTCCACCTCTCTCCGTCATTCTCTCCATCCCTCTCTCCATCTCTCTCTCCATCTCTCTCTCTGACACGCAGACAACAGAAACAACAGAAACTTGGCTGCAGAAGAAGACTCAGTTGACCTCCTACGTGCCCTGCTTCTTTATTTATGTGTGTGTGTGTGTGTGTGTGTGTGTGTGTGTGTGTGTGTGTGTCTGTGTGTGTGTGTGTGTGTCTGTGTGTGTGTGTGTGTGTGTGTGTGTGTGTCTGTGTGTGTGTGTGTGTGTGTGTGTGTGTGTGGTAACTCGTCAGTACGAACAGCTGACAGAAGGCTCGTGGTCTGTGTGTGTTCCCTGACTATCCAAAGACATCCCTCTTCCCAAACACACACACACACACACACACACAGAGAGAGAGAGAGAGAGAAGAAGTGACACAGAGACATGAATGTCCCAAGACATGCAAACACACACACATTTGAAAGCACACACACACCCAAAAGCACACACACACCCAAACATCCCTAACCCCATTGATACCCACATAGATGCAGACACGCACACAGAAAAATCAATACACATTATGGGCAACACACTAGGATCATTCTACTCTACTCTACACACATACACACACACACACACACACCAGCCCTCAGGCAGGGGAGGAGAAGAGTTCATGGATGTCTGTAATTATGTAAACTAGATATCAAAGCCTCAAAGTCAACCACACCACAACAACACTGGCTTTCATGCTCAGACCAGGAAAACGCTGTCTGATGTTCATATGTACGATGAGCTGCACAGGAAAACGCTGTCTGATGTTCATATGTACGATGAGCTGCACAGGAAAACACTGTCTGATGTTCATATGTACGATGAGCTGCACAGGAAAACACTGTCTGATGTTCATATGTACGATGAGCTGCACAGGAAAAGCAGCTCATTTGGAATATGGCGGGCAAGAGCAGATGCAGGGCAAGATAAAGTGCGGTAGCAGACCCTGCTGTCTTTTACATCACCCAGGGAGTGTGTGGCTTGGTGATAGAGTCAACATCTGCTCAATCCGCCTCCTTTTTGCACTAGCTACGTGAAGCAAATCCCTCTTACAAGACATCTGTGCAGGATGCAGGGAACTGGACCCAGAGGTGGTCCAGTCCAGCACTTGCATAACGGAGCGAAAATAGGCCACGGCTAAAGACAAAGAAAAGAGAAAATGAGGAGAGAAAAAAAAGTGAAATTTGACCGGTGTCAGGCGCTGTTTGCTTTGGCTCCGGCACGGATATCTTAATGTTTTACACAAAGAGCAGGACGCACGTCCCAACATGATTCATCCGTTTCCTGATGTCGGAGCGGAGTCCGTTTGGAAGACCCACGGATCTGGGGACCTGGACTCAGACGTGTCTAAATCAACATCCCGCTGAATCACACACACACACACACACACACATCTGTGCACAAACTTCGCAAGAAAAAGGGTTTTTAGGCATCTGAATCACACACACACACACACACATCTGTGCACAAACTTTGCAAGAAAAAGTGTTTTTAGGCATCTGAATCACACACACACACACACACACACAACTGCCCTCAAACTCTTAAAGCTGAGGTACAATCAGTACCAGCTGAAGGCCAGAGCCTGATCTTCCGAACCTCCTCCTCCTGCCAGAAGAGATGACCTCGACTGAATCCCGTCCATTCCTGCTACACTGCAAACCAAAGGATCGCACCAGAGGATTTGACTCTCCATTCCAGCTGCTGAGGGAATAACAAAATTATGAATCATGAGTCGTGAATCATGAATCATGAGTCAGTTTGACCTGAATGAGCCAGGGAGCGAGTCGAAGACTGAGAACTGACTGTCAGACAGTTCTGGGTCATGGCTTTCGCCCACAAGATCTTGGCTGGACCATAGAGACTAGCTACACACTCAAACTAGCACACACACACACACGCACACACCTACATACACATAACCCACAAGATCCTGGCTGGACCATAGAGACTAGCTACACACTCAAACTAACACACACACACACCTACATACACATAACCCACAAGATCCTGGCTGGACCACAGAGACCCAGTAAGGGGATGGGCTGTGGGTAGAAGCCTGTCTGCTTCTACACACACACACACACACACACACACACACACACACACTCACACACACACACTCACACTACACACACACACACTACACACACACTCACACTACACACACACACGCACACACTACACACACACACACACACACACACTCCTGTCTACTCTTGCACATATCCTTCCTCACCCTCTCACACACAGCAGACCCACAGAGGCAGTGTTTCAGAAGGGGCTCTCTGTTCAGCTGAGTCAGCTGGTGGAGTAGAAACAGGACCGCGGTCAGACTCAGCTCCACAGCAAGCGTCTGCTCTGGGTTTTGTGTCCAGACTCCACAGCAAAAATCTGCTAAGGGTTTTTTGCAGAGTTAAGCCTCGTATCTGTGTCGGTGCTTTTGTATGGGATATGGTCATGTGAGGAACAAATGACCCTAGTCTCGTCATTCTACTCAGAACAGTTTTGATCTAAGAAGATGTTCGCTACTAATGGCTGTTGTAATAACGGACTCTATTGCATACGGTGATGTGGAGTGCTGCTATATCATAGGAGGGAGGGATAGAGAGAGAGAGGGAGATTGCAAAAGGAGCTTGCACACTGCTCCAACAAACACCAACAAACTCCAACATTCTAAAGTTGGCAGCTGTTGGAAATTGTCTTTAGAATGTTCATAAAACCAACTGCCATTCCACACTGTGGTGTCTCCATCCAACACACTGACCCAACTGGTGGTGTTTGTTGGAGTTTGTTGGCGTTTGTTGGAGCAGTGTGCAAGCTCCTTAAAGAGCTTCACTTCACTACATGTTCACTGCCTCTGCTTCCAGTAATGCTTAAAAGGGAGCAGTGGAGAGACAGAGAGAGAAACGGGGGGCAGCCGTGTTCTACTGGTTAGCGCTTCGGACTTGTAACCGGAGGGTTGCCGGTTCCAACCCCGACCAGTAGGCACGGCTGAAGTGCCCTTGAGCAAGGCACCTAACCCCACACTGCTCCCCGAGCGCCGCTGTTGATGCAGGCAGCTCACTGCGCCGGGATTAGTGTGTGCTTCACCTCACTGTGTGTTCACTGTGTGCTGAGTGTGTTTCACTAATTCACGGATTGGGATAAATGCAGAGACCAAATTTCCCTCATGGGATCAAAAGAGTATATATATATTTATACTTATACTGCTTTGCCCCGTGCAGTCCCTCTGGGGGAAGAGCGTCTGGTCTGACCCACTTTTGAGAGGGCTCCTGGACCTGGCACACATCACAGAGAAAGACAGGACAACGCCTCGCCTGGTCTGGACAAGACTCAACTGCTGAAAGTATGCACTCCCTCCAAAACCACGGGATTAGGGAAGTGTTTGAGTGTGTGTGTGTGTGTGTATTTGCGTGTCTGTGAGTGTGTGTGTTTGCATGTGTGCGTGTGTTTATTTGTTTGTACGTGTGTGCTTTTCCAGTCCATCCTGATCATTGTCTGTTTCTTCTGCACGGATCAGTTCAGCTCAGCTCCTTTAATAAAACCACAGGCATTTGGCCCGCCGGGCCACCATACCATTTCATTAGTCATGGGCCACGCACTTCAAAAACAGAAAGAAAAAGACCCAGCGTGTCCAAGTCGGAGAGACTGAGCACCAGACGAAGACTCCACTTCACTCACTCTCACTCTCTTATACAATCTCCCCTCTCTCTCCCTCACTCCCCCCTGTCTCCTTCCTTTTTCTCTTATTCACTTTCTTTTCCCTTCACTTCATCTCTTCCCTTTGCCTTCTCTCTCTCTCTCTCTCTCTACAGAATGGAGAGATTCAGAGGACCCAGTCGTAACCTTCTGGGCTTCTGCTTCAGCACAGGTCAGCTATGGCTTGACCCCCCCGTGCACGACTGGCAGAGAGGACATTCTTAACAGGCGTTGGCAATGTCAGAAGTCAAGGTCATTCTTAACAGGCGTTGGTAATGCCAGAAGTCAAGGTCATTCTTAACAGGCGTTGGCAATGCCAGAAGTCAAGGTCATTCTTAACAAGGGTCCAGGAGCCCTCTCAAAAGTGGGTCAGACCAGACGGTCTTCCCCCAGAGGGACTGCATGGGGCAAAGCAGTATAAGTATAAATATATATATACTCTTTTGATCCCGTGAGGGAAATTTGGTCTCTGCATTTATCCCAATCCGTGAATTAGTGAAACACACTCAGCACACAGTAAACACACAGTGAGGTGAAGCACACACTAATCCCGGCGCAGTGAGCTGCCTGCAACAACAGCGGCGCTCAGGGAGCAGTGAGGGGTTAGGTGCCTTGCTCAAGGGCACTTCAGCCGTGCCTACTGGTCGGGGTTGGAACCGGCAACCCTCCGGTTACAAGTCCGAAGCACTAACCAGTAGGCCACGGCTGGTGCAGCAGAGATCAGAGCCACACTTTCACTACACAGGAAATAATGAGTGGGCTTCTAGTGAAGGGTCACATTTGAATTGAGCCATTTTTTAGAGCAGAGTCACACTCTCATTGAGTAACCTCATAGAGAAAGGTCGCACTCTCATTGACTAACCTTATAGAGAAAGGTCACACTCTCATTGAGTAACCTTATAGAGTAGAGCCAGACTGTATTTGACCAATCTTGTTCAGTGGCACTAATTCAGGATAGCCACCTCTCACTATAACACGCTAGAGAGGCGCTACACACAGGTCAAGGTTGCCATGGAGAGGACACTCTATCAGTCCCACAGGTCAAGGTTGCCATGGAGAGGGCACTCTATCAGTCCCACAGGTCAAGGTTGGCATGGAGAGGACACTCTATCAGTCCCACGCGTCAAGGTTGAACTGGGACTCTAGAGAGGGCACTCTATCAGTCCCACACATCAAGGTTTCCTCTCCCGTCTCCGTGGCAGGAGTCTGGGCATGACCAGACAGACAGACAGACAGAAAGGCCACACTCTCATTCAGTAACCTTATAGAGAAAGGTCACACTCTCATTGAGTATCCTTATAGAGGAAGGTCACACTCTCATTGAGTAACCTTATAGAGAAAGGTCACACTCTCATTGAGTAACCTTATAGAGGAAGGTCACACTTTCATTGAGTAACCTTATAGAGTAGAGCCAGACTGTATTTGACTAACCTTGTTCAGTGGCACTAACTCCAATTGACATTGTACAGTAGGGTCACACTCTAATTGACTAACCTTGTAGAATAGAATAACACTTAAGTTGAATAACTGTGTGGAGCAGGGTCAAGCTTTATTTGAGACCCAATCCCAGACTCAATGATTGGAGGGAAACGATACTTGACTGTTGCAGGAACAGATATTTGGGGTTCCTGGCAGAGTCTTCGTTTCCTGCATGTTTAGACAGTGATGATGGTGTTCATCAGACATAAATTTAAATCACACCTGCAAATGGCCTGAGCAGAAAAGATGCCTCAAACACACCTGCAAATGACCGTAGCAGAAAAGATGTCTCAAACACACCTGCAAATGACCGTAGCAGAAAAGATGCCTCAAACACACCTGTAAATGACCTGAGCAGATAAGATGTCTCAAACACACCTGCAAATGACCGTAGCAGAAAAGATGTCTCAAACACACCTGCAATTGACCGTAGTAGAAAAGATGTCTCAAACACACCTGCAAATGACCGTAGCAGAAAAGATGTCTCAAACACACCTGCAAATGACCGTAGCAGAAAAGATGTCTCAAACACACCTGCAAATGACCGTAGCAGAAAAGATGTCTCAAACACACCAAAGAGGCGAGACCTCCGCACCTGTCAAACTGCCAGATTCCAGTGGTGCATCAACATGTTAAGCATAGTTGCACCCCATAGTAAACACAAGGACTGTGTGTGTGTGTGTGTGTGTGTGCTCAGACACTTCATCTGAGAGGTGCTAAATTACAAAGCATTGTGCTGTTGGATTACATATTTGTGTTTTCTAGGTTTTCTTTGGTGTGTGTGTGTGTGTGTGTGTGTAAGATGCCTGTCATCAACAGAAGGGTACTAAAGACTACATGTCCTACATAATCACACCATTGGAGTCAAAGTCAAAGTCAAGCGCAACAACACAACACAAAAGTAGCACACCTCTTCCTCCTCCTTTTTTCTCTCTCTCTCTCTCTCTCTCTCTCTCTCTCTCTTCCTCTCTCTTTCTCTCCCTCTCCGTGTCCCTGTGATTAAACCTGCTGTAGTTCCGGTGTGTGTCTGTTCCTTCCTGGGGGTGACTCATGTGGAGGCGTTCTCCAGGTCACCCTCTGGGGTAGAGATGAGGACTGCGATGGTAATTATCCGCACTAAAAGCCCCTCAGAAGCGACACAACACAAGGACACGCAGGAAGTCCAGTTTCCAGACTTCTTTCAGCACAGGTCTCTCCACCAGAAAACCCATCTGTCACTGCATGGACTGGCTAGCTTAGATGGACCATTAATGTGGGTCCCAGGGATTCCAGGTCCCAGGTCTTATGGTTCCTAAGTGACTTTCACATGCATACACTCTTGCATAGGCAACTGCCAAAACTCCAATGAGCTCTTAGTTCTCAACTCACCACCAGATTCACCCAACTTGATAACAGTGGATGGTGCCCTAGCGACTATCTGCAGAGGGTCACACACAGGATGGTACCCTAGCAACTGGGTCACTGGGTCAGGATCACACACAGGATGGTACCCTAGCAACTGGGTCACTGGGTCAGGGTCACACACAGGATGGTACCCTAGCGACTGGGGGACACACACGATGATGCCCTAGCAACTAGTTACAGAGGGTCACACACAGGGAAACTACAATTTGTGGTTACGTTTAGGGATTGGGTTTGTGGTTACATTGAGGGGTTGGGTTAGTGGTTACGTTTAGGGATTGGGTTTGTGGTTACATTGAGGGGTTGGGTTTGTGGTTACGTTTAGGGGTTGGGTTTGTGGTTACATTGAGGGATTGGGTTAGTGGTTACGTTTAGGGGTTGGGTTTGTGGCTATGTTTAGGGGTTGGGTTTGTGGCTATGTTTAGGGGTTGGGTTTGTGGTTACATTGAGGGGTTGGGTTTGTGGCTATGTTTAGGGGTTGGGTTTGTGGTTATGTTTAGGGGTTGGGTTTGTGGTTACATTGAGGGGTTGGGTTTGTGGCTATGTTTAGGGGTTGGGTTTGTGGTTACATTGAGGGGTTGGGTTTGTGGCTATGTTTAGGGGTTGGGTTTGTGGCTATGTTTAGGGGTTGGGTTTGTGGTTATGTTTAGGGGTTGGGTTTGTGGTTACATTGAGGGGTTGGGTTTGTGGCTATGTTTAGGGGTTGGGTTTGTGGTTACATTGAGGGGTTGGGTTTGTGGCTATGTTTAGGGGTTGGGTTTGTGGCTATGTTGAGGGGTTGGGTTTGTGGTTACATTGAGGGGTTGGGTTAGTGGTTACGTTTAGGGGTTGGGTTAGTGGTTACGTTTAGGGGTTGGGTTAGTGGTTATGTTTAGGGATTGGGTTTGTGGTTATGTTTAGGGGTTGGGTTTGTGGTTACGTTTAGGGATTGGGTTAGTGGTTATGTTTAGGGATTGGGTTTGTGGTTATCTTTAGGGGTTGTGTTTGTGGCTATGTTTTTTTTTTTTTTTTTTTTTTTTTATTTCACAGCAAATTACAAACAAAAACAAATGAACATAAAGGACAAAGAAAGAAAGATAAAAAAAAAAACACACACACTCACACACAAAAGATGTAACCCCCCACCCCCTTTACTCCCCAAAAAGAAACAGCCATCCAGATATCAAAATGTATATTATCGCAAATCTTACCCAGATCTTCTATTTATCCCATCCTTCTACTTCTTTAATTTTAACCCATCTTTCCATATATTGTTTCCTGTCCATATCATATGCCATTAAGCACTCTGTCATCGAGTAAGACCTAACATATTGTTTAAATCTGGCTAGGTTAAGGCATTTTGGTTACATTGAGGGGTTGGGTTAGTGGTTACGTTTAGGGATTGGGTTTGTGGTTACATTGAGGGGTTGGGTTTGTGGTTACGTTTAGGGGTTGGGTTTGTGGTTACATTGAGGGATTGGGTTAGTGGTTACGTTTAGGGATTGGGCTTGTGGTTACATTGAGGGGTTGGGTTTGTGGTTACGTTTAGGGGTTGGGTTTGTGGTTACATTGAGGGGTTGGGTTAGTGGTTATGTTTAGGGGTTGGGTTTGTGGCTATGTTTAGGGGTTGGGTTTGTGGCTATGTTTAGGGGTTGGGTTTGTGGTTACATTGAGGGGTTGGGTTTGTGGCTATGTTTAGGGGTTGGGTTTGTGGTTATGTTTAGGGGTTGGGTTTGTGGTTACATTGAGGGGTTGGGTTTGTGGCTATGTTTAGGGGTTGGGTTTGTGGTTACATTGAGGGGTTGGGTTTGTGGCTATGTTTAGGGGTTGGGTTTGTGGCTATGTTTAGGGGTTGGGTTTGTGGTTATGTTTAGGGGTTGGGTTTGTGGTTACATTGAGGGGTTGGGTTTGTGGCTATGTTTAGGGGTTGGGTTTGTGGTTACATTGAGGGGTTGGGTTTGTGGCTATGTTTAGGGGTTGGGTTTGTGGCTATGTTGAGGGGTTGGGTTTGTGGTTACATTGAGGGGTTGGGTTAGTGGTTACGTTTAGGGGTTGGGTTAGTGGTTACGTTTAGGGGTTGGGTTAGTGGTTATGTTTAGGGATTGGGTTTGTGGTTATGTTTAGGGGTTGGGTTTGTGGTTACGTTTAGGGATTGGGTTAGTGGTTATGTTTAGGGATTGGGTTTGTGGTTATCTTTAGGGGTTGTGTTTGTGGCTATGTTTTTTTTTTTTTTTTTTTTTTTTTTATTTCACAGCAAATTACAAACAAAAACAAATGAACATAAAGGACAAAGAAAGAAAGATAAAAAAAAAAACACACACACTCACACACAAAAGATGTAACCCCCCACCCCCTTTACTCCCCAAAAAGAAACAGCCATCCAGATATCAAAATGTATATTATCGCAAATCTTACCCAGATCTTCTATTTATCCCATCCTTCTACTTCTTTAATTTTAACCCATCTTTCCATATATTGTTTCCTGTCCATATCATATGCCATTAAGCACTCTGTCATCGAGTAAGACCTAACATATTGTTTAAATCTGGCTAGGTTAAGGCATTTTAGCTCCTCTGTTCTAATTATAAATAATTTCCCCAAAAAGATAACAATATTTTTTATACTAGTTCCATTTTTCTCCAAGTCACCCAGTAGCACTGTACATAAATCCAACTGAAAATCTTCATTACATGAGGACAACCATTTTGTGGCTATGTTTATGGGTTGGATTTGTGGTTACGTTGAGGGGTTGGGTTTGTGGCTATGTTTAGGGGTTGGGTTTGTGGTTACGTTTAGGGGTTGGGTTTGTGGTTACGTTTATGGTTTTGGGTTTGTGGCTATGTTTAGGGGTTGGGTTTGTGGTTACATTTATAGGTTGGGTTTGTTCCCTGTGTGTGACTCTGTAGATAGTTACTAGGGTACCATCCTGTGTTGAGGGGTTGGGTTTGTGGTTACGTTGAGGGGTTGGGTTTGTGGTTACGTTTAGGGGTTGGGTTTGTGGTTATGTTGAGGGGTTGGGTTTGTGGTTACGTTGAGGGGTTGGGTTTGGTTAACTTGAACTTCAACAAAGCATCTGTAGTCTCTGTAGGTGGACTCTCTGAATCCACTTCTGACAGAATCGTTATGAGTTCTGTCACCTCTATGCTGGGTGAAGGATACCACCACGACAGACACATAAATCCTGTCATATCGCTGAGGAAGCGTTTTGTCTGCCGATAACGATGTTAATGAGGAGCTCCCGGGCTTGTCACGATACGTCTGTCCAGACAGCGTAATGGGTGAAATGCCCGTAAATCTGCCGTAATCACGCTCGAGCGACAGAGGGCAATTTGGTGCGGTCGGAGACATTAACCTTCGGGAGGACTCATGCTCTCCTCGGGGTGCAATTAGCTCCATCAAAGAGGAGCTAGAGATGGCGAAGGCTGATGAACTGAGGATACCACTCACTTCAGCACACACATACACACACACACACACACACACACACACACACTCATTTCAGTGCACACACACACACTCTAGTGCACACACACACACTCACTTCAGCACATACACACACACACACATATACACACATACATGTACACACATAAACACAGATGGAAAAGGTTGATGAACTGAGGACACTACTCACTTCACACACACACACACACACAAACCCACACAAACACGTACACACACACACACACATCAACACAGACACACACATATCAATGCACACACAAATATATAAAACATATCAAGACACACAGGCACTCAAAAAGACAGGAGCGCAAATCTAGACACGTACACGTACAAAATCATTTGGTGTGGCAAAGTGAATCAAAAGCAACACACACACACACACACACACACACACACACACACAGAGAGAGAGAGCTCTACTGTATTCAGACAACACGCCCCAGAGGCATGTACAGACAGGACTGTGTGTGTGTGTGTGTGTGTGTGTGTGTGCGTGCGTGTGTGTGTGTGTGTGTGTGTGTGTGTGCGTGTGTGTGTGTGTGTGTGTGTGTGCATGAGGCGTGGACAACATACCATGACCCAGATCTTCTCTGGGACAGCCTGATGAAGCCAGCTGTGTCAGTATGTGTGTGTGTGTGTGTGTGTGTATGTGCTCGTGTGTATATGTGTGTGTATGTGTGCATGTATATGTGTGTGTGTGTGCGTATATGTGTGTGTGTGTGTGTGCGTGTGTGTGTATGTGTGTGTGTCTGTGTGTGTGTGTGTGTATGTGTGTGCGTGTATGTGTGTGTGTGTATGTGTCTGTGTGTATGTGTGTGTGTGTGTGTGCATGTGTGTGTGTGTGTGTGTGTGTGTGTGTGTGTGTGTACGTGCATGTGCATGTTTATCTGGACGTGTGGAAGGGTTGTTTAAGTGCCAAGAGACCCAGTCTCATCACTTCGCCCTCCAGCCTGTGGAAAGGAAACATCCTGTGACGCCATGGAAACCCAAACTGCGGCCCCCGCCACGACGAGTTCGGACAGCTCCATGAATTTGAGCTGAGTCAAGTTGCTCCTCACACCTGCCAAGACCCTGCTGCTCAGTCTGTGTGTGTGTGTGTGTGTGTGTGTGTATGTGTGTGTGTGCGCGCGCGTGGGTGTGTGTGTGTGTGTGTGCGCACCTGCGTGCGTGTGTGTGTGTGTGTGCGTGCCTATGTGTGTTTGCATATTGGTGTGTGCATGTAAGTGTGTGTGCAGTGTGCTTGCATCTGTGTGTGTGTGTGTCTGTGTGTGTGTGCGTGCCTATGTGCGTTTGCATATTGGTGTGTACATGTGTCTATGTTATGTGCTGTGTCTGCGTGTGCATGCGAGTGTGTGCTTGCATCTGCATGTGTGTTTGCATCTGTGTGTGTGTGTGTGTGTGTGTGTGTGTGTGTGTGTGTGCGCATGCTTGCATCTGTGTGTGTGTGTGCGTGTGTGTGTGTGCGTGTGTTTGTGTGTGTGCACACGGACGAGTGTATGAGTTTTTTGTCCTTGTGTGTGCACTGTTACTGACATTAATCGGAGCAAACATTTCCAGCTTTTAGTCAGGAAGTGGGGTCACTGAGTTTGACTGTGGGCTGGCTGGTGTGCAGCACAAACCTCCCAGAGATCAGCCAGCTCAGCCTCTAGTGGGAGAGCCGCTCTGCAGAGCTGCTGCTGAGGACAAGGCCTACAAAACCCCACTGTGCGCAAGGCCAGAGCAGCAGGGAAAGGTGCCAATCACCCAGACGTGTTCAGATCACGAGAGGATCCTAGCCTGACGAGCCAGACCCACATCAAGATGTAGGGTCTGGGAACTTACCATTGGCAGTGATCAATCCGAGGGGGCAGGATAAACGGTTGTTTTTCAAATTTCCCCTGCACGCAATAGAGTACTCAAGTGTGACGTCACGCTGTCCTGGCAACCGGATTTTCAGTTCTAAACAAACCCATGCCACACAAACGTTTTATGGAAAAGGGACGATTTTTTTGCAAAATGATTTGCGAGTTTGCTTTACCAATGATGTAGTAATATTGAGAATAGATTGTCTAAATTAAAAAATAAATAAATAAATAAACTAACGTTGTGTAAACTGCTGTCAGTATGGTGCAGTGCTTCGCCCCTACATGCAGGCATCAGTCAGAGTCTCATACTTGCCGATTTTTTTTCAGGTTTGTAAATAAATTCCATTTTTTTTTTAAAAAGTGTCCGAAGCCACCCCGGTTGACAGTAATAACGCAAATTTACTGTTACGTTATAAACTTTATCTTTCATACTAGCGCAAACTTTTCCTTTTAATACCCCGGAAAAATACATAAAAGCCTCCACATGTTTCGATCTAGTGATTTTCACCTCTTGAAATTGATTTATTCTCGTTTTAAAAGAAAGAACACAGCGAAGCAATGGAAAATGCCATCTCTCGTTCGGTTGTTTAGAACTGAACATCCGGTTGCCAGGACAACGTACTCTAGTACTCTATAGGATAGCGCTACAGTCTCATGCATTTTCCCACCAGCAGAGCTAGTTGGCTAGTCGATCAAACTTTTGCCAATTTAAAAAAAAGCTGCTGCCGCTGTTCGCCAGCAGCAACATCCATCTTCTTTGTTTTCAAGTAGTTCTAAATTCACGCGTAACCATCGCCGACTCTATACACGATGTGATTGGCCTGATAGAAGTTTCATTTTTCCAGCTCGCAAGCCAACGGAGAGTTGCTAGACTACCCTGGCTACAAATTACATTTGCTGCCACTAGGGTGCGTCTAGATTTCTAGGCTAAGAGGATCCAATCAGTTTCACAGTTCAAAGCTGGAAATGAGTGTCTCCTTGACAGGCAGAATTGGAAATCTATTTACCCCATTGGAACTAACACTCAAAGACAATACGGTACATGTTTAAGAAAATAGTTAATTAATGTGATTTTGCATTGTGGTGTGTTTAACTGCAATTATACTGCAGTATATCATTCTAATCTTGCAGATTGATGCTGTATACACAACTGGAATCCAACCAAAACATAACCTCTGATTGGCGGCAGCAATGAAGGGTTCGCCTGTTTCCCAGATATCGCATGTCTTTGTTCATCCATCTTTTTCCATGTGAAAACACATTCTTCCTGTTCCATTTGTCCCTAGCAGGCCTCCATCCATATGAGTCCAATCTCCCAAGGGCTATATATAGACCTTATCAACAAAGGCTACACTGCAGCTGCCACACCGGAGCAAGAACAGGGGAACGAGTGTTGTTGAAAGAGGAGTAGATGGATGGTGTGTGTGTGTGTGTGTGTGTGTGTGTGTGTGTGTCTGTGCGTGTGTATGTGTGTGTGCGTGTGTGTGGGTGTGTGTGTGTGTGTGTGTGTATGTGTGTGTGTGTGTGTGTGTGTGTGTGTGCTTGTGTGTGTGTGTGTGTGTGTGTGTGTGTGTGTGTATGTGTGTGTGTGCTTGTGTATGTGTGAGTGTGCGTGCATGTGTACATGTGTGTGTGTGTGTGTGTAGGGTGGTCTGTAATCTTGATCTCTAGCGTTTTCATATCACATTCTTAAGGCATATTGTAAGTTTGGGTCTGTGCTTAGTTTTGCAAAGGACTCCACAATTGAGTGATTAGATGAGTCTTAGTGGAATGTCCATCTTAAGGCAGCTCCATACATGTTATAAACATAACAGCTTTGCAAAGCTACAAACCAAGTCTGAAGAACCAGAGCATCTATCTGGAGGGGGTGCCTTGTTGGGAGATGACCGAGGCGAGGAGGACCAAGATAACGTTTCAAAGTTTCACAGTGCTACACTCAGTTCTACAAAGGGATGACAAAGAAGTACAAGTCTTACCGGTGTGTCGATCTTAATGAGGGCGATGTCCGCCTTCTCGTCCACATCTTTGATCTTGGCATCGAAGGTGGCGCCGCTCTTGAGCTCGACTTTGACGCGGTGCTTGTTGGCAACAACGTGGGCGTTGGTGACGATCAGGCCGTCCTCAGACACCATGAAGCCAGAGCCACTGGCCACAGCCACCTCCCGCTTAGTAAACACCATCCTGGAGAGGTCAGGAGAGGAGACGAGAGGAGAAGGAGAGGAAGAGGTGATGAGAGGAGAGGAGAAGGTTAGGGGAGAGGAGAAGGGGAGGAGGAGGTGAGGAGAGGAGGAGAGGAGAGGAGAGGAGAGGAGGAGAGGAGAGGAAGAGAAGAAAAGGAAAGGAGGATCAGAGAAAAGGAAGAGAAGAAAAGAAAGAAAGGAGGAAATGAAAAGGAGGGGAACAGAGGAGAGGAGGGGAGGAAGAGAGAAGGAGGAGGGGAGGGACAGAGGAGAGATGAAGAGTTCCCCTCAAACTGCATTCCAGGGGAAGAAAACATAAAGCTGCAAATCTAATCTGTAATCTCAATCTTTCTCAGCCAACCCAACAGGCCTTAACTCTTTGATCTGTTTCAATGTGACCATCAGATATTCCATACAGCCGTGTTTTGCCTTTGGATGGATTCATGGAATCCCAACAGTTTACAGTCTACTTCCTGCCCCAAACAGATTTGTTTACGGCGGAGAGAAGAGATGTCTGGGAGCCCAGCGTCCAGTCCATAAACGTCCTGTGACTGGACCTATTCTAGGATACAAATTCTTTACTTATAAAAACCAAAATCCTTCTAAAAACAGCTGAGCTATACAAGAACTGCACCCTGATACCAATG
This sequence comes from Alosa pseudoharengus, assembly GCF_046254945.1. Classification (NCBI taxonomy): domain Eukaryota; kingdom Metazoa; phylum Chordata; class Actinopteri; order Clupeiformes; family Clupeidae; genus Alosa; species Alosa pseudoharengus. The sequence goes on from NW_027468774.1 coordinate 7,981,748, forward strand.
ACATATGACCCTTAAAATGACTCGGCTTTCAAAATAATGACCAGTATCGGCCAAGACCATTTGGTGTCACTTCTTATCAGATGCTCTTACTAGAGTATATTTATGCAAGTACACAGTTAGCATATCCATACACATGGTACAAACCCTAAACCTGAACCCTATTAGCATAACCTAACCCCAACCCTACTAGCATAACCTAACCCCAACCCTACTAGCATAACCTAACCCAACCCTACTAGCATAACCTAACCCAACCCTAATAGCATAACCTAACTCCAACCATACTAGCATAACCTTACCCCAACTCTAATAGCATAACCTAACCCCAACCCTAATAGCATACCCAACTCTAATAGCATAACCTAACCCCAACCCTTACCGCAAGTATATCCCGTAACATGGTGGTAAGAAAGAAAGTAGATTGCATTAATTTACTTAAAAGTTAAAGGAAAGGTGATGCTAACAGAAGCAGCCCTTTCGGACAGTGGCAGTGTGGCTCACTCACTTGCGGTAGAGTTCGATATGAACGACAGCTGGTGCGATCTTCTCCACCACATCAGCGATGAAGTTGTACCTGTGTCTCAGGCTGTCGGGATTCTCCTCGTGACCTGGAAACACATCACGACAGTCACCTATTAGTCTCAGACTACAACGCCTTATATCCAGAACATGTGTAAGTAGCAATCAGAACAACTGTAGACCCTTTCAAGTGAGTTCCATTATCAGCATCATAGTTGGCCCCAGAAGGCTTCCGTTTTAACATTCCATATGTTATCTTAATGCAGAGGAAGTAGATTGGGAACCAAATAGAACGTTCAAGCATTGTTTTTGTTTTTATTGTTGAAAGGGTCTATACTGTGCAACCACATACATATATCTTTATATCTACTAGATAGAAATCAATCTTTATATCTACTTTATATCTGCAAGGCTCTTTTGATGTGTAAACTATAAGAAGTGAGTCAAAATGGTATTTGATGCTGTCAAAAGCGATTTCAATGTGCTAATGTTATCAAGGCGATGAAGTCATTTGTTTTGGACACTGGCTGAATCATGTGGGAGGCATGCAGCAGTAAAACAGGTACGGTTCCACTGTTGGAACAAATCACGCTCCTTTCCAGGCCGCTGAGAGGAGCTTTTGATTTCAGCTCGGCGATCTCGCCAAGTGTCTGATCATGGCTGTTTTACCAGGGGACTCTTTGTATCAGCTGGGGAGTCTCATGTGTGGGGTTATGTAAGAGGTTTTGTGTCGGGTGAGGATGACCTATTACTTCAAATGATCAGGCCTTGTAAACAACCTCAGCAAGACCACAATTATCGGTTCAATAAACTGGTGGAAAGGACCCAGCAATGTGTTTTAGGGAATGTCGCATCATAACATTTTCGTTCGCTGAAGTGATTTGATACCCGTGTTTGCAAGGGTAATAAAATTTGGGTCAATAAAATATAATATCCATCAAATGCAAAATCAAACGCAGCCTGGAGCGTGTCGGAACGGCCTATAGCTTCGCTCGAGACATCAGTCAGAGGACTGGCTCTCGTACAAGTGGAAGTGACATCATAACAAGACATACGTAACTCTCTCTCTCTCTCTCCCTCTCTCTCCCCCTCTGTCTCTCTTACACTCTCATAACAACAGATACGTAACTCTCTCTCTTACCCTCTCTTTCACTTTCTTTCTTTCTTACTTGCGTAACCGTCCTTTCACAACATCCTTGTGAGAAACATCTGCAATTTGCAATTCCAACCTTCTTTCATCTTAATTGTCGTCCACAGTTCACCCACTTCTAAATATTTACACTTCAAACAGCCCGGGCGTTTGCTGATGGA
>NW_027468774.1:7993577-7996077 GCF_046254945.1 Alosa pseudoharengus
GTAACAAATCAGCGTTCTTTAGTTTGACTAATCGCTTTTCATAAACATAAACATCCGAAACACAGGAAAGCTGAAATGAACCTACTTTTACCGCAGGCTCCCCGCTGAATGAAGATGACAGGAGGTTGCTGGAGCTTTTGCGCGCGGTTGCTGACTCTCTTCAGCTCACAGATGTTCCGGTAAGAGACGCCGTCGCTGCCGCACACCGGATCCGAGCCTTTGCACGCGCACACGCCGGTCTTTCCCCGTCTTCGGACAGTGGCGGAGTAACCGACGCCGTCCGTCACTTGGCATTCCATCCCCTCCGCGCACTCCGGGTCCCCGAGGCGACCGGGTCCCCCGCAAGGCTCGCCCTCCCCGGAGGCGCATACCGGACAGCAGTCACACTGGTCCAGGATGTCCCCGGCGAGGCAGTCGGCCGGTATGGCTGCGCAGATGGATTTGTCACATTTGTCAGGGCAGCCGATCACATGGCGTTTGGAGATCCCGGCTTCACACAGGTAGGGAGCAAAAAGCAAAGCCGCGCACAGGATAGAGAGAAGCATTGTATCACTGATTTCTTACGGCAAATGGATTACAGGATTCCTACAAATTAATTAAATTTCCGACTAAAGAAAGCAATAACACTTTACTTATAACTTAAAAACTTGACAATAGTTTCTCAAGACGGTATCAAGCCGCTTTTCTTTGGTCAGCTTTGTTGGGTTCTGCAAAAGGGTCAGGACTCCAGTCACACAAGTTGCATCTCAGCGCTGACAGTCTTTTTAAAGGCACTGCACCCCACTTTAGACAACATAAACAAGAGCACTGATTGGTCCGTGTGTGTGACGTAACCCGAGTTGGTGGGAGGGGACTGGGACAAACACACTGACCCCTCCTCTCACCTCCAAAATGTTTAGGCATGATGTTTTGGGAGAGTGACTGAGAGCTCAGGCTAGGGGGGACATTAACAGCTGCGATGGACAATAACCGTATGCAAGTAAGCTTATGAAGAGTTTAAACATCAAAGTTTTTATGTTAACTCATTTTCAGGCATTTAGCAAGTCACTATGCTGTCACTGATCTGAAAACCTTATGGTTTGAACAATTGAAACAATTTCAAGATCATATTAATACTAATAATGATTATAAATAATTCCTATACAGTACGTGTAAATATAATATCACTTATTTTCTCAGGGATGTATTACAGATTGTGCAGTGTAAGGCCCTCTGACCCCCCCCCCCAAAAAAAACAAACAAACAAACAAACAAACAAACAGACACACACACACCAGTGCTACAGTGCTACAGTGCTACAGTGCTATGGTTCTGCTCTCAAGAGGAAGGATACAAAATGGCTGATTGTATACCATTAAATATTCCTGTATTACCCTACTAATATTCCTGTAAACATCTCTATACCATTACCCTACTAATATCCCTGTAAACATCTCTATACCATTACCCTACTAATATCAGCCGTGGCCTACTGGTTAGGGTTTCGGGCTTGTAACCAAAGGGTTGCTGGTTCGATCCCCGACCCAGTAGGCAAAATGTGGGTGGGGGAAGTGGTTGAGCACTGCTCTCCCATGCCCACATCCACGGCTGAAGTGCCCTTGAGCATGGCACCTTACCCCTCACTGTTCCCTAGCGCCGCTGTAGCAGGCAGCTCACTGCTCCGGGTTAGTGTGTGCTTCACCTCACTGTGTGTACACTGTGTGCTATGTGCGTTTCACTAATTCACGGATTGGGAAAAATGCAGAGACCAAATTTCCCTCATGGGATCAAAAGAGTATATACTTATACTTATACTATGCTATAAACATCTCTACACCATTACCCTACTAATATCCTGTAAACATTTCTATTCCATTACCCTACTATCAAGACACAGGCCCATAATCTCCAGCTTCCTCAAATGATCTTCATTAGCATAGAGCCAAGCTGGCGCCTAATGGCTATAATAGCAGTGCTAACCAGTGCTTTCCTCTTTTAGCTGCTGCTGTGCCAGACTGTAACTTATTAAGAGCTTAATGTTAAGAGCTTAATGTCACGCTCACACCATTTCTTATTATGACGAATGGCGCCCAAAGCTCTGTGTTGGTTGAACAATTGATTTTTCCAGGCCATTGTCCGAAGCACACAGCACTTACGACAATTGGTTTAATTATATAAGCATTGTTCCACTGAAATAATTGGTCTAATTTAGCAGTAGATGCCAAACCCCAGGAGCGATATGAAGAGATGGATCAGATGACAGATCTTATGTAGCAGAACAAACAGGCCCGGAGGTGGACCCAAACATCGACCCATGGGAGGTTCTGTGCATGAACCAGCAGAACGAGAAGCCATCTCCACGAGTCCAGTCTTCAGCTACAGTTGACACAGAACAGAGAGAACCACAGGCAACACCTCAGAACCGTTTAACAGAGAGAACCACAGGCAACCCCTTCAGAACCGTTTAACAGAGAGAACCATAGGCAACCCCTTCAGAACCATCAGAGATGGAAGCAAGCAT
>NW_027468774.1:7998577-8018577 GCF_046254945.1 Alosa pseudoharengus
ACCTGAGCAGAGGCCATCATCCTGTCCTTACCGTGTTACCAGAGGCCATCATCCTGTCCTTACCGTGTTACCTGAGCAGAGGCCATCATCCTGTCCTTACCGTGTTACCGGAGCAGAGGCCATCATCCTGTCCTTACTGTGTTACCAGAGCAGAGGCCATCATCCTGTCCTTACCGTGTTACCGGAGCAGAGGCCATCATCCTGTCCTTACTGTGTTACCGGAGCAGAGGCCATCATCCTGTCCTTACTGTGTTACCAGAGCAGAGGCCATCATCCTGTCCTTACCGTGTTACCGGAGCAGAGGCCATCATCCTGTCCTTACTGTGTTACCAGAGCAGAGGCCATCATCCTGTCCTTACCGTGTTACCGGAGCAGAGGCCATCATCCTGTCCTTACTGTGTTACCGGAGCAGAGGCCATCATCAACAACATCTCAAGCAGCATCACACTGAGCACGGGGGCCCCCCAAGGCTGCGTGCTCAGTCCGCTGCTCTTCACCCTGCTGACGCATGACTGCACTGCAACCTACAGCAACAATCACATAGTGAAATTTGCTGACGACACAACACAGTTGGAGGTCGACCTTCTGACCACGTGGTGCAGGGACAACAACCTCCTGCTGAACGTCAGCAAGACCAAGGAGATTGTTGTTGACTTCCGGAGAGGTCACACCCAACACCTGCCACTGACCATCGACGGTGCTGTGGTGGAGAGAGTGAGCAGCACCAAATTCCTGGGGGTGCACATCAGTGAAAACCTCTCCTGGACCAACAACACTGCATCACTGGCGAACAAGGGCGTAGGTTTGGTCTCAGCTTTGGTGGGGACACATCCCCAACTCCTGTTGTCACAGTACCAACATTAGTGTTTCAATACCAATACTAAGTGAAGAATCTCAATTTCGATACTTTTGCGATTTTTAAAACTTGATTTGGTTTGTGTGATTTCTGAGATCATTCACATCAGTGGCAATCATAGAATTTGATTGACCCTCCACACACACACACACACACACACATACACACACACACACAAACACAGACATACATAGAAAGTGATGGTTGTCATCAGTGTTGGGCAAGTTACTTAAAATCGTATTATGTATTACTCATTACTGTCATTTCAAAGTAATTTGTTACATTATAATATGTATCTGAATTGTAAGGCATTACACTACATACTCCAAAAATTCATCTCGAAATTGCAATCAAATCGCGACTCTTGGACATTAGAGCAGAACAGCAGTTCATAGCTCTTATAGACTCCATAAATTTAGATATTTTACATCATCCCATTGATCAAATGGTAGAGGCTCTCAATCATGAATTAGGCGCTATGCTTGATAGAGTGGCACCCTTAAAGACTAAAAAAAGGCCCTGTAGCAAACTGACACCTTGGATGAACGAAAATATCCATGATCTAAAAAGATCATGTAGAAAAGCTGAGAGAACATGGAGAAAAACTAAGTTACAGGTTCACCGTGCCATTCTAAAAGAAAAAATAGCAAATTATAATAGAGCTATTCGGAATGAGAGAAGGAACCACTTCTCTAAGGTAATTGCTGAAAACAGTGGAAACTCTAGGGTGTTGTTCTCTACCATTGATAGGCTATTGCATCAAACACCTTTTGATACACTCAGTCAGGCATCCTCTCTAAGATGCGAAGAATTTGCAGACTTCTTCAAAAACAAAGTAATTTCTATAAGGGAGGCTATTGGTAACACAAGTAATATGTTTGATAGTACAGCCAAAAACAGCCCCCCAAAATTAAGGTCCTTTAGCACTATTACTCAATCTGAGCTTGGTAAAATTATAACTCAAACCGGCTCCTCAACATGTGTTTTAGATCCAATCCCTACTAGATTCCTCAAAAAAGTATATGATAGCTTAGCTCCCTTTATTCTCAAGGTAATAAATACCTCATTAGAAACAGGTATATTTCCAACTGCTTTTAAAACCGCTGTTGTGAAACCTTTACTTAAAAAGTCAAATCTTGACCATACCAATCTGAGCAACTACAGGCCTATATCAAATCTACCATTCCTGAGCAAAGTACTTGAAAAAGTTGTTTGTAATCAGTTAAATACCTTCCTCAACGAAAACAGTATCCTTGAAAAATTCCAATCAGGTTTTAGATCAAATCATAGCACAGAAACGGCTCTAGTAAAAATAGTCAATGATCTCAGACTGGCTACTGACTCAAACAAAGTCTCAACCCTTATTCTTCTAGATTTGAGTGCGGCATTTGACACCATTGATCATAGCATCCTAATTCACCGCCTTGCGAAGTGGGTGGGTCTCTCTGATAATGCTCTAAACTGGTTTCAAACCTACATTACTGGCAGAGATTTTTATATCAGTCTAGGAGATCATGTATCTGAAAAACATGACTTGCCTTTTGGTGTGGCCCAGGGGAGCTGCCTTGGTCCCCTGCTATTTTCCCTATATATGCTTCCATTGGGAAACGTCATAAGTCAGCATAATGTAAACTTCCATAGCTACGCAGATGATACCCAATTGTATATTTCTGTGGAGCCAACTAACCCAGATGGCCTTTGCTCCCTCACTGCATGCCTAACCTCCATTAATCAGTGGATGAGCAAAAATTTTCTGAAACTAAATGATGACAAAACAGAGGTACTTTTGGTGGGACCAAAACTAAAGCGAGATATTGTTCTTAGTAATATGGGGAACTTGGCACACCAGGTCAAACCAAAAGTTCGGTGTCATCTTAGATGCAGAGTTAAGTTTTAAGCCCCATATCAGTAAAGTTACTCAAACAGCCTATTTCCACTTGAGAAACATTGCCAAAGTGCGGCCCTTTTTAACTCAACAAGATGCAGAAAAACTAATTCACGCCTTTATCACTAGCAGGTTAGACTACTGCAATGCACTTTTCACTGGTCTTCCCAAAAAACATCTAAAGAAATTGGCACTCATACAGAACTCTGCGGCTAGACTTTTAACTAAGACTAAGAAGAGAGAACACATCACCCCTGTGTTGGCTGAACTGCACTGGCTCCCTATTTCCTATAGAATTGATTTTAAGGTTTTGTTAATTACTTACAAAGCTTTAAATGGCATAGCACCTTCATATATCTCTGAGCTTTTAATATCTTATCAACCACAAAGGAAACTTCGATCATCCAATTCTAATCTTTTAATCGTACCCAAAGTGCTCCACAAGCAAAGTGGAGAAGCTGCTTTTATCCATTATGCCCCCAAACTATGGAACACCCTGCCTCTGTACATCAAGCAGGCGAGTTCAGTAAATATTTTTAAAAAAGATCTGAAAACATACCTGTACAGGAAAGCTTTTAGTTAACTCGTCTTATCCTGTAGACTACTTTTTCAGATTATTCTACATCTGCTGCTATTGGAGGGCGCAGCCAGCCAGAAGTAGATGGGCTCCCCCTATTAAGTCAGGTTCTGCTCAAGGTTTCTTCCTGGAATATGGGAGTTTTTCCTTGCCACAGTTGCCATATGGCGTGCTTGTGGGGGGTAAGAGGGTTAAGGCTGCCAGTCTTATGACATGTCATTTTCTGTATTTTTGATATGTTGCTGAGTGGATCATAAACGGCCCCAGCAATGAAGAAATGTGATTGATAATGACTGACTGACTATTATTTTGTTACATGCTTCAAATGTAAAGCACTTTGAGCTGCATTCTGTGTATGAAAGGTGCTATACAAATAAAGCTTATTATTATTATTATTATTATTATACTATTGTATTACTTTTGAGTTACTTTCACCAAAATATCTAGAAATATGAATTTGGAATTCTAAATGCAGTTTATTATACTCAATGCAGCTCATTGCACTTCTAATGGAGGGCGATGTGGTATAACAGTAGAATGCAATAGGCACAGTGATGGCTCATGATGCAATACAAGAAACAATCATAGCCAGAATTTTGTTAAAAGCAGACCAAAGGTCAAAGTCTGGTCAATTGTGATAGAAATGCTGTAACTTTAGGCTTAGGCCTACTCATTAAAATCAACAGAGAGCCCACTACCTGTATATTGTAACCCAAAACTTGTCAAGACAGGCTACACAGTGCCGCTGCTGGCCATTTTGGTGCCCTAACTGGTGAAATACAGTATTAACCCAAGTATGTCATCATATGGTCAACTATAAAGATGTAATCTGCCTGTTCTCAGGGATGGGTAGTATTTCTGAAACATGTAATATGTATTTCAAATACAAAATAGTATTTTGTCATTTGTATTTTATTGGGTTGAAGGAAATGGCTCTGTATTTTGTATCAAAATACTTTATTGGTGTGTATTTTTGTATTTTAAAAATACTGCAAAATACTAAATGTGAAAAACACAAAAAAAGTAGATACTACACACAGGTGTAATGAATAATTGGTAATTAGGCAACAATGGTTTATGTTTATCGCAATCAGCTAATGTGAGAATAGCTGTGTTCGACAACATTCACAGCTTTACAGTGACGGCCTTTGCTGAAGCATCAGCTCTGGTCTGAAGTATAAATACTCTTTTGATCCCGTGAGGGAAATTTGGTCTCTGCATTTATCCCAATCTGTGAATTACTGAAACACACTCAGCACACAGTGAACACACAGTGAGGTACCCACTAATCACGGCGCAGTGAGCTGCCTGCAACAACAGCGGCGCTCAGGGAGCAGTGATGCAATGAGGGGTCGGGGTTCGAATCGGCAACCCTCCGGTTACAAGTCCGAAGCGCTAACCAGTAGGTCACGGCTGCCGAATTGAAAGCACTGTCAGTCATTTTGGATAAGCATCAGCTAGATGACTAAATGGAAATGTAAATTCTTGAATTATTCTTAATTCTGATCACACTACATGAACTTGCATACGGTATATCCAAAATGGCATGACAGGGGCCAAATTGTATTGTTTTTTACTGTATAGTTTATAGGCTCAATGTTTGGGATAAAAAAAAAAGCTTTTTTGCAGTGCTTTCATACTTCCTTGAAAAAAGTATTTTGAGTATTTTCTAAATACAAAAATACAGTATTTTATTTCGATACATTAAAAATGAGGGTAGGCCTACACTTTGCGATGGTTAGCTTGTCACCTGACCTGTGACGATATATGCTAGGCCTAAGTGACTGACCTATATGGGTGCGTTTGGAGATGCCTGATGAAATCAGACGTTGTTGCCACACACCTTGCATGTAGCTGTTCGATTATTTCCTCTGTGCACGAAGTTATTGTAACCGAAAGTAATGATAAAAGGCACTCCGGGAGGACTTCTTGTCGCCATGGTCAATGCATTTTTTATTGGCAGACAGCCCTGGTAACTTACCATTGTCGTTGACACACCTGCTCGCTTGACTGCCACTGCAAAGTGCATTGGCATTCTCCATGCGTGTAGCCTGTGCATTGGCATTCTCCATGCGTGTAGCCTGTGCATTGGCATTCTCCATGCGTGTAGCCTGTGCATTGGCATTCTCCATGCGTGTAGCCTGCGCATTGGCATTCTCCATGCGTGTAGCCTGCGTGTCAGATAACCCTGACGTTTCTTGTATTGTCGTGCTGGCTGTCTGAATGATCAGCAGTACAAATAAGTTCGCTAAAATATTGGTGGGGACAATTTTGTCATCTTAAAATTTTGATTAGGACTAGTCCTTAGCGTCCCACCCTAAATCTACGCCCATGCTGGCGAAGAAAACTCAGCGCTGCCTCTACTTCCTGCAGAAACTCAGGCGAGCAAGTGCTCCACCAGCCATCATGACCACATTCTACCGAGGCACCATTGAGAGCATCCTCTCCAGCTGTATCACTGTGTGGGGCGGAAGCTGCACTGAATACAACAGGAAAGCCCTGCAGTGCATAGTTAACACAGCTGGAAGGATTATTGGTGCTTCACTCCCCTCCCTGAAGGACATTTACACCACCCACCTCACCCGCAAGGCGACCACAATTGTGAGTGATGCAAGTCCCCCCGCTCACAATTTGTTTGATCTACTGCCATCTGGGAAGAGGTACAGAAGCCTGCGCTCCCGCACCACCAGACTCACCAACAGCTTCATACACCAGGCTGTTAGGATGCTGAACTCTCTCCCCCCTCTCCACCCTCAGCTACATAACATCCTGGACTTTGGACCCACAATGGCTGCCTTGCACTACTTGCACTACTCCACTTGCACTACTCCACTTGTACACTTGCACACTTTGCACACTTTTCAACTTGTTGTTGTTGTCCTGTTGTCCTGAAAACACAAAACTTCTGCTGCTCTTACATAACTTGCACTACTATGCCACTTGCTTACTTAGGTCAAACAGAACTACCTCAGCCATTTATTGGCCTGACTTTGCACTACTATATTGACTGTCTATGCACAATTTCAACCCAATTTTGCTGCTCTTATTTCTTGATTGTATGTGCCTTCTTATTTACTCATTTATTGTTTACTTGAATGTTATGTTTGTCTGTGGACTTAATTGGTAAAATATGTCTTGTCTTCACCGTGGGATAGTGAGAAACGTAATTTCGATCTCTTTGTATGTCTGGGCATGTGAAGAAATTGACAATAAAGCAGACTTTGACTTTGACTTTTGATCTCGTCCTTACTGTGTTACCGGAGCAGAGGGCAGCATGACATGACTGACCTCCTCCGGTCTCAAGCGAGACCTACTGTGAGCGTTTCAGGAACACTTGGTATCATGTAGGCAAGAGAAACTCTATTCAGAAACGCCAGCGCTGCAAAAGGAGCAAAAAGGGCCACTGTTTGGCAGCATGATTGTTCAGCTGCGACTGGACTGTACGCCTCAGTTAGAGCAGCTCCCTTCCGGCACTCCGTGGTGCTCTGTGCCCTGCGTGCGGCTGACCTTGTGCTCTTATGTCCCGGATGATGGCGGCCGACGAGTCCAAAACACTTCTGCCGGATCGTGGCCGGAACGAGGCCGCATCAGCGCCAGATGGCACCCAGGGTCAGGCGCTGAGTGAGAGCGAGCGGGTCGATTCCGAACGGACGGCTCGTCAGCACCTCTCTGTCCACAGCGAGTAGGAGGAAAGGTTGGGCTAATATTACATAACCACATGAAACACACACACACACACACACACACACACACACACACAGCGCTACAGACATGCTGTAAGGAAGGAACACTCGTTGACCCACAGATCACACCGCCCCTCCCCTGCACCGACGCTCAGAGGGCCCTCTCCAGCTCCACTGGCTGGCCTGAGGTACGTGTGTGCTAACGAGTGTGCGGTGCTGGAGCGCCGTGGTGTGTGTGTGTGTGTGTGTGTGTGTGTGTGTGTGTGTGTGTGTGTGTGTGTGTGTGTGTGTGTATGTGTGTGTGTGTGTGTGTGTGTGTGTGTGTGTGTGTGTATGTGTGTGTGTGTGTATGTGTGTGTGTGTGTGTGTGTGTGTGTGTGTGTGTATGTGTGTGTGTGTGTATGTGTGTGTGTGTGTATGTGTGTGTGTGTGTGTGTGTGTGTGTATGTGTGTGTGTGTGTGTGTGTGTGTGTGTGTGTGTGTGTGTGTGTGTGTGTGTGTGTATGTGTGTGTGTGTGTATGTGTGTGTGTGTGTGTGTGTGTGTGTGTGTGTATGTGTGTGTGTGTGTGTGTGTGTGTGTATGTGTGTGTGTGTGTGTGTGTGTGTGTGTGTGTATGTGTGTGTGTGTGTATGTGTGTGAGTGTGTATGTGTGTGTGTGTGTATGTGTGTGTGTGTGTGTGTATGTGTGTGTGTGTGTATGTGTGTGTGTATGTGTGTGTGTGTGTGTGTATGTGTGTGTGTGTGTGTATGTGTGTGTGTGTGTGTGTGTGTGTGTGTGTGTGTGTGTGTGTGTGTGTGTGTGTGTGTGTGTGTATGTGTGTGTGTGTGCGGTGCTGGAGCGCCGTGGTGTGAGGTGACGAGTGACGAGTGGCCTTCCCTGAAACGAGCCCCAGTACAAATGAGTCACGCCACGTGCGTCTGATGCTCTTCATCTGCCGCATCGAGTTTGGTCTCAATGTGTCTGTGCTGGTCCAAACGCAACCGCATCCTCGTAAGTGTTCGACATACACTGAAGAAATGACTCAACATCCCTTTCTAACACCATCTTGTTCTTAAGAGAAGCCTGTGTGTGTGTTCTAACGCCATCTTGTTCTTAAGAGAAGCTTGTGTGTGTGTTCTAACGCCATCTTGTTCTTAAGAGAAGCTTGTGTGTGTGTTCTTAAGAGAAGCTTGTGTGTGTTTGTGTTTTCTTTGTGCTTGTTTGTTTGTTTGTTTACCCTTTCGTGGCCTCCCAAAATGATGATTTAAAGAAGAAAACATTCTGTTCTGTGACATCCAGCCCCATGTGGTTCTGATTGCAAAGGCGAAGGCGAGCCAGCAGACACATAAATCTAAGCCATAATGTGCTCAGTTGAACACCAAATATTTAGCTTTCTGTCTTTTATTGCTTATGAATAAAATATGTAAATGGAATAAATAAAACACTACGCCTGAAAGAACATCAGACTGAAGCATATTTTGAATTGTGAATGAGTCACTTTATTTCATATCGGTGCCCGAAGAAAGACAGGCGATTGTTGCGTGTTGATTTGCGGCTGAGAGAGAGGAATGAAAGCGTTTGAGTTCTGAGAAGAACTTTGAGATCTGAGAGAACCATTTCACACAATGTGCAAAATAGAGATGGAATGAGATAAAGGAGGAGAGGAAAGAAAGGAGGGAGAGAGAAATGAAAGAGAAAATGAAAGGGGGAGAATGGGAGGAGAGGAATGAGAGCATAAAGCAAGAAAAAGAGAGCAATGAAAAGGTGAAGAGAGAGAGAGACAGAGAGAGAGAGAGAGAGAGAGAGAGAGAGAGAGAGGAGGCATTAGTGGTCGTAATCCCTATCCCACCCTTGGCCTGTACCCCCCCCTCTCCTCCTGGTTGCCAGGAGATGTTTGGTGTGCTGCATCATCCTCTTCCTCCTCCTCTTCCTCCTTCTCCTCATCAGCGGCACAGCTGTGCTTTAACACCCAAGGCCTGTTCAGGGAGGCCTGGCCTCCACCCAGGCAGCTGGTCTCAGCTCAAAGCCTGTCATTTAGCTCCAAATCACTCGCCGGCATCAAATAATTACCCTGCGCTCCGCTCTCAACCCCTCTCTCCGCTCGGTTCCGCTCGGTTCTGTTCTGTTATGTTCCGTTGTCTCACCCCCGCCAGGCCTTTCACAAGAACGCACTGGCAGGTGCTGTTTGCTCAGCTATATAAAACTCCCAAAATACCCCAATTGCCAATCTGCTGCCCCATGCAGGGTGATGCTTATTTTGCTGAAAAGGAGCCGCAGCAGGCTGTTGTAATTACTGTGACTCAAATTAAAACTCCTTTGTCAGTAAGCGGGTTACTTCCACTGTGAAATATGTGAACCATTCTGAAGGGCCTATCACATCGTACACGGTATGCGCTGCGCTCATCGCTAGGTTGCTCTTGGTTGAGGTAATGTCCCAAAGATTTTTGTTGTGGTCGCCACCGGGCTCAGCGCAAAATACCAATGACTTACAGCACGCCGCGGTCAAAGTTCAACACGATGGAACTTTGACCGCGGCACGCACAAGGGCAAAATTGCGCTTGCGCTGCGGCAGACCGACTCTTGTGTGCGCAAGCCATTGACTATAATGCACTTCATAGTGCAAGCCATTGACTATAATGCACTTCATAGTGCAAGCCATTGACTATAATGCACTTCATAGCGCAAGCCATTGACTATAATGCACTTCATAGTGCATGCCATTGACTATAATGCACTTCATAGTGCAAGCCATTGACTATAATGCACTTCATAGTGCAAGCCATTGACTATAATGCACTTCATAGTGCATGCCGCATGTAATGTGATAGGCCCTTCACAAACTGGCCAACAGTATGGTATGGCAACTGCTCTGCCTCTGACTGTAAAGCACTTCAGGGGGTGGTGAAAACTGCCCAACGCATCACCAGTTCCTCACTCCCTTCCATCGAGGCCATCCAGGGCAAGCGATGCTTGCGTAAGGCGCGCAGCATCATCAAAAACTGTTCTCACCCCAATCACAGACTGTTCACCCCACTCCCCTCCGGGAGGCGCTACAGGGGCCTCATTTATAAAGCGTTCTTACGCACAGATTTGGTCTTAGACCGTGCGTACGCTCAAATCCATGCCAACGCTCAGATTTATAAAAACCGTCTTTGACGTGGAAAAGTGCTTATCTGCACGTCAGGTTCAAACTTGACGTACGACCATTTCCTTGTGGTAATGCCGGGGTACTGCAAGTAATCTGAGGTCTAAATGCGATGCATTTTCAAAATTCCAAGACCAACGATCTCATGTCTTTCTTTGCCATATGCATGATCAATATCAGAAGATTTTTAAAGACGTTTTTGGACGCAGCTTAATGTTTCATGGTTTGGCATAAAACTGCTAATGAGAACTGTAGCCCACTTAAGAAAGTGAAAAGACGTATACTTATTTCACAATATCTAAAAAAAAAACCACCAAGACCTACGATAGAATAGCCTAATTGAAACATTCTTACAGGTGATCTAGTATATTTAGCGTTCTCACCAATCTAATATTGACCATCAAATGTCCAATTACCCTCGTTTAGGTGAGGAAGGCATTCAAAAAGGCATTCGAACAGTTTGATAATGTTGGAGGTTATTGTGCAGTATTGGGAATATAGGATAGTATTTGATCACACAGTTTTGAATGTTAAAAGTGAATAAACGTTTTTGAGAGGTGGATAAACTCTAATAAGAGGTGGGTAGGCCTAAACTCTATTTCTGAAATTTCAGAGGTGGATAAACTGCGTTTACTCGCGTTTAGCCTCCACTACATCCTAATTTGCGCTCATAGGCCTATTCCCAGCTTCGTAACAGAAAGGTAATATTTGACTGTAAGCTATACAATGTAGGCTATATATATTTTATATCATATATAGCCTACACAACCAAGGGACGGAAGTTATCCTCTGAAAGCAGGGCATCTTCATATTTAGTGTTGCGTAAAGAGGTGCAGAGCGCGCACCTGTTTGCTTTTTTTGACTGGCAGTGCCCAAGATCAGATGACAATACGTGAGTTGAATAATGTAGGATGAAATATAAAGGTAAGCCTAAAGCAAACAATAAAGGACAATGTTTAAGCCATTGGACATTATTGAAAGAAAACGATAGCAAAGATATGCAGAATGAATGAAAAATGACCGGCAGACTAGGCTACTTTTTCAGCAAAAACATAGCCTACCCTATGAAACGTTAAGCCTACATGACATATCACGCTTATAATTTAGTCCTCTGTTTTGTAGGCTAAATCAGCATATTACCCTGGGTCATACTGGAAACGTACAGTAGCCTACTGTACCATAACGTACAGGATTATATAGGCCTAGAGGTCTTTCCTTCATAAGCTAGGCCTACCCATTTTTTTTTCTACTTACTTACTTACTTACTTCTACTCTAGCTTACTTACAAACATACGAAATGTTGATTATTCACATTACTGCAAGCAAAAGGAATGAAAGCGAACAGAGGACAATGGACATGGATGCATACGATCTCTTTCCAGAAAGCTTTGCTGGAAAAAACATAATTAGGTAAGCTATTCGAACTGACGCATATAGGCTAGTTAACATCAGATGGCATAGGCTAGGCCTATACAATGTTTTCAATATATAATTTTACATAAGCTACAGCTTTTAGGCCATTGATTTCATTAGAACATATGCTAATGATATTGATGAGGGGGTGTTTACAAGGCGGAGACCTAAAACCATCCGGCTGCGCACAAGTTGACGTTCATTTGTGATTTATAATGGGCACATCTGGAAGGGTGGCGTACGCACGTTTTTTTGTGCGTACGTTCGTTTTCTCTGAATCACACGTACGATCATTTCAGAAATGATCTAAGATCAGATGAAGGATGGTTTCTACGCAACCCTTTTATAAATGAGGCCCCAGGTCTCTCCGCACCCGAACCAGCAGGTTCAGAGGAAGCTTCTTTGCGGCTGTCACCCTACTGAACTCTAGCTCTGCACCCCGGTGTTTTATTTATATGTATAAATGTACATACTGTAACTACACTTTTACATAGCCATACTCTACTGCTCTTTATACTATCCATCCTGCACATACACTTATACATAGCCATATTCTACTGCTCTTTATACTATCCATCCTGCACATACACTTATTCTTACTACTCTTATAATGTTACTGTTTCTGCGCTACAATGGTACTGTTACTATACTGCACATAACTGTACATACTATACTCTGTCTAAACGGTTCATACTGAATATCCATATTTATTCAGTTTTTTATAATATTACTGTTCACTGCATATATCTATATTATTTGTACTACTTGTATAATGTTACTGCTACTACACTGCACATATCTGTATATGTTGTTCATATATTGTTCATACTGCATATCCATATCTATTCTGCTCTTTTAAGGTTACTGCTAATACACAGTACATATTTATAGTTATAGGTAATAAGTAAACTGTATATTATTGTCTACACTGCATTATATATATATATCTTATACTGTTTATGCACCACCTGCCTACACTTTGTATATGACGTTGCACTTTTCTGCTATTTTGCACTTCTGATTAGATGCAAACTGCGTTTCGTTGTCTCTGTACTTGTACTCTGCACAATGACAATAAAGTTGAATCTAATCTAATCTAATCTAAAAGAGATCAATCCAACACTTCCTATAGTCTCGGAGCCAGGGCAGATTGTTCTGTTGAGCTTGCAGAGAGCAGGCTGTCTTTGTGTGTGATAATCTGTTCAGACGCAGTCAAATATGTTCAAATGTTCTATACAGCATTTCATGGGTTGACCATGTGGTTGTACCGGGGTCCGGTCCGATAACAGGTGCTCGCGGGGAGACACAGAGACAGATGCTGGCCTGTCCTCGCCCTGCGTTGGCTCAGCTGGGAGGGAACCGTGGGTGGTGCTGACGAACCGGACCCTGATCAAAGCAGGATAAACTCCACAGCCAGCTGTTACCAGAGGCTGTCTATTTGGAGATGCAGCTCAGAAGTGGTGTGGTGTAATCCATGCCTCAGAAGAGCACACACACACACACACACACACACACACACACATCACACGCACACATCACACGCACACATCACACACACACATATACTAATCCATGCCTCAGAAGAGCTGTGGTGAGAGTGAGGTCTTTGAAGTGATGGGCTGCGTCAGTGTTGGTGTGTCACAGAGTTAAATGTTATATAATGCATCCATTCCTTTATACATTTGAATCATTAAAAAAGTCCAAAATATGTGAAGACGTTCTTTCAAAATAGCATCACCATTAGTGAATTGCACTTCATGTTCTCTTAAAAGAATTGCCAATGTCAGGGCAGCTTTACAAGGCTCTTATTAACTCAGCAGAGGTGTGTGTGTGTGAGGAGTGGTCATCCTGCTGGGTGGCCTGGAGATCCTGTGCTTCACCTGGACACCTGGAGCTGATGGGGATAAAGCCAACATAGAGGATCAACAAACACACACACACACACACACTACCTCTCTCTCTTTCTCTCTATCACACTCTCCCACTCACACACACATACTCAAGTGCACACATACACACACACACAAATACATACACACACGCACAGTCACATGTATACCTGGAGCAAGGCCCTGTGAAAGTTATTGTGCATAAACCCAAAATAGAATATAAAACCGAGAGGACATCTACAAACACCACTAAAAGCCTGGAGTGTCTGAGTTAGCAGGCTGTTAGCAGTGTGGTCACCCTGGGTCTGAGTTAGCAGGCTGTTAGCAGTGTGGTCAGCCTTGGTCTGAAGCGATGAGCTGACTAATGGATATCTGGCGGTGCTACATCTCCCCGGCCTGCCTGAACAGATGTATGTGCTCTGCACTTCCTGGTGATGACACATGATCAGAACACTGCATCTGGGTCGTACAGTACTGTGCCCAAAGGGCCCTGGCCTGCACTCATCAGCTCTCAGATGGATCACCCTGCTGTGAAGGGGTTTCCACAGCACTGTTTATCCTTCTGTGTCACCATAGCTACCAGACTACTACAACCCAGAGCCCTAGAGAGAGATCTATAAGGCTCTGATACAACCCACCTGCTGCTGCTGCTGCTGCTGCTGTGACCCTTTGTGACATCATCAGCAAGGGACGAGGCTCCTCAGAGCCAGTGAGACGAGTAACTCAGGCTGTTTTAAACTAATCCTGACAAGCGTCAGCGTTGATGAGACTGACCTCTGCCTCACTATCGTCAGCTGAACCAGCTGGAGAGTGTGAACCTCACTTCTCAATGCTCTCAGCCTGTTCCGGATGGTTGACCTATTACATTGACCTATTACGTACTAATCCACTCAAGCAGACCAGCTGGCGACAGGTAACAGACATCAGGTTTACCGTCTTCGTCTTCTATTTCAGGGTCAAAGCCCGGGGAGGAAATTGTGGAGCATGTGTAGACTGCATGAGCCAATTTGAGACCGATTGAGCGTATATATGCAGGATATATTCAACTTTCTGTGTGTGATAGTCCAACTATATGAAATTCGATTTTGTCCAATTTCAGCCAGACTAACATGTTTACATAGCCTGGGAACACCCGGATCTTCACAACTGTACAGCTGGGAGTTGGTCTGGAATAAGTTCATTGACTTATGACTTCCAGCAGGGGCGTAACTAGCAGTGAATTAAACTTAAATTGGGACATTAAACTCTTACCAAATCGTTTCAAAAGTGTAGCAATCTTGTAAACAAAGGTTTTAAATGCAGTTGTTTACTCAGTTTTAAAGAAATACACATCCATGCCGGATTAGCGATTGTGTTTGAGTGCCCATGTTAGAGACATTAGAAATGGGCTTCAACTACCTCTTGGGAGAGCTGTGTTTGTATGGCTGCTGGAACACTGTAATTTATATTTGGGGATAAATAGAGTATATCTATCTATCTATCTATCTATCTATCTATCTATAAAGAGAACAAGTATCCAAAGGGAACTAGAAGGGAACCAAAGGAGAACCTCGATAAGGCGAACTGTTATCCAAAGGGAACTAGAGGGGGACTCGATAAGGAGAACTGTTATCCAAAGGGAACTAGAGGGGGACTCGATAAGGACCGTTATCCAAAGGGAACAAGAGGGGGACTCGATAAGGACTGTTATCCAAAGGGAACTAGAGGAGGACTCAATAAGGACTGTTATCCAAAGGGAACTAGAGGGGGACTCAATAAGGACCGTTTCTGGAAAAGACAGTGTTGATGCAGCAGCTGCCACAGGCTCTCCGACCCCTCTCCAAACCACACACTTCCCTGGGCCAAGAACATGAGAACACACACACACACACACACACAACTCACTGACCTCTCTTATACACACATACAAATTCCAAGCACTGGGAATGTGACATTTGGAGTGTTTGTGTGTGACGTGTGTGTGTGTGTGTGTGTTTGTGAGCTTCATTATGAGTAAATATGGGTGCATAGTTTAAGAGAGTGTTTTTGTTGTGTGTTAATTGCTGATTGATGCCTGTATGTGTTTATGCGAGTTTCATCCCAAACTGGACCACAAGGGTGTAGTACATGCGTGCGTAGCTTCAGAACACTCTCTCCCTCTCTCTGAGTGTGTGTGTCATCTGTCATGTGTAATAACCCTGATGGCTATCAGTGTGTGGAGGTCAGCTTGTGATCACTGGGCTCTAATTGTCATCTCGGCTCCACAGAGTCCCCTGAGCCCCAGCACAATTTATTGTTCTGACCGGGAAGGAAGGCCAGGGAGGGTCCGAGAGGAGAGGAGGGGAGGGGAGGGGAGGAGAGGAGAGGAGGAGAGGGAGAAAGAGCCAGGGAGGGTTAGGGAGGAGGGGAGAGGAGGAGAGGAGAGGAGTGGAGAGGAGATGAGAGGAGGAGAGGAGGAGAGGAGACAAGAGGAGGAGTGGAGAGGAGGGGAGAGCAGAGGAGAGGAGGAAAGGAGAGGAGGGGAGAGGAGAGGAAGAAAGGAGAGGAGAGGAGGGGAGAGGAGAGGAAGGGAGAGGAGAGGAGAGGAGAGGAGAGAGGAGGGGAGAGGAGAGGAGAGAATAGGAGTGGTGAGAAGAGGAGTGGAGTGGAGGAGAGCAGTGGAGGGAAAGGAGAGGAGAGGAGGGGAGAGGAGAGGAGAGAATAGGAGTGGTGAGAAGAGGAGTGGAGTGGAGGAGAGCAGTGGAGGGAAAGGAGAGGAGAGGAGGAAAACACATTCTTGTCCATGTTGCAACTTGTGTAAGTCCCCTTCTGTGCCTGTGTGGCCTGCAAGAGCCTGACGTGTCCACTGTCCTGTCCTGTCCTGTCCTGTGTCAGTGGGATCACGCCCTGATCCTGACCCTTGCACACGGCCGCGCTCCTCAGCACTCAGTTTCACTTGCACTTGCTGCAATAACACGTCCAGGCTCCAGAGAAGGGCTGCGTAACCCACATGGAAATGAGACGAATGGTCAGCATGTTTGTGTGTGTGTGTGTGTGTATGCTTGCAAACAGATTGTATTTGTGAACAAATGGGTATGTGTACAAGCATGTGTATGTTTATGTGTGTGATTATATGACTGTGTGTGTGTGTGTGTCTATGTGCATGTGTTAGTATGTGTGTATCTCTGTTTTTATGTGTAAGTATGTATGTGTGTGTGTGTGTGTGTGTGTGTGTGTGTGTGTATGTGTAAGAGGAAAGAGTTACAGCATTGTAGGCCTTTTCTCTCCTTGTCACCGTTGATGTTTGGCTGGCTAAGATTGCTTGTTCTGGGCTGTAGGCCCTTAAAACACATTTCCAACAGAGGACTCTACATATAAGGAAGACTTTATTGCTCAATAGTAGAAATAGCTTTCCACAACGAATTATCAAACATGCTAACCCCTTGACTCTGCACCTTTAGTATATCAAACATGCTAACCCCTTGACTCTGCACCTTTAGTATATCATGTGCTAACCCTTTTACTAAAGACTCTGCACCTTTAGTAAATATCAAACATGCTAACTCCTTTAAAGACTCTGCACCTTTAGTAAATATCAAACATGCTAACCCCTTTAAAGACTCTGCACCTTTAGTAAATATCAGACATGCTAACCCCTTTAAAGACTCTGCACCTTTAGTAAATATCAAACATGCTAACCCCTTTAAAGACTCTGCCCCTTTAAATATCAAACATGCTAACTCCTTTAAAGACTCTGCCCCTTTAGTAAATATCAAACATGCTAACACCTTTAAAGACTCTGCACCTTTAGTAAATATCAAACATGCTAACCCCTTTAAAGACTCTGCACCTTTAGTAAATATCAAACATGCTAACCCCTTCACTAAAGACTCTGCGCCTTTAGAATGTGTGCCTCCCTCCTAAGTTCTCCATAGAGGCATTACATCAAATGCAGACTGATTGAAAATAGATTGTGTTTAGATGAATTTGTTATACACTTTAGTCCCACAGAAGAGTATGGATTACGTGGGTGTCCAGGAATGATGTATGGATTACATGTGTGTCCAGACATGACGTATGTGTGCATGTGTGCTCTTGGGCCTATATTTATATTTATGTGGAAACAGAACTGTGTGACGTTCACATGGTGTGTGTGTGTGTGAGAGAGAGAGAGTGTAAGGTGGTGTGTTTGTGCATTCGCATCTCTGATGTTATGCAGCTGTGTGTGTGTGTAAACGTCAAGTGTTAGAAATGTGAAGGACTCTGTGCGGGCGTGTGTGTGTGTCACCCTGCATTACACTTCTTGTATGGGGATGTGTGAGATAATAATGTTTATATAATTATGTGTTTTTCTGGAGGGTGTCGGAAACCATATTAAAAGAGGATTAGGGTGCAACAAAATGTTTCATTTGTTTAAATATTTTAAATACATGTGAATTGGTGGTTGGTGTGTGTGTGTGTGTTTGTGTTCTTCATGTGGACTGTAGTTAATTCCTGCGACACACACACATGCTCATGGCTGTCAGGAAGCTTACATCGAAGTCCTGTTTATTACATCTCTAAATTCCCATGATCCTCTGACTTAGTATAAAATAACAACCAAGAATGGAAATATGGAGTTGATGCAACAGAGTTATGATCGTTATGTGAAGCAAGTTGGGCCGCTAGGAGAGAGCGGAGCACAAAATAATATTTTGGTTTTGGCTAAATATTTTAAAAACCATTTGAGTTTCACTAATCATGTTTTGATACATCAACATACATATCTCTACTACACATGATCTCTGTTGGGTTAAGAACTGAGAGAGTCTCCTGGGCTTCAGACGGACTGGCGTGCTACAGGGAGCGGAACGCGTTACGTAATGGCACCGGTGCACGAGTGGACAGAGAGAATTAAAGAGAACTCCTCCCCCGTCCTCCCATCCATCCAGCCAGCCAACGGATTCAGACCGCAGACCATCCTTCATCTGAGGACATCGCAGACCATCCTTCATCTGAGGACATGAACATCCTGTGCTGTTGTCCTCACATATCTCTCCCGCTCTCACGCTGACAGTGTAGAGAACGTCATCACTGCGTGCCGGATGAGGGCCAGGCCCGGGCCTGACGTGGGCCAGGTGGGTGCCAGAGGGCCACTGCTTGTGTGTGTGTGTGTGTGTGTGTGTGTGTGTGTGTGTGTGTGTACCTTCCCCTCTGAATGCAGACGTCCAGCACAGACACAGCCTGAGGCGTGGAGTGACCCTGACGCCTCATCGGTGGCTCAGTGCACCCCTGTACTCGTAGCCCAAATGAATAATTGTGTGTGTGTGTGTGTGTGTGTGTGTGCTCGCAGTCCAATGAATAATTGTGTGTGTGTGTGTGTGTGTGTGTGCTCGCAGTCCAATGAATAATTCAACATAACACATGTAGAGAGGAGCACGGCAGCTGCTGCTCCTGCTGACCTTGGGAGTAACAACAATACACACACATTCTGGACTAATGTTGGACTACTTTTTGCACCTTCATCATGACACCCACTCTCTCGAGCACCTTGCCAGGCACACATAACTAAGGACTATGGTTGGACTACTGTTTGGACCTTCACCATGACACTCACTCCCTTTAGCACCTCACCAGTCCCGGCCCTGTCACTACAAGCGTCTTATGCTTGATCACCCTCAAGCACATTGGACTTTCTTAATTTAATTTATATAGTGTATTTAGTATTTCGTTTTGTTAGTTTTCTTATCTTTCTTATCTTCTACTGTCTTTATTGTACAGTGGAGTTTAGTTATATGTTTATACTTATACTTATGTTTACCATTTCTGCTGTAAGTGCATGTTTTGTGTTATGTCTGTATGCTACTGAGACCCTTGAATTTCCCCTTATCTATCTATCTATCTATCTATCTATCATTCATACGTATCCCTCATAAGAATGCATATCACACAACCAAAAGTATATGTACCCCTAAGCCAGCATACATACACATACATGCACACAAACATACAGTACACACACACCTCACATAAGCATGCACATCACACAACCAAAAAGGCATGTACCCATTATCAAGCACACACACACATACACACACACGCACACACACACACACACAGATATCTATGCATGAACACACCCACACAAACAAGTATACCTGTAAGTATGCACATAAGCATACTTAGGTATGCACACACAGATGCAGATGCAGACACACACACACACACACTCACACAGTTTGTGCGCAGCTGAGGGCAGTACACTCCTGTCCTCCTGTGGCCTCCTCCTCCGTGGAGTAGCCGGCCAACAGTGACCTCCCTTTAAGAGCCCCATTAAGCCCGTTCTGAGCGCTCGCTGCTTGTTCATGGCCCGCCCGGGCCCTGTTAAAAACACCACTTAACTCTGGCCCCACCAGCTGAGGGAGCTGGGAGCCTGGCCTGAACCAAGTGTTGATTTAGGAGTTTTAGCTTGCTGTTCCTGT
The DNA here is from genome assembly GCF_046254945.1 of Alosa pseudoharengus. Taxonomy (NCBI): domain Eukaryota; kingdom Metazoa; phylum Chordata; class Actinopteri; order Clupeiformes; family Clupeidae; genus Alosa; species Alosa pseudoharengus. Next base: position 8,018,427 of record NW_027468774.1, read on the forward strand.
CAGAGACACTTGATGGCACTGTTGAGTCGTGTGTGAGGAAAATTGCACAATCTCATCATACAGCATTTGGCAAAGAGAGCAAGGCGTAGACAGGGACTTGGTTGGAAGAGTGGCAATGGATATAGATGGGATTTCACATGAGTTTACCTGT
>NW_027468774.1:8033577-8051077 GCF_046254945.1 Alosa pseudoharengus
AGATGTTGTACTATATAGGCTACTAAATATTTAGGTCACCAATGCACGAACAAAACCGGGAAATGGACAAATATTATCAAGGCTTTGAATGTTTCCGTCTGTGCATGGAGGTGTCTGTAGATTGGTGTGCAACGCATTCATTCATGCAGGCCTGTGGTCATGCATGCGCCCTTAAAATAGCATCTGCATTTTCGCCACAGACTTTAGACCAGGGAGTTCCTGGTCTGTGGCGGAATTGTTTTCTGAAACTGCAAAATTTCAACAGTGAACGTTTGCGCCGGAACACGCCCCGTCTTTTCGCTGAACCGCCCCCGTGGGCGCAATCGAATTCCCTAATTTACAGGCATGTACCTGTGGAGGGAAAATTCCAATATGCGCTGACTGCAAAATAGGAAAGACAAACGCGCGAGTATACAAAGTCAATTGCGCCCGCAAGGAAGATAGAGCCCTCAGTATTACTGCCATATAGAAGCAGTGTACAGCCATGATAGCCATGGGTAGAGGTGACTAAGTCTTGGTCTAAGAGAGAAGGAAGGAAACTGATGGATGACTGTAAATTTGAGAGAAAAAGAAGGAGGGAGAGAGAGTGAGGGAGGAGAGGAGAAGAAGAGGAAATGAGGAAGAGAGGAGATGAGGAGGAAAGGAGAGGAGGAGAGGAGAAGGAAGAGGAAAGGAGGAGAGGAGAGGAGGAGGGGAGGAGAGGAGAGAAGGAGGAGGAGGAAAGGAGGAGAGGAGAGAAGGAGAGCTCACCGTGATCTTGGTGGCGTTGTTGAGAACGCTCACCCACTCCACCAAATCCTGTTGGTCATTAGCCTGCAGGAAGAACTTCCTCATCCCCGCGTTGATGACTGCCACGGAAACAGCGGAACGGAGGAGGCAGAGAGATGAGCGAGAGGAAAGAGAGAGAAAGAAAACAAGATGGTTACAAAAATGCAAATGTGTGTGAGTGTGTGTGTGTGTGCTCTCAAACCCAGCAAGAATGTTTTGATAAGCATCCTAATAAGGAGAGGTTAGGGCCACATGGTAGGGAGAGCACTGACTGGCAGCCGGGGCTTCAGTGATGTCACTACCTGTGGCTAATTGGGTAAAAGCACACCTGCAGTGATGTCACTACCTGTGGCTAATTGGGTAAAAGCACACCTGCAGTAATGTCACTACCTGTGGCTATTTGGGTAAAAGCACACCTGTGGCTAATTGGGTAAAAGCACACCTGTGGCTAATTGGGTAAAAGCACACCTGTGGCTAATTGGGTAAAAGCACACCTGTCCTTCCAGACAGAGAGCACTGGTTCTGAGGCCTGCTGGAGGAACAGGGCCTGGGCTCTCCCTTCTCTATGCAGCCTGCTGGAGGAACAGGGCCTGGGCTCTCCCTTCTCTCTGAGGCCTGCTGGAGGAACAGGGCCTGGGCTCTCCCTTCTCTGTGCAGCCTGTGGCATTGGGATTATGCCTTTCTGTTTGGATTTTACACCACGTTCTTTGCGTTGCTGGGAGACAAAGTAGAGCTTGTGACCTTCCCGCTTCCTAACAGTGACAAAACGGGATCTCCCAGTGCAGCTCATTTCTAAATGAAAGAACGTTTTGATAAGCATCCTGATAAGGTGAAAAAGTGGGGCCTCCCAGCGCATTTTATTTCTAAATGTTGGACATAAAGTTTGTTGTTGATTCAGGGATTACGTCAGCAAGAAAAAGCACTGTAGTTGCAAAGAGATGTTCAACTACCACGAGAAAGCCTCAACTACCAAGAGAACGTACTGTAGTTGCAAAGAGATGTTCAACTACCAAGAGAACGTACTGTAGTTGCAAAGAGATGTTCAACTACCAAGAGAACGTACTGTAGTTGCAAAGAGATGTTCAACTACCGGCATAGCACCCGCCCCCTTTCATTCGTGATGTTAAATTAATTAAAATTGCATTTCAATCAATCACTTTGAATAATGTTATGATTATTTCACAAAGTTAATGGACAAGCTTCCACCTCTGTGCTTCCACCTCTGAAGTGCCCTAAAGAAGCCTCGGCCAGTCACACACAGGGCATGGATGTTGCATGGTGTGTGTGTGTGTGTGAGTGCATGGTGTGTGTGTGTGTGTGTGTGTGTGTGTGTGTACGGCTTCATCACACAAAGGCAAAGGGCATGAATGTTGCATGGAACACAAAATCCAAACTTTAACAAGAAATGTTCCCAGACAAACTTTTTCCTTATTTATAAAATAGTAATATGCCGGGACACAACAAAAGGGATTCAGTGAACTTGTTTTGGAATACAGTAAGTAGAAGAGGTGTACAGACGTGCTGAAGAAGTGTAAAGGTGGTATTATTCATTTTCAGTTAATAGTTTGTAGTAGGCTACCAACTGGCATGTCAAAGAGTATGCATCCAAGTATGGACCACTTGCAGAGGGTCCCAAAGTCAGACAGTAGGCTACTGAATGCTACTGAAGGTCTCTGGCTGAAGGTAGCCTTGTGAAAGAGTCGTAAAGCTGTTTTTGGAAGTGATAGCATCAACAACTGAGCATCCACCGACTATCAGAACATCTTCCTCTTGGGTTGACCACTGCTACCAATTTGACATTTAAGCATCGATTCCCCTCACACAGACGTACACACACACACACTTCAAACAAACAAGGAGCTATGTCTGACACACATGCACTGCATAGCCCACACATAACTGTATCGCATGGGCCCAACTGTGGTAAATAATTAATGACACGTACTGTCCTGGAGTTGACTGACTCAGTGAGCAGTGGGGAAATGTAACTGGCGGTATGAAGGGGAACTCACTCATGCAGATCTGACGGTCACTCATGACTTTAGTCACCAGTTAGATCCTCATGGTAACCCGGGATTATTTAGGTCCGTCGACCTGCCTGGGTGCTGGTGGACGTGCGCAGGGGACGAAGTCATTCAAATCATGAGGTCAGAACACACGGGTGGGGCTGGGATGCCACAACTCACTGCCTGACCAGCCTCGGGTGTCCGGCTAACTGCCTGAAAGACCCAGCCCCCAGAAGTTCCTCTATAGCACCAAGTGCAGAGGCACAAACAAGGCAAACAAATAATCGGACTCTTCTTGGGACAGATGCCTCTATAACGGTCGTCACATGCTGACCTACAGATGCTGATTATGGGAAAGGGTCTCCTGCTAAAAGCAGCTCTGTGTAAACGGCATGCAGGACTGCGTGACGATGGCGCTACACAAAGTGTTTCCAGTGCGGGGAGACACACACACACACACACACACACACACACACACACACACACACACACACACACACACACACACACACACACACACACACACACACACACACACACACACACACACACACACACAGGCCAGAGGGGTGGGTGATTCATGATAAACACACAAGACCCCGGACAGGGGGAGGTGTCGGGGGGGAGTTGGGGGATTGTGTCCCTGTGCTCCAAACCTCAGGCCGGATCATGCAGATATGGAGCTAAAGATAGCTGCACAGGCTCACAGCGGGGTTCCGATTCCGATGCCAGCATCCTGTCAGTGAAGCAACACACTCACACTCACTCACGCACCCTCTCCCTCTCCCTCTCTCCCTCTCTCTCTCTCTCTCTCACACACACACACACACACACACACACACACACACACACACACACACACACACACACACACACACACACACACACACACACACACACACACACACACACACACACACACACACACACACACACACACACACACACAGAGAGAGGAGCTGTTGCAGTAGCACGGTCATCAGCAGGTCACCCGACCGCTTCCTCCTATTGAGCTCCAAACGAGAAGAGGGGGGTCGGGGGAATGGGGTTGGGGGGGGGGGGGTGGCAGTCATTGCTGGGGGACAAAAGAACCTCGTTAAATATCCCCCCCCGTCTCAGGAAATGACGGCCGGACCCCCTCCCTCTGACCCTCTGCAGTTAGTGTGTCAGGCTGAGAGACTGAACACTCATTTACAGAACTGTCTGCCCAACAGGTGACACCACTGAACTACTGCCACCATTTCCACTCACTTCTCAAATGTGATCTCTATCTATCTATCTATCTATCTATCTATCTATCTATCTATCTATCTATCTATCTATCTATCTATCTATCCATCCATCTGCTCCTCTAGTCTCCTTGTGATGTCCCATCCTGTATGGTTCAGTAGGCTGGAAGTGTGACTAAGAGTTGATGGCCGGTGTGTTATATGTGTATTGGTGAGTCAGTGATGTGACTCTGTACTGTATGTGATGTGTGTATTAGTGAGGTGACCTGTATGTGATGTGTGTATTGGTGAGTTGTTGGTGTTGTGTGTGTTGGTGAGTTGTTGGTGTTGTGTGTGTTGGTGAGTTGTTGGTGATGTGTGTATTGGTGAGTTGTTGGTGTTGTACAGTATGTATTGGTGAGTTGTTGGTGTTGTGTGTGTTGGTGAGTTGTTGGTGTTGTGTGTATTGTTGAGTTGTTGGTGATGTGTGTATTGTTGAGTTGTTGGTGTTGTACAGTATGTATTGGTGAGTTGTTGGTGTTGTGTGTATTGATGAGTTGTTGGTGTTGTGTGTTGGTGAGTTGTTGGTGATGTGTGTATTGGTGAGTTGTTGGTGTTGTACAGTATGTATTGGTGAGTTGTTGGTGTTGTGTGTGTTGGTGAGTTGTTGGTGATGTGTGTATTGGTGTTGTACAGTATGTATTGGTGAGTTGTTGGTGTTGTGTGTGTTGGTGAGTTGTTGGTGTTGTGTGTGTTGGTGAGTTGTTGGTGTTGTGTGTGTTGGTGAGTTGTTGGTGATGTGTGTATTGGTGAGTTGTTGGTGTTGTACAGTATGTATTGGTGAGTTGTAGGTGTTGTGTGTGTTGGTGAGTTGTTGGTGATGTGTGTATTGGTGAGTTGTTGGTGTTGTACAGTATGTATTGGTGAGTTGTAGGTGTTGTGTGTGTTGGTGAGTTGTTGGTGATGTGTGTATTGGTGAGTTGTTGGTGTTGTACAGTATGTATTGGTGAGTTGTTGGTGTTGTGTGTGTTGGTGAGTTGTTGGTGTTGTGTGTGTTGGTGAGTTGTTGGTGTTGTGTGTATTGGTGAGTTGTTGGTGTTGTGTGTATTGATGAGTTGTTGGTGTTGTACAGTATGTTTTGGTGAGTTGGCAGCCTGACAGTAACACTGGGGGTGAGAGTGAAAGTTGAACAGGAGAACAGGTGCTGTGGTGACTCTGGCAGAAACTACACAACCACAACCACAACCACACACACACACACACACACACACACACACACACACACACACACACACACACACACACACACACACACACACACACACACACACACACACACACACACACACACACACCTTTAGATAGGAACAGCTCCTGAAGTGAATAATAGTAGGTGCCTGGTGTGTATGTGTGTGTATGTGTGTGTGTGTGTGTGTGTGTGTGTGCATCTGTAGCAGCTTTTTAAGGCTCTCTAGGGATGTGGAGCAGAGTGGTGTGGTGTTTGAATTTGTTCTTCTCTACGTCAGTCCCTAAGGGGGTGGTGTGTGTGTGTGTGTGTGTGTGTGTGTGTGTGTGTGTGTGTGTGTGTGTGTGTGTGTGTGTGTGTGTGTGTCCATCTCCAGGGAGATGATGTCCTCGGCAGGCTGCTTCCTCCAAGGAACAATGCCCACCTCACCAGCTGCAAGCGACACACACTGACAATGGTCAACTGGTGTGTGTGTGTGTGTGTGTGTGTGTGTGTGTGTGTGTGTGTGTGATGTGTGTATTGGTGACTTGTATGTGATGTGTGTATTGGTGACCTGTATGTGATGTGTGTATTGGTGACTTGTATGTGATGTGTGTATTGGTGACCTGTGTGTGATGTGTGTATTGGTGACTTGTATGTGATGTGTGTATTGGTGACCTGTAGGGGTGGGCGATATATATCGTCTGCGATAATATTGTGATTGCTGTTTTAACGATGTGCAAATTGACATTATCGAGTATTTAAATTACTTAGGGGGAAAACACTTGAAATCACGCATTGAACCCCCATACATTCACTAATAATGCTATTCATAAATAATGAGCTGTAAAGTAACTCTGACTTTAAAAGGATATCGACTAATTGTCGTTATCATCAAAATCACAAAAAATATCGAGATTTTTTGTCCATATCGCCCACCCCTAGTGACCTGAATGTGATGTGTGTAATGGTGATCTGTATGTGATGTGTGTATTGGTGATCTGTATGTGATGTGTGTATTGGTGACCTGTGTGTGATGTATGTATTGGTGACCTGTGTGTGATGTGTGTATTCATACTGGTCTGTCGCTGTAACTGAAGGTCATCAAACTCGGGGGCCTTCCAACGTGCTGCTGCTGCTGCTGCTGCTGTGGTATTGTTCTCACAGCTGAGCAGGTGGAGCACACTGCCTATGTCTGCAGCTATGTTTAGGTCTGATGCAGTTCTAATGCAGTGCGTGTGTGTGTGTGTGTGTGTGTGTGTGTGTGTGTGTGTGTGTGCGTGTGTGGGGGAATGGAGGGGTGATCCACCCAACACCTGTGCTGGACAGGATGAGCCACACCTCTCTGTTTAGCGCACACACACACACACACACACACACACACACACACATCATATTTAGATCGTATGCTGTTTACTGCTGGTCAGTTGCTGAGGTGTTGAGCCCCAGTTCCCACTGTTACCCACTTCTCTCACCCACTCATAACTAGATCTTACCCACTCATAACTAGATCTCACCCACTCATAACTAGATCTCACACACTCATAACTAGATCTCACCCACTCATAACTAGATATTACCCACTTATAACTAGATCTCACCCACTCATAACTAGATCTCACACACTCATAACTAGATCTCACACACTCAATCTCACACACTCATAACTAAATCTCACCCACTCATAACTAGATATTACCCACTTATAACTAGATCTCACCCACTCATAACTAGATATTACCCACTTATAACTAGATCTCACCCACTCATAACTAGATATTACCAACTTATAACTAGATCTCACACACTCATAACTAGATCTCACCCACTCATAACTGTATCTTACCCACTCATAACTAGATATTACCCACTCATAACTAGATCTCACCCACTTATAATGAGATCTCACCCACTTATAATGAGATCTCACCCACTTATAACTAGATCTCACCCACTCATGACTATATATTACCCACTTATAACTAGATCTCACCCACTCATAACTAGATCTCACCCACTCATAACTAGATCTCACCAGATCTCACCCACTTATAAATAGATCTCACACACTCATAACTAGATCTCACCCACTCATAACTGTATCTTACCCACTCATAACTAGATATTACCCACTTATAACTAGATCTCACCCACTCATAACTATATCTCACCCACTCATAACTAGATATTACCCACTTATAACTAGATCTCACCCACTCATAACTTGATCTCGCTAAAGTCCTTTTAGGCAAGTCCCTCCACTCGGTGGCCATATTGCAACACTTTTTGGGCACTTATCGGGCATCTATTTTGGCAGAAATGCGGGTGCGCAAGGCTTCACGACACCAATCTTGCTCCGGCAGCGAAATCACAACACATGATTGGCACGATGTTTTCACAACACACATTATTGGCTCAATGTATTCACAACACAGCACATGATTGGCTCAATGTATTCACATGTCAACGTTTTGCCGCGGAAAGGGTGTGATATGCGGAGACAACTGCCATATTGGCGTTACAAACCAACCCCATGCATTTCTATGGAGGACTTTTTGAGTGCTGTGTCTCCTCACCAGAAAATCTCTGATCTCACCCACTCGTAACTAGATCTCATCCACTTATAACTAGATCTCACCCATGTATCACTGTATCGTACCCACTCATAACTAGATCTTACCCACTTATAACTAGATCTTACCCACTTTTACTAGATCTTACCCACTTTTACTAGATCTTACCCACTTTTTACTAGATCTTACCCACTTATCACTCATATGTTGCTCTGAATTAATATACTTCATCTAAAGAATAACCAATACCGTAGGTGTTCCAAATCGGGAAATACATTTCCATAAACAGAGAGAGAAGAGGATCCAAATGGAGATTTAGAGAGAGAGAGAGAGAGAGAGAGAGAGAGAGAGAGAGAAAGGGAAAAAAAGAGAAAAAGAGTATCTCTTACCGAAGCAGAACTCAGCCTTGGGCCTCAACTTCGTGGCATCGCTCACCTAACATGATGGGAAAGACAGGCAAAGCATTGTGGGAAATCAGTCCAGACCCTGAGAAGCAGAGGGCAGGCAAAGGGGAACATGGGCAGTCTGACTGACCTTCGAGATGTATGTGAGCTTCAGGGACCCAACCATCTCCACACCCTTGGGCAGGTTCTGTGAGGGGAGAAAAGGAATTATGAAACAAAACAACAGAAAGAGAAAAAAAACACACTTTATAACAAGAACAAGAGAATACTGCTAAAAACACACTTTAACAAGGACAAGAGAATACTGTTAAAAACAAACTTTACCAAAAGAACAAGAGAATACTGTTAAAAACACACTTTGAGAACAAGAGAATACTGTTAAAGGGCAAAGAGATTCAGGGATTCAGTAACCCCGACCGAGAGACGGAGAGAGAATCACAACAATTGACAGTGTTGACAGTGTTCCGTTGAGCTACTGTTTTCAATTATAAATGACTCAGAAACTAAGAGCCAACAAGACAATGCAAACAGTGCAGACAAAGAGAGAGAGGTAGAAGGTGAGAATGAGATAGAGAGAATGAGAGAGAGAGAGAATGAGAGAGAGAGTAACGGAGTGTAAAGATGCTGTGGGTCTGTGTGTTCGGTGAGCAGCACCTTGGGTTTCACTCTCCTCCCTCCATACTGAGGAGAGCTGTGTGTGTGTGTGTGTGTGTGTAGGTTTCACTCTCCTCCCTCCATACCGATGCTCCGAGGTGAGCTGTGTGTGTGTGTGTGTGTGTGTGTGTGTGTGTGTGTGTGTGTGTGTGTGTGTGTGTGTGTGTGTGTGTGTGTGTGTGTGCTTGTTAACTCTGATTAGGACTCGGCTCGTGTCGAGCGCTGCCTTACACACTCGGCGGAGGAATGAAGACTTAAACACTGATTCCATAAAAGTTTCAGCGTCCCCTCGGAGAGGTGGGGCGAGACCCGCTCCTAAGTTCTGCGCCTCATCAATGCGTTCTGCGCCTCATCAATGCGTTCTGCGCCTCATCAATGCGCTCTGCGCCTCATCAATGCGTAGCCTGATTTTGGCACGGCCGCACCAGCGCTGCAGAAGTTCAAGAGTCCCTCAGACTCCCACATCACACGTGCTCGTGAGCCAGCCTACTTTAGGACTTTAAAAAAACCTGCATCGGTTCAGATCTGACAGGGGGCTGCTTCTACATCCGCTATGGGGCTCGTCATCTAAATCGACTCGGTGCCTTCACTTGGGTCTATGTGGAGCACTTCAACCGCCCTCTCTTGTCTGGGATTCTGCTGCTCTCAGTCAAAATAGTCAAGGTTTCTAAGTGAGACCACAGCCCAGATGGTTGGTAAAAAAAAAAGGTTGAAAAGTCATAAAAACAATTGAAATAGCCTCCAAGTGCTTGACAGAGCCCTAAGCCTGAACAAGCACTAAGACTACAGGGGGAGGGAGGAGGACACACTCTCGTTTATCTTCATCTTCTATTCGGTTGATGCTTTTGGCAAAGTGACTTCCAAATGGCAGTGAATCGCAGGGACAGCCTTGATCATCTCAGGTTAAGTGCCTTGCTCAAGGCACAACAGTGGCAGCCAGGACTCAAACTAGCCACCTTTCAGGCTACTGCATGCAAACCCAGCTCCTTTTCCACTGCACTACCATGGTTTTCTAACAGGGTGAGATTTTGAGCAGGAGCTCATAAGGGAACCTATCTGTTAAGGGCCAGCAGGACCTCATAAGGAGGGAACCTATCTGCTCAGGGCCAGCAGGACCTCATAAGGGAACCTATCTGTTAAGGGCCAGCAGGACCTCATAAGGAGGGAACCTATCTGTTAAGGGCCAGCAGGACCTCATAAGGAGGGAACCTATCTGTTAAGGGCCAGCAGGACCTCATAAGGGAACCTATCTGTTAAGGGCCAGCAGGACCTCATAAGGAGGGAACCTATCTGTTAAGGGCCAGCAGGACCTCATAAGGAGGGAACCTATCTGCTCAGGGCCAGCAGGACCTCATAAGGGAACCTATCTGTTAAGGGCCAGCAGGACCTCATAAGGAGGGAACCTATCTGCTTAGGGCCAGCAGGACCTCATAAGGAGGGAACCTATCTGTTAAGGGCCAGCAGGACCTCATAAGGAGGGAACCTATCTGCTCAGGGCCAGCAGGACCTCATAAGGAGGGAACCTATCTGCTCAGGGCCAGCAGGACCTCATAAGGAGGGAACCTATCTGCTCAGGGCCAGCAGGACCTCATAAGGGAACCTATCTGCTCAGGGCCAGCAGGACCTCATAAGGAGGGAACCTATCTGCTCAGGGCCAGCAGGACCTCATAAGGGAACCTATCTGCTCAGGGCCAGCAGGAGCTCATAAGTGAACCTATCTGCTCAGGGCCAGCAGGACCTCATAAGGAGGGAACCTATCTGCTCAGGGCCAGCAGGACCTCATAAGGAGGGAACCTATCTGCTCAGGGCCAGCAGGACCTCATAAGGGAACCTATCTGTTAAGGGCCAGCAGGACCTCATAAGGAGGGAACCTATCTGCTTAGGGCCAGCAGGACCTCATAAGGAGGGAACCTATCTGTTAAGGGCCAGCAGGACCTCATAAGGAGGGAACCTATCTGTTAAGGGCCAGCAGGACCTCATAAGGAGGGAACCTATCTGCTCAGGGCCAGCAGGACCTCATAAGGAGGGAACCTATCTGCTCAGGGCCAGCAGGACCTCATAAGGAGGGAACCTATCTGCTCAGGGCCAGCAGGACCTCATAAGGAGGGAACCTATCTGCTCAGGGCCAGCAGGACCTCATAAGGGAACCTATCTGCTCAGGGCCAGCAGGACCTCATAAGGAGGGAACCTATCTGCTCAGGGCCAGCAGGACCTCATAAGGGAACCTATCTGCTCAGGGCCAGCAGGAGCTCATAAGTGAACCTATCTGCTCAGGGCCAGCAGGACCTCATAAGGAGGGAACCTATCTGCTCAGGGCCAGCAGGACCTCATAAGGAGGGAACCTATCTGCTCAGGGCCAGCAGGACCTCATAAGGAGGGAACCTATCTGCTCAGGGCCAGCAGGACCTCATAAGGGAACCTATCTGTTAAGGGCCAGCAGGACCTCATAAGGAGGGAACCTATCTGTTAAGGGCCAGCAGGACCTCATAAGGAGGGAACCTATCTGTTAAGGGCCAGCAGGACCTCATAAGGGAACCTATCTGTTAAGGGCCAGCAGGACCTCATAAGGAGGGAACCTATCTGTTAAGGGCCAGCAGGACCTCATAAGGGAACCTATCTGTTAAGGGCCAGCAGGACCTCATAAGGGAACCTATCTGCTCAGGGCCAGCAGGACCTCATAAGGAGGGAACCTATCTGCTCAGGGCCAGCAGGACCTCATAAGGGAACCTATCTGCTCAGGGCCAGCAGGAGCTCATAAGTGAACCTATCTGCTCAGGGCCAGCAGGACCTCATAAGGAGGGAACCTATCTGCTCAGGGCCAGCAGGACCTCATAAGGAGGGAACCTATCTGCTCAGGGCCAGCAGGACCTCATAAGGGAACCATTTGTATGAACAAAAGAACTTTTTGCATGGTGCCAAACTCTGGAACTTAAAAACAGCTAAACGTTCATCATAAAATAATCACACACACACACACACACACACACACACACACACACACACACACACACACACACACAGACAGACACTAGGAGCAATGAGCTCAGCAGGAAAACACCTTGTGCAGCCCTTGATCCGGCACCCAGGGCGCAGTTGGGGTAGAGGGTGAGAGGGTGGTGGGGGGGTGTAGAGGGTGGGGGGGTGTAGAGGGTGTGGGGGGGTGTAGAGGGTGGGGTGTGTAGCTGGATTCTGCGGATTCTGCGGAGGAGTGAAGGTGTCAGATTTCCCAGTGGTGCTGATTGTATTTGTGTGCGGTGGGCCAGTCAGCGGAGGCTTTCAAACGTCCACTCCTAAACGCAGACGCTGAACAGCAGCTTCAGTGGACACACAACACTCAGCGGATCACTCTAAATCACATTACCCCATCCCCACCCAGGGACCCCCCCACCACACACACACACACACACACACACACCCATGCCCACAGACAGCCTCCCAGCCCCCAGCCCAGTCCAGTCCTATGGGCAGCTATTCGTACCGTGGAAGTGGAGGTCTTTCTCAAGGGCGTAGAGGGACACCCCCCCCACACACACACCACCACACACACACACACACACACACAGAGGCACTATATGTACAGTGGATGTGGAGAAATTTTATCTTGCAAGCAAATTATCTGACTCAGGCAGATGACACTGTGGATGCATCAGATCAGATCAGAAGTGTCCTGCAGCTGACCTGCGTATTACACTATCATCGTACATCAGATCAGATCAGAAGTGTCCTGCAGCTGACCTGCGTATTACACTATCATCGTACATCAGATCAGATCAGAAGTGTCCTGCAGCTGACCTGCGTATTACATTATCATCGTACATCAGATCAGATCAGAAATCTCTGTGGACAGCTGACCTGCACAGACGAGGGTCAGAGGAGGGTCACTGATAGTGTCACAGTGATAGTGTGTTATCAGCATGATATGCTCCCAGAGGACACTGTTCTTTGTGTGTGTGTGTGTGTGTGTGTGTGTGTGTGTGTGTGTGTGTGTGTGTGTGTTATCAGCATGACACTATCAACTACCCTCATCTGCCCACACCTCTGAAGCACTGTATGGAGGGACAGATGCCCAGACAGCCAGTCGTCTAGACCACTCTACAGACGCACCAGACACAGATTACAGGCTACCGCCCAGTGTGTGTGTGTGTGTGTGTGTGTGTGTGTGTGTGTGTGTGTGTGTATGTGTGAGTGTGTGTGTCTGTATGTGTGTGTGTGTGTGTGTGTGTGTGTGTGTGTGTGTGTGTGTGTGTGTGTGTGTGTGTGTGTGTGTGTGTGTTTGGGGGGGGGGGGGGGTATGTGAGAGACAGAGAGCGCTTGGTAACCTGACGCTTGTTGCTCCAGAGTGGTGGTTGTGGCCGCAGCTCCCAGAGGACACTGTTCTGTGTGTGTGTGTGTGTGTGTGTGTGTGTCTGTATGTGTGTGTGTGTGTTTCTGTATGTGTGTGTGTGTGTGTGTGTGTGTGTCTGTATGTATCTGTGTGTGTGTGTGTGTGTGTGTGTGTGTGTGTGTGTGTGTGTGTGTGTGGAGACCAGAGTGGTCTAAAACACCCAGCAGATCAATCAACTCCATCACACAACTAGATTACAAGAGAGAAAGAGGGACAGAGTGAGAGGAGGGAGGGAGAGGAGGGGTAGAGAGAAAAGGAGTAGCAGAAAGTAAGAATGGATAGAGAAAGAGAAAGAAAGGGCCCGTCCCAATACCTCCCCTACCCCTAGATTTTTGCCCTAACCCTCGTTTTTGCGCGTGCACGTGTAGGGCTAGGGTGTCCCATTACTATAGGGAGCAAGGGGAAGTGCTATTTCGCCCTTAAAATCAACCCTCAAAACATAGCCAGGACCGATGCAGGCTTAAAACGAAGTGGGAGATGAAATTACCCTGGATACCGTGCGAGCTCAGAGAGCCGGCCAAATTTCTCATATATTTTCGCAAATAAGCATATTAAAATTTCGGAATATGTTGGAATATGTTAGCTGGATGCACATCTGATGGACTGTTGAGTTTTGAACACTAATGTTAGAAAATATCTCACGAAGCTATCTGACGATGTTCATGATATCTGCTGAGTGCTTTGAGAGAGTCTGCCCATTAAATAACGTTATATATCTGATCTGGGTAGTTTCGTCAATATTTAAGGTGGGTGTTCTGGCGTTCACATGAACACGAATATCTTTGTTGATTAACTAGACGTAGATAAACCAGCACAGCCCACACAACAACGACCGCTGGAATGGGCATGTTCCTGAATGAAAATAGTAGCAGGCTACTACCGGTAGACACGTCGGCGCTGCGCGTGACGTAGGTGAGCACGTTCGCTACGCTAATTTGCATTTAGTGGTGTCCCAATTTATAGGGAAAGATCTTCACCTCCACTTCCCTTGTCAAGGGGGCTTTAATGTTGAGGGCAATCAAAACCAAGTGGAAGTTTTAAGGGGGGAGAAATGGGACGGGCCCAAAGAATGTACAGAGAAAGAAAGAGAAAGAATGGACAGAGAATAGGGGGGGGGGCAGTTGTGTGAGCAGTCGGTCAATTCCAGAGTGGAGCACAGGACCTCAACATGATGTAACAGAGAGTGAAGCACAGGACCTCAACATGATGTAACAGAGAGTGGAGCACAGGACCTCATTATGATGTAAGAGGTACGACCGGGCTGATGCGCTCGCCGGCCATTACATAAGGCCAGTTAATGACCACCACACCATCAGCACTAATGGGGTGCTGAGAGAGTAGAGTGAGAGGATGAGAGGAGACATGCTTTGGACAGAGAGTAGAGTGAGAGGATGAGAGGATGAGAGGATGAGAGGAGACATGAGTAGAGTGAGAGGATGAGAGGATGAGAGGAAACATGCTTTGGAGAGAGAGTAGAGTGAGAGGATGAGAGGATGAGAGGATGAGAGGATGAGAGGAGACATGAGTAGAGTGAGAGGATGAGAGGATGAGAGGAGACATGAGTAGAGTGAGAGGATGAGAGGAGACATGAGTAGAGTGAGAGGATGAGAGGATGAGAGGAGACATGAGTAGAGTGAGAGGATGAGAGGATGAGAGGATGAGGAGACATGCTTTGGAGAGAAAGCTTGATGGAGCTCCAGCTTCTGCTACGCGTCCCTCAGATAGTTTGTTCAGCTAGACAGGCCTTGTGGCATTACACGCCTTGTGTTACCAAAGCTAGTGTGTGTGTGTGTGTGTGTGTGGTTTAGCTAGACAGGCCTTGTGGCATTACACGCCTTGTGTTGCCAAAGCTAGTGTGTGTGTGTGTGTGTGTGTGTGTGTGTGGTTTAGCTAGACAGGCCTTGTGGCATTACACGCCTTGTGTTGCCAAAGCTAGTGTGTGTGTGTGTGTGTGGTTTAGCTAGACAGGCCTTGTGGCATTACACGCCCTGCGTTGCCAAAGCTAGTGTGTGTGTGTGTGTGTGTGTGGTTTAGCTAGACAGGCCTTGTGGCATTACACGCCTTGTGTTGCCAAAGCTAGTGTGTGTGTGTGTGTGTGTGTGTGGTTTAGCTAGACAGGCCTTGTGGCATTACACGCCTTGTGTTGCCAAAGCTAGTGTGTGTGTGTGTGTGTGTGTGTGTGTGTGGTTTAGCTAGACAGGCCTTGTGACATTACACGCCTTGCGTTGCCAAAGCTAGTGTGTGTGTGTGTGTGTGTGGTTCAGCTAGACAGGCCTCGTGGCATTACACGCCTTGCGTTGCCAAAGCTAGTGTGTGTGT
Source organism: Alosa pseudoharengus (assembly GCF_046254945.1). NCBI lineage: Eukaryota > Metazoa > Chordata > Actinopteri > Clupeiformes > Clupeidae > Alosa > Alosa pseudoharengus. Next base: position 8,049,119 of record NW_027468774.1, read on the forward strand.
GTGTGTGGTTCAGCTAGACAGGCATCGTGGCATTACACGCCTTGCGTTGCCAAAGCTAGTGTGTGTGTGTGTGTGTGTGTGGTTCAGCTAGACAGGCCTTGTGGCATTACACGCCTTGCGTTGCCAAAGCTAGTGTGTGTGTGTGTGTGTGTGGTTTAGCTAGACAGGCATTGTGGCATTACACGCCTTGCGTTGCCAAAGCTAGTGTGTGTGTGTGTGTGTGTGTGGTTTAGCTAGACAGGCATTGTGGCATTACACGCCTTGCGTTGCCAAAGCTAGTGTGTGTGTGTGTGTGTGTGTGGTTTAGCTAGACAGGCATTGTGGCATTACACGCCCTGCGTTGCCAAAGCTAGTGTGTGTGTGTGTGTGTTCTTACCTGCGGGTTGTCCATGAACCATACCAGGCTGCCCTGTGTTGTGTCCAGGATGAAGTAGCGGCGCAGGAACTTGCCGCTGTTCTCAATCTCCTCAATGTCCAGGAAGCCACAGATGCGGTTCTGTCGGTCGACGTAAGGCATCTCTGGGCCGGCTCATTCCACTGGGGGGGGGGGGGAGGAAGAGAGGAAGAGTTTGACTTTTAAGTTTCCTTAACAGTTGTCAGTAACAAAAAGACTACTACAAAAAAGACACACACACACACACACACACACACCCACACACACACACACACACACACACACACACCCACACACACACACACACACACACACAAAAATGACTAAGTGGGAAGAGAGAATAAACCCAAATAAGTGGAAAAGAAAAAGACATCAATGTAGGGAAGTTCTCTCCGTGCATTTAAGTAGTTCACTCCGTGCATTTAAGAAGTTCTCTCCGTGCATTTAAGAAGTTCACTCCGTGCATTTAAGAAGTTCTCTCCGTGCATTTAAGAAGTTCTCTCCGTGCATTTAAGAAGTTCTCTCCGTGCATTTAAGAAGTTCTCTCCGTGCATTTAAGTAAGTAAGTAAGTAACTTCATTACTAGTCACTGACACATCAGAATAAAATCTAAACGATGTGCTTGAGTTGACTTCCTCATGCTGCCCGGCAAGCGATGCTTATTTGCCTCTCAACACCTGCATTTCCTGGAGATTTTCCACTGAATTTTGCGGTAAATGACAGAGGGCGACACAGCAGACACTTGTCTGTCCGATTCTGTCATGATCGTGAGGTTCACCAGCAAGACAATGCCCCCGAGTTACCTTTCCCGCTCGCTTTCCCAGCCGAGGGGAGCATTCTCTCATTAGCTCCTGGGCCTGAGCAGACTGTGATGCTTTGGGGTAAACACCCAATTTAACGATAGTTTCCTTCTTCAATGAGCGATGACCGGCTCGTTCTTGTAACAAAGTTAGCTGTTTATTGTCCCTCTGACACACAGAGCAGTGGGCATGGACATGAAAGTATTAAACGCTGGCCACTAATGACTATCGCACTGTTTGCCTCTGTTCTTCACGCTTCACTTTCTGGACTACATCATCCATAATGCAGCTTACCAAGTGCACAAAACCTACATCCCGCAATACCTAAGCACTCTACTAGGTTTAACTGGGGTTCACATGAATTAACTAGCTAAGTAACTCATGAATTAACTAACTAACTAACTAGCTTCTGAATTAACTAACTAACTCATGAATTAACTAACTTCCTAATTAACTAACTAACTAACTAACTAACTAGCTAGCTTCTGAATTAACTAACTAACTCATGAATTAACTAACTTCCTAATTAACTAACTAACTAACTAGCTTCTGAATTAACTAACTAACTCATGAATTAACTAACTAACTTTGGAGGTCTGCAGGTTTAGCACATTTTCAATGTCTTGTATTATGTCCAGTAAAAGTAAAAAGAAATAGATCCATTTCAAAAGTTGGCCCTCTAGTCCACATGTACTTTGCTTCTGTGTGTGAGTCTTTTCCCTGACCATCCGCACCAGAGAGGAGGATCAGGAACCTCAGACGATC
>NW_027468774.1:8053577-8068577 GCF_046254945.1 Alosa pseudoharengus
CGCGAGTGTGAGTGTTGTAACCCAGATGCTGGATAACTGACTTGTGACTGTGCCTCTGACATCACCAGTGCACTCTTTAACCTTTGACCTCTCCCACTGCATGTTGTGTCACACTGTCAGCGACCTTTACGACCTTGTTGTCCATCCGAATCCAAACCGGAGCGATTCCTCAAATGCCGGCGTGCAGACACACGTGCAGACACACGTGCAGACCGATTCCAGTGAGAGCTAACTAACCAGACCCCTCTGGGTCTATAATCCCAAGGCCTACACAACCAACCAGTCCCCTCTGGGTCTATAATCCCAAGGCCTACACAACCAACCAGTCCCCTCTGGGTCTATAATCCCAAGGCCTACACAACCAACCAGTCCCCTCTGGGTCTATAATCCCAAGGCCTACACAAGCCAGCAGGGACGTGGATCTCCTGAAAAAACATGGCTGCCATTATATGCCAATATATATATTACATTCTTGAATTTCCCCTTGGGGATCAATAAAGTATCTATCTATCTATCTATCTATCTATCTATCTATCTATCTATCTATCTGTTTTGGTGATACAGTCTGTGATGTTTTATTGTTGAAGTCTGAGTTACAGGCAATACTACAGCCCTCTATTTAATACTGTAATAACGCGGGGGCACTGTGGCGCAACAGGCTGCAGCGCCCGTACCATGTACGGGTCCAAGTGCCCACGGGGACCCAGGTTCCAATCCGACCTGCGGTCATTTCCCGATCCCACCCCATCTCTCTCTCCCACTCCTACCTGTCTATCTTCACTCTCCTATCCGAAAAAAAACATATGTGTGTGTGTGTGTGCGTGTGTGCATGTGTGTGTGCATGTGTGTGTGTGCGGGTGTGTGTGCATGTGTGTGTGTGCGTGTGTGTGTGTGTGTGTGTGTGTGTGTGTGGTTAATACTAAGGTGCTAGGGCAAAGCTCCTACTATGCCTCTGCTCTGTGGGGCTTTGTGCAAACAGTGTCAGCTCAAAGTGAAGCCTTCTGTACAGGCGTCCAGTTTAACGTGAAGCCTTCTGTACAGGCGTCCAGTTTAACATGAAGCCTTCTGTACAGGCGTCCAGTTTAACGTGAAGCCTTCTGTACAGGTGTCCAGTTTAACGTGAAGCCTTCTGTACAGGTGTCCAGTTTAATGTGAAGCCTTCTGTACAGGTGTCCAGTTTAACGTGAAGCCTTCTGTACAGGCGTCCACCTTGCGCTGCACAATGCCACCACTAGCACATACATGGGGAAACATGCACCACCTAAATTCATCTAATGTTACAATAATAATTAGTGCAACATGTAGCCTAAAAGAACTGTTGAGCACGTCCATTGAACATAATGTGATATTAAATAGTAAACAAAACAACATAATGCTACACTGTCCTGAGCTGAATGTGAAAAATGAACAGCACGTCTAGAGACAGCTAACAGAGAACACGCTGCTTTTTTGTAGAAGTAAATTGCAGCTTGCTGTGGATACATTGCTCACAATTAATAGAGAACAAGAAAAGCAAACCAGACATAAAGAAAGAGAGAACAATTTGTTTCTTATTATGGAAAAGGGATGTTTTGATAACGAGGCCACCAAAATGGGGCCTTGCACTCAAACACAAACACACAGGGCATTCACTAGGTCCAATCCATTCTCATCCAAAGGCCTGTGAGGGACTACTTTAAACTATACACTCAAGCGTTACAAACTGGTCAGTTAACGACAAAATCTAACATGCAAATATGTCCCCTGCCCTGTTACGTTACGTTGTTAAAAGCCCGTCTCAGGTATGAGGCAGCCGAAGGCGAAACATGCAATAACCACCGTGACGTCACATCGCACACCTCTCTACACAGGAATGCGCAGGAAAACTTAGGTGTGCCTTGGGCTACCTGATGAGTCGGGGAAAGTTACCCGTTTCTCATGTGATTTATCGGTCATTTTAACACCCATTTCAGTTTGACACGTAGAGACTTTCGACATACACTTTTATTTAAATAGACTGCGAAGGAAAACTGTATATCCTAAACATGACACCCGTCTTCAACACGATGACAGCTGTCAAATAATGTTGAGAATTTCTCAACATCTATGGCCAAAACAGACTGACGGCTACCTTGATGGATATAATTACAGCCTATCACGTAGCTGACACACTGACCAGTGGAAAATGTCCAAAAGCTTCCCAAAGTGCAAATAGCCCGGAATCCACTGCTTTCAGATCAGCGTCAAGGTTACTGTAACAGAAGCCTGATAGCGACAGGTTTTGCATACAGTAGGCTAGCTATCCAACCGCATCGCCACAGGGCAGCTCGCATTTAGAATCATCTAATTCTGTAGCCTAGCCTACCGTCGCAAAATAAAATAAATAAACGTAGGTTGCGCTTCCACGATGTAGCAGGAACAATCAGGTCAACAAAAGAAATGAGACAGCGGTTTTAGTTTTACTTACACTATCCTCCTCTCGCGGACTGGTGACAACTTGCGCGCTCCTCCACGGGCGGAGAGTTCAGTCCATTTCCCTCCAACTTCCTACCCGCAGCGCGAGCTACACCGATCCCGGATCCTCGCGCCCTCACATCAGAGGGGGCGTGGTGGCGCAACCGACCTCTCCCCACCTCGCTCTCTCCGGAAACAATTTCGCGGAGAATGACGGTACTCGTAGTGTTCAACATCCATTACCGAATTTTGGATGCGGGAGCTAGGTGTTCGGTTTTCTGACTTTGTCCCCTGATACCAACTAGCTTGACCTTGTTTGGAAGGACATAGTTAGATAACCACTAACACCACCATCCGGGGGGGGGGAACAAGTGGTTTCAAACAATATTCTAGTGCTGTTTTAAGTGAGCAAATTTGCTCATATATATATATATATATATACAAGCAAATATTTGTATATATTACCTTATTTTATTAAGGTAAGGTTATATAATATTTATATTACCTTATTTAATCAATGTTTATATTGAATAATAATTGGTCTATGTGTCATTTTTTTTTAGAATCAGGTGACTAAGAAATGAGTTGGGATTAAGGAAACAGCAAGATGTTGGGCTGGAGGACGCAGCCGTTGCAATGGGGGAAATTCCCATGCTAAGGCCAATGAACTGCTTCCCTTGCTTAGATTTCCTTGTTGGCACAGTACTCCTTTGTGAAATGAGAGGCAGAGCATCATGGTTACAGTTTTTCTCAGTCGCTTTGGTGCTTTTTTCAGATCAGAATGAAAATTCTCATAACTATTAGTTCAACCTCCACAACATTTAGTCATTTGTGCACATCATAGTAGCAATTTCTTCTTCCTCTGAACAAATTGCAAATACTTTTGGACATGTATCAGTTGCTTTCATACAATTCTCTGCTGTTTTTTAACATTATCATTTGCTTATGTCATGTCAGTCAAAATGAACTATACTTATGAATGCTGAATAGTCGTTCCCAATAAAACTAATAGTCTTCATTTCATTGCTTGAGTCATTACATACAAAATTGTTGAACTAGTTATCAAATTCTGTCACAATGCTGTAGAATTGCAAAGAGCATACAGTAAAAATGTACGTATTCAGTGTCTTGTACTCACTTACTCACCTAACTACAGCAATGTGTAACTTTACTGTAGTTTTCAAATGGCTGTACAAGTACTGTATAGTGCTGTCTTGAGCATGTTCAGGTAGTGTCACCGAGTTCTGACCTTTTTTTGCATTGGAAAACACTGAGAGAACTGTCATAATGACAACATGACAAAGCCATTTGACTATCTTGTTCATAAACGATGGTGTCAAGACTTCTCATTTTGATGACACTGACAGTTTCATTGACATGAATACCTGCTTTTGAGGAATGGACTATCCATTTTGAGCAAGTGACGTGCTTTTGCAGGTCATCCACTAGGTTTTGCAGTTTGCACTAATTGTTTTGAGAATTGCACTAACTGCTGTGCAAATGTTAATAGTGATGTGAGAAAAGCACCAAAGCGACTGAGAAAAACTGTAAATATCAGAAGTAATAGAACAAGGAACAAATAACATGACTCTAGATTCTTTTTTGATAACAAAAGACAGCTTTTAATAAAACCTGATTAAAACATAATTTATGAAGTAGCAGTATAGGCCTACTAATACAGTTTTTCTCAGTCGCTTTGGTGCTTTTTTCAGATCAGAATGAAAATGCTCAGTTCAACCTCCACAACATTTAGTCATTTGTGCACATAATAGTAGCAATTTCTCCTTCCTCTGAACAAATTGCAAATGCTTTTGGACATGTATCAGTTGCTTTCATACAATTCACTGCTGTTTTTTAACATTATCATTTGCTTATGTCATGTCAGTCAAAATTAACTATACTTATGGATGCTGAATAGTCGTTCCCAATAAAACTAATAGTCTTCATTTCATTGCTATCACATGAGCAGATAGTGACTGTGCACATCACTGCGACTATCACATGAGCAGGTAGTGACTGTGCACATCACTGGGACTATCACATGAGCAGGTAGTGACTGTGCAGATCACTGGGACTATCACATGAGCAGGTAGTTACTGTGCACATCACTGGGACTATCATATGAGCAGGTAGTTACTGTGCACATCACTGGGACTATCACATGAGCAGATAGTGACTGTGCACATCAGTGGGACTATCACATGAGCAGATAGTGACTGTGCACATCACTGGGACTATCACATGAGCAGGTAGTGACTGTGCACATCACTGGGACTATCACATGAGCAGATAGTGACTGTGCACATCAGTGGGACTATCACATGAGCAGATAGTGACTGTGCACATCACTGGGACTATCACATGAGCAGGTAGTGACTGTGCACATCACTGGGACTATCACATGAGCAGGTAGTGACTGTGCAGATCACTGGGACTATCACATGAGCAGGTAGTTACTGTTCACATCACTGGGACTATCTCATGAGCAGGTAGTTACTGTGTACATCACTGGGACTATCACATGAGCAGGTAGTGACTGTGCACATCACTGGGACTATCAACCAAAGATTCTAGAACAGAGCTCTAGAATCTTTGCTATCAGCACATGAGCAGATAGTGACTGTGCACATCACTGGGACTATCATCGAATGACCAGATGACTGTGCACATCACTGGGACTATCATCACATGACCAGATAGTGACCGTGCACATCACTGGTGGAACTATCAGCACATGACCAGATGATTGTGCACATCACTGGTGGGACTATCAGCACATGAGCAGATAGTGACTGTGCACATCACTGGTGGAACTATCAGCACATGACCAGATAGTGACTGTGCACATCACTGGTGGAACTATCAGCACATGAGCAGATAGTGACTGTGCACATCACTGGTGGGACTATCAGCACATGAGCAGAGAGGTCTGCACGGGCTCTGCAGCTAGTGGGCTTTCTCACTCCAGCTGGGCAGTAGCATTAGAAACTGGGTCAAAGGAGTGTCCCTGAGTCTCAGAGAGAGCTTGTAATGTCGCCTTGGATTCATCCCTTAGCCGTGTGTGTGTGTGTGTGTGTCTGAGAGAGAGCGTGTGTGTGTGTACACTTCCACAGTGGCCATGTGCCCGTGTGAAAATACAGCAGTCCTCGGAGAAAGAGAGTGAGAGAGAGAACAGGCTTCCTCCCTTACTCACACACACACACACACGACAGGAGCTCTGGGAAACAATAGACTTGTGGAACTTTCAGAGAACTTGAGAGAGTGTGTGTGTGTGTGTGTGTGTGTATCTGTGTATGTGTGTGTATGTTGGTGGAGCGGGGCAGGGGTTTGTAGCATTCTCAGGGCTGTCCAGGCTACAGTAAGTGCGTCACAGCCACGGCTGAAGTGACCGGTGATGTGGGACTCCAGGGATCCACAGAGCGCTGTGGAGAGAGAGAGAGAGAGCGAGTTAGAGAGCCAGAGAAAGAGAAAGAGAGAGAGAGAGAGAGAGAGAAAAAAAGAGAGAGCCAGAGAGAGAGACTTATCATTAAAACAATCAGCGGGGCCGGCTAGCTGGCCACAAGACCCTGTTCCTGAGGATGTGCAGGCCTGGCCCAAGGAAACTCTCCCCGCTCAGTATCCTATATGACATGTCAGCATGTATGACCCACTGACTCTGTGTGTGTGTGTGTATGTGTGTATATATTTACACACACACACATATATATAAGTCATTTGCATGACCAGCACTGTGATGGGTGAGACTGACTGAAACAATTGGTGGGGGTGCGGCTTGCTGGTGTGCCGCAAGGCTTTGTTTCTGAGGATGTCCTTTTTATGTGCATATCCAAGGGTCATTCACACACTGCACATTTGAAGTGTAGCGGAGAGTTGTAGATATTTCACTAAATGTATTAAACAAATCTGAGACTAAGGCTTTGCCATCCTAGTAGTAGGAGGGGTAGTTGTAAGAATACACACACACACACACACACAGGAGGGTTGCTGGTTCGAACCCCGACCAGTAGGCACGGCTGAAGTGCCCTTGAGCAAGGCACCTAACCCCTCACTGCTCCCCGAGCGCCGCTGTTGATGCAGGCAGCTCACTGCGCCGGGATTAGTGTGTGCTTCACCTCACTGTGTGTTCACTGTGTGCTGAGTGTGTTTCACTAATTCACGGATTGGGATAAATGCAGAGACCAAATTTCCCTCACAGGATCAAAAGAGTATATATACAACAAAATATACATTTATTGCTATGGTTGTAGCACTTCACTGAGTAAAGCGTCTGGTGACAAGCCGTGGTGTTGCTTGGTCTTTTCCAGTGGAGGACTGACTAGGCAACTGCTACATATTGAGGAATTGTGTTTTTCCTAAAGTCAAATAAACTGGGCTAATATAGTGGAGACACAACAGAACATACTGTAGCACTCCACAATTATGTGATGATATGGAAATGATGATGATATAGATTGTATGATGCAAGCTATCCAATGCATTCTGTTTTTCATAATAACCACACTGTTGGTCATGGTGCAGAAGCAGGCAACAGCTGTGCTTTCATCTGACCCAGATCTGGAATCAGTTGCTGTTTTGAACAAGCATTTTACAATCCCACTACTGACGCACTTGTGGGAAAATAACAACAAAATGACTATGTCTGCTCAATTCATCAGCACAACATTGTGTGTGTGTGTGTGTGTGAGAGAGAGAGCGCGAGTGAAAGAGAGAGTTTTGAGTCTTTGATGTTATCCACACAGCTGTTTTTCAGGCCTGTCTTTGAGGTATGTGCCAGGTCTGACCATCACCCTCTCCCTGCTGACGGGAGCTCACTGCGCTAGCTGGCCTGCTAGCCGCAGCTGCCGTCCGCCACGACCCACTCTAATGAATGGACCATACAGTCTTAGATCGGATGATTGATAAAATACAAATCCCCTTTTTTCTTGCCTGAAAAAAAAAAAAACATCTTTAAAAACAGGGAGCCGCCCAGACCTTCAGCACAGATTACGGCCGCTGCTGCTGGTAGGACTGCGGCCAAGCCATTCATGGGAGTGCTGGCCAGCGAGGTCCAGAGCTTCCTGTAGCACATAGCCTCTCTGCTCCTACCTGCTCGTCCAGCAATATTTTCACAGCTGCGCTGGCCGGCCGGGCGGGCGACCCCACCTCAGCCAGGTGCACAGGCCTCGTAGTCTCTCTTCACACGGTGTGCGTTGTCTCCTCGCAGCGAGCATGGGAAACTTCAGATCTGGAGGAAATCTCAAAGGCTGCTGCTAACCTCTGTGCGAGGTCAGGCGACAGCTTCAGAAACAGAATGGCTGCCATGATTAAAGATGGATTGTCCAAGGCACTCTTCAAAAAAAGTTAGTTTTAAAAGAAAAGCTTTAATGAACTTTAACTTTTTTTGAAGAGTGCCTTGGACAATCCATCTTAAATCATATCTATTTTTTCTACCAAAGAGCACCTTCACAAACACTTCAAGCTAGCAGAGGTATTACACTGCAGCCATCCAAACCCATTCCAGAATGGCTGCCATATTTGAAAGGTCACTGTACTGGGTGTCAAGTATGCACTGGCTGTTCAAACGTCTTTAAGAATTTGACCGTCTCGCGGAGAGAGATGTTTCTAAAGGGCTTCGAAGGAGTCTCTCAGAGAGGGGAAGTTCATGAGGTTCACTGGACTTTCCTCACAACAATAACAACAAACAAAAACAAAGTTTAAGTGAAAAGGGCTTTGGGGAGCCTTGCTGGATCAAAGCAGCTCGATGGCCACACACATTTACAGTCTTACACACACACACACACACACACTGAGAGGACAGAGAGACAGAGGAGACGAAGAAGGGTGTGTGTGTGCTTGTTACATGTCTGTGAGCATGAGAGAGAGAGACAGACAGAGAGAGCGAGAGAGAGACAGACAGAGAGAGCGAGAGAGAGCTATAGCCTACTGACAAAAATCAAACAAACACTTGTGGTGTTTTGTGAAGCAATGGTGTGAAGCTCTGACTGGACAATAGTACACAAATGAATAATTAATACCTAATAATGAATACCTAACTGCCTCTTCTAACAATAAGGCTCAATATACGTCAATTGGCATTGATCCGTTGAGTGAGGTTGTGGTGGGGCCTTGACCTGTGCAGTAGTCAGAGTGAAGACCTCGCGTTGTGTGGAAGGTCAAGTTGATGAGTTGAAGTATAAAATCCTTAGCTGGGAAATCATAATAAAACACACTACCCCTTGCCTGTTTTTTACAATTCTAAATGGCTCCACCAATATTTTCATAAAGCAGAACAACTCCAACAGCAGAACTACAAGATCTACCCTAAGAGGGGACTGTGCAGTGCCTCCTACAGTAGGAGTGCTTTTAGTCACCTATATAGTAACTATAAATAATAATATATTATTTTGATCCCGTGAGGGAAATTTGGTCTCTGCATTTATCCCAATCCGTGAATTAGTGAAACACACTAAGCACACAGTGAACACACAATGAGGTGAAGCACACACTAATCCCAGTGCAGTGAGCTGCCTGCTACAGCTGCGCTCGGGGAGCAGTGAGGGGTTAGGTGCCCCGCTAAAGGGCACTTTCCTTCCAGTTGGTCGGGATCGAACCGGCAACCCTCTGGTTACAAGCTCGAAGCCCTAACCAGTAGGCCACGACTGCCCCAACCTATGCTTCTCTGTAAGAGCATCTCATGTATGGAACACTGGACCAAATCAGATAAGAAGTTGCACTTCCCAGCGCACTAGATAGATAGATACTTTATTGATCCCCAAGGGGAAATTCAAATTCACTTCAAATTCACTTCCACTCAGCATCTTAAAGGAGAATTCCGGTGTGATTTTGACCTAAAGTGTTTTGAAACATGATACCGAGTGTGAACGTATGTCTCATAGCCCATCTCGGCTTGTCCCCTGCACTCCGAAATCTGGCGCTAGTTAGCCGATGCTACCAACAAGGCGGTCAATGGTTGTGCCTCGGCATCGGCATAGCCATGCAAATAAATCACTGTTTTACACCATTTACGAGGCTCAATGTATCTCCACACTTCATTGGCAGACTTCCAAGGGCCCTGACATTTAAAACGAGACATTGAGAACTTTGAAAAAGCACTGGTAGTTTACTTACAAGACGATATATACAGACAGTATCTTCTCGAAGTTTAGCGTTTGCAGCCATCTTGAATTTAGTCACGATAAGTCGAGCGACGAGTAAGAATGAACAGGTATGATAAGGGATCAGATTCCAAAAATAATTCCGTGGAAATGCATGGATTCCAGTTGCTGCTACTGGAAGAAACTGTAATCCATGCATTTCCACAGAATTATTTTTGGAATCTGATCCCTTATCATACCTGTTCATTCTTACTCGTCGCTCGACTTATCGTGACTAAATTCAAGATGGCTGCAAACGCTAAACTTCGGGAAGATACTGTCTGTATAAATCGTCTTGTAAGTAAACTACCAGTGCTTTTTCAAAGTTCTCAATGTCTCGTTTTAAATCTCAGGGCCCTTGGAAGTCTACCAATGAAGTGTGGAGATACATTGAGCCTCGTAAATGGTGTAAAACAGTGATTTATTTGCATGGCTATGCCGATGCCGAGGCACAACCATTGACCGCCTTGTTGGTAGCATCGGCTAACTAGCGCCAGATTTCGGAGTGCAGGGGACAAGCCAAGATGGGCTATGAGACATACGTTCACACTCGGTATCATGTTTCAAAACACTTTAGGTCAAAATCACACCGGAATTCTCCTTTAAGGACTGGCTTTTGAGCAGTCAGACGTCAGCACTTTCAACTCAGTCTGCACTAGATCACACCATGTGTTCTGCCCGTTGCTAGGATGCTTTATGTTTGATCTGTGAGGTGTTGTGAACGCTCTTTGTGTTCTCCCATGTGTTTGTTCTGTTGTTTTTATTTACATAGTGGCCTGTGATGGCCTGTCCTGTGTTGCTGTTGTCTCCTTGAGGGGTCTTGTTTTTGCTTCTTTGTTTTGTGTTTTTATGTGCTTTTGTAAAATATATTTTAATGCTGACTTGGCATATGAGAACAACTGGTCAAGTCAATTGATGGTTCTCATAACATCTTCCCAAAGGAAGATTAGCCGACTGGCTAACACTGGTGCATTTTACAGAAATGTTCATGAATGTATGTTTTCCTTATAAATAAATAAATGAAGCACAGGAGGCTTTGGGAGCAGATTTATTGCAGCGCTGACAGCTAGAGGTGAGTTGTGTCGGCCTGGCAACGTGAGGTCACAAGGGCGGTAAGGCGAGGGCAAAGGTCACGAGAATAGGCAGGGTCAGGCCTGAGAGCTTGAAGACCTGCAGGGGTGAAAAAAGACATCTTTACATACCATACAGTATATGCAGAGAACCTCCACACCCTCCGGGGAACCCACCATTTGTGTTTTATGTTTGATGATTAGCTAGTTGGTTTAAGACTGGGAGTTCAGAGAGATAACTGCACTCAGATAACACGTCCAGACTTTGTGTGTCCAGGTATCACTGCAAACCCAGTAATCATATTTTCTGTGCTAACACATTTATGCTGCTAACCCAGTAGTCATATTTTCTGTGCTAACACAGTTATGCTGCTAACCCAGTAGTCATATTTTCTGTGCTAACACATTTATGCTGCTAAGCCAGTAGTCATATTTCTGTGCTAACACAGTTGTGGAACACTTTCAGGGCTAGAGTCCAATGATTAAGTTGAATGTTTGTCACATGGGAGGGTTTTCTCTGTTTTTAAAAAAAACTTGTTGTTTATGTGTTGTTTACTTGTTTACCTCACTGTGGCAAGAGGGCTTATTTAGGCTGAACTCATGGTGGATGGGGCCAGAGCAGAAGTCCTTCCACTGGTCGCCATTTTGGCTCTGAACAAGGACCTGGTAGCGCACCAGTCGCTCTGCTATCATGCTAACAGGGTGCCGCTGCCAGGCACAAGATGGAAGCTCTGAGTCCCACGGTGTCAGCCTCTGATACACACAAAGAGGAACCGGGAGTTTTATTAGAAAGTTCTTCCCACTTCCCTATATAAAGCCCTGAGAAATTAAAGGTACACTATGCAAATTCAGGTATTTTTTGCACATTTATTGGTTACCATCAAATTGGCTTCGTAAAGGTTATATCAAGGTAAAAATCTTGCATAATGTACCTTTCAATAAACACTTTGCATTGATATAGTGTGATATAAAAGCGCATGTCAAGTACCTAATTAAAAGATGGATTGAAAATGGGTTTGACTAAATATCCATTGCACTTATTTCCATCAAAAGAGGCCAGACATAATATTGACAATTAGTGGCTGTCACACACTGTCCTCTAGTGGTTACTGGTAGAACTGCTAAAGAGTGTGGCTGTGGAATTTGAGTATTCCTCAACTACACTAGAAAAGGCATGGGTCTGTGCATATCCGGCATGTAGCTCTCTCTCTGTCTGTGTGTGTGTGTGTGTGTGTGTGTGTGTGTGTGTGTGTGTGTGTGTGTGTGTGTGTGTGAGATACCTGCAGACTGAAGATGTGTGTATTTGATTCTGTCTTGACCACGCTCATAATGAAGTACAATCCCCAGAGGCCAACTGTCTGAGAGCAGCACTGTGATTCCTGCTGTGAAACACACACACACGCACACACATGCACGCACGCATGCACGCACACACAGACACACACGCACACACAGACACACACATACACACACACACACACACACACACACGCACACACATGCACGCACGTACACATGCACAGACAGACACACACGCACACACAGACACACACGCACACACACAGACATAGAAAAGAAAGATACTGTACACACCCTTGCCGTAATACTTATAGAAACACATGAGGAAGTACTAATACACACACACACACACACACACACACACACACACACACACACACACACACACACTCACAGAGAACCATGCAGGGCCTGCATCCATACTATATACTACTTATAGAAATACATGGTCAAGGACACGCACACACAGACACACAGAATCAATCTGTCTGCAACATCCATTACAGTGAACAATGAGTGTTAAGCAGACAGAATGGTGCACACACTCACACACACACAAACACACACACACACACAAACACACAGACACACACCCTGTCGATGACCATCCCAAAGCGCACAGCCTGCTGGGAGAAATTGCTCACTGGCATATCCCCACCTTTTAGAATCTGAAAAACACAACACATATACAAATTCACATTCAGATGCAGTCAGATTCACTTTTCAAATTGAATCCAGGTCAATTCAAACATTCATTACAACATCTCATTATTACAGTAATGGAACTTCAATTCATTTCAAGTACCAACACCTCAACTATTGGTGAATGGAGGTAAGGTAAAAATGAGCCAATCACTATCTTTACCACAGCCTCATGTAGACATGGGGTGCATTTCCTAGAGGCAATTGAACGCTCTCTCTCCATGACAGCTCAACAATAATCTCAGGACACACAGTCGGGCCTGTGAACAGGTGCTGGTCAACCTGGACAATAGTCTGGTGAGTGTGACTGGAGACTCAAGGGCTGTTCACACCACGAACGATAACGATAACAATAACAATAACGATGTCAGCAAAAAAGTATCGCTTTAGCTAAAATGAATGAGAATGCCAATATCGTTACAGTTAGTTACCGGTATCTTAGTTATCATTCCTGATGTGAACTGCCCTTCACTGTGTAATAATGGGTGGAGAGGAGGTGGAGGAGGGGACTCACTGTGTAATAATGGGTGGAGATAGGTGGAGGAGGGGACTCACTGTGTAATAATGGGTGGAGATAGGTGGAGGAGGGGACTCACTGTGTAATAATGGGTGGAGAGGAGGTGGAGGAGGGGACTCACTGTGTAATAATGGGTGGAGAGGAGGGGACTCACTGTGTAATAATGGGTGGAGAGGAGGGGACTCACTGTGTAATAATGGGAGGTGGAGGAGGGGACTCACTGTGTAATAATGGGTGGAGGAGGGGACTCACTGTGTAATAATGGGAGGTGGAGGAGGGGACTCACTGTGTAATAATGGGAGGTGGAGGAGGGGACTCACTGTGTAATAATGGGTGGAGAGGAGGGGACTCACTGTGTAATAATGGGAGGAGAATAGATGGAGGAGCCACGACTGAGGGAAGATCCGCGTCCTCTGCATCTCCTCAAGATGGTGGCCTGAGAGAGGAGAGGAGAAAAGATGGATGTGGATGGAGTGATAGAGAGAGAGAGAGAGAGACAGAGAGAGAGAGAGACAGAGAGAGAGAGAGAGAGAGAGAGAGATGTTCAGATTTATTGTTATTATTATTGTATTGTTTTTGAGGTCCCCTCGAAAACAAGATGTTACATCTCAAGGGGTTTCCTCTTAATACATTTCCAGTTATTGTCCTTTAAGTAATGCCTGCTATGGTAATGTATAGAACGCCGGTCATTACTGGGAAAATAAGTCCCGACAGGGCGAACCGGACCCCGACGCGCAGCAGAGTGGTCTTGTTCCGCCCTGAAGGGAATTATTTTCCCAGTAATGACCGGTATTCTATACATTATCCCACTTATTTCACGGCTACTTGCCAAAACGAAATAATAAACTCCCCACGATATGACTTTAGCCTACATAGCCTAGCCTATTTGTTACCGTTCATCGTGGCATTTGCTGAGAAACAAATAGTGCGTAGTGTAATGAAAGATGTATCAGAAGCACAAAACCCGTTGCCATTGACAGCGGTAATTATATGTTTGCAGCGGTAATTACATGAATATATTTTACTGTAGAACTTTGGGAAATCCCATTCAAGCCAATGGAGCGTTCTACTTGTCTTGTGAAGAGCCGTGTAATAAAAGAGTATATTTTGTCATGCCAAGTCCACTTTGAATTGAATTGAATTGCATTGAGAGACAGAGAGAGCAAGAGGAAGCCAGACAGACCATTGGACCTCATAGATGATTTGCCAATACAAAATATGCATACCATACCAACCAAATAATGCCCAGAGGATTTGGACAGAGTGAGCAGGGGAAAAATAGTTAAGAAAGACCGACCCAGAAAGAGAAACTGATGAAATATACATGGAATAGTGAGATGTGAATGAGATGGAAAGAGTGAGATAGGAGATGTGAATGAGATGGAAAGAGTGAGATAGGAGATGTGAATGAGATGGAAAGAGTGAGGAAGAAACTGTTACATAAGCATTTAGGTGTGAACTCTATAGGGAAATGAAAAACTTTTTTGTTGATACAACTTTGAAAGTTCATCAGGGTAACATATAAAACCCTATTACTGAAATAAGGAAGACAAATATGCTGAAGCCGCCTGGTTGCACTGTAGGGAAAAGAGTCAGCCATAAGCCCATTATATTTTAGTGTCTTAATCCAGATGAGCACACTCCCTCCGTGTGCCACCAGACAGAGGAGGATTAGAACTAATGAAAAGGAATAGGCTTTTAATGAAAATGAAAGGCCCATGGAGTCCCTTTGTGTGAGAGAGCTGTGTTATCGCTCTGCAATACAGATGAATGTGTTCCCACAGATTCTCAGTGTGGAGCGTGGAGCTCATCTCATAGATGCACCCCCCCCCCCCCCACACACACA
>NW_027468774.1:8073577-8076077 GCF_046254945.1 Alosa pseudoharengus
CCGTTATTGGCACGCCCCCGTCTGTAGCTGAATCACTCTCCGCTCACCTCTCGAATAGCGCTGGGAGGCCCAGGCAGATGGCAGCAGCCAATAGCCCCTCCGTCCACTGCTCTGGACAGGTGTCAGGTGCGTACAGAGTCCTGAGGGCAAAGGACAGTGCTGGTGTGTGTGTGTGTGTGTGTGTGTGTGGGTGGGTGGGGGTGGGGTGATTGGGGAACATGAGAGAAGAGGTGATAAGTAACACCATACACAGTCAATAACAGATGCATTCATTAAAGGAACACGCTGACAGATGTATTCGTTAAAGGAACACGCTGACTTTTTTGGGAAATAAGATTATTTGCTCTCTACCCCAGAGTTAGATAAGATGATACATGCGATTCTCACCTCCCACTTCCTGTGAATTAGGCTAAGCTAGGCTAACTGGTGTAACCCACTTCTAGTTAATTGTGCTAAGCTAGGCTAACTGGTGTAACCCACTTCTAGTTAATTGTGCTAAGCTAGGCTAACTGGTGTAACCCACTTCTACTTAATTGTGCTAAGCTAGGCTAACAGTGTCAGGCTGGGTTATTGCACACACAGCGGAGAGACTACGCATTCCAGTTGCAAGTTACAGTTTTTCTCAGTCGCACATTTCTCAGATCAGAATTGAAATTCTCAAAACTGTTCATTCAAACTCCATATCATCTCAGAACCAGTTTCTCCCCATTTTGAACAAACAGCAGTGCTTTAGTACACGCAACTGATTTTGTAAATGTTTGCTGTTTTTTACATTTTCAATTGCTAATGTCATGTTGGTCAAAATGCACTGTACTGGTCCCCTGCTGAATAGTCCTACCCTGTAAATCAAATTGGCCTTATTTCATCGCCTGTGTAATCATATGATGCAATCATATGCATGCAAATATGAGACATGACAGACAGGAAGTATACAGAGATGTACAATAGTGCCCAGCTCTGACTAAGCTGTGTTATACTGCATACTTTTCATTTGCACAATGCTGTAAAAGCCTTATACTGTTCACAATGTCTGTCAACAGTAAACACTTAACATGTGTGTGTGTGTGTGTGTGTGTGGGAGGAGTATGGCATTAAAGGGCCAATAGGGAGTGACCTGGTCAGTGTGGTCAGTTCAGTGGCTCACCCTCTTTGGTTATGGACGGGTCTTTCACATGAAGCTGCATGAACAGAGGACCCAGAGCTTTTCTCTCGTTCCTCTTCCTCTGAGAGGGTTGACTCTCAGGCCTGCTGTGGGGTCCTTCACTCCTGCGGCCGCCACTCTTATTGCCTGAGCAAAAAGACACTCCAGTCAGTCACTGCAGGCACGCACACACACACACACACACACACACACAATAAAACATGCAAACACATTTGATCATGTTACTTGGATCGGCAAATACTAGGTAAAATATCAGAGTATCCAAATAGTGCTGTCTATGTTATACAACACTGCCATGTTGTTCAAAGCACAACACAAGTATTATGGGAGTCACCATCTTCTGCACACATAAGCCACCATCTTCTATACAGCATATCTATATGGGAGGTTCCTACTGTATACACCATATCTATATGGGAGGTTCCTATACACCATATCTATATGGGAGGTTTCTATACACCATATCTATATGGGAGGTTTCTACTAACATATCTATAAGGGAGGTTTCTACTATATAGCATATCTATATGGGAGGTTTCTATACACCATATCTATAAGGGAGGTTTCCACTATACAGCATATCTATATGGGAGATTTCTATACACCATTTCTATATGGGATGTTTCTATACACCATATCTATGAGGTTTCTACTATATAGCATATCTATATGGCAGGTTTCTATACACCATATCTATATGGGATGTTTCTATACACCATATCTATGAGGTTTCTACTATATAGCATATCTATATGGGAGGTTTCTATACACCATATCTATATGGGAGGTTTCTATACACCATATCTATATGGGAGGTTTCTATACATATCTATATGGGAGGTTTCTTCTATACAGCATATCTATGTGGGAGGTTTCTATACAGCATATCTATGTGGGAGGTTTCTATACACCATATCTATATGGGAGGTTTCTATACACCATATCTATATGGGAGGTTTCTATACATATCTATATGGGAGGTTTCTATACACCATATCTATATGGGAGGTTTCTATACATATCTATATGGGAGGTTTCTTCTATACAGCATATCTATGTGGGAGGTTTCTATACAGCATATCTATATGGGAGGTTTCTATACACCATATCTATATGGGAGGTTTCTATACACCATATCTATATCACTTGATGCAGTTTACCACAGTTCACTACGTTTTATAACTGGAGATGGGTTTAATTTATACCAAAATGTAGGATGGTCTTCCCTCTATGATAGGAGGGAAAGGCACTGCCCCCTTTTTGTTTATAAGATTACTGGGAAAGTTACCTTTATACCTAACTTCTCTTCTGAACATAAAATCAATCTGCCACAATACA
>NW_027468774.1:8078577-8081077 GCF_046254945.1 Alosa pseudoharengus
CGCCATGCTAGCATCTTCCATAGAAATGTATTTGAGCACAATTTAAAGAGATGTTCCATGTAGCCTGGGGGATTTTTATGTGATTTTGCAATGATGATTGCAATAATCATTTGACAGCCCCACAATGCAATTTACTTTTTAATTTTAGTATTTTTAAATGTTCAATAAGAACATGGTTAATGCAGTAACGAAATGGTAGGCCTATTATTATGACCGCCGCGCAGCGAAGCGGCGGTCATATAGGTTTAGTCAGATTTTTTATTTTCTTTTTTTTTTCTTTTTCGCATGCCCAAATTTCTGTCAATGATTCCCGGGACACTGAAAGACCGGGGTACACGAAACTTGGTGGGCATGTAACCCCACATGGATAGCATGGAACCATCGTTTTTCGTTTTGATCTGTAGCCCTCCCGCTGGACTGGACCCCCCGAAAGGAGGGTAGGGCAGACACAGTTTTCTGTGAATATCTCGAAAACCGTAGGGTTTAGGAGGACCATTTTTTTTTTGTATGTTGATCGATCTCAAGGGGCCATGTCAACCCATTCCATAACCACTCATTTCATGTATAGCGCCACCTAGTTAAACACAAAAAAGTAAAAATGAGGTGTTGTAATTGAAGGTATCTGTGACCTAACAAAGTCAAAACTGTACAAAATTGGAAGTGTAGGATCGATCATTATGACACCCTCTGTATGCACGCCAAGTTTCGTGGAATTCCGTTCATGGGGGGCCACACAATAAATTAATTTATGTTACTATACACCAACTGGCCTGTAGGTGGCCGGAGACAGTTTTCTGTGAATATCTCGATAACCGTAGGGCCTAGGAGGTCCACCTTTTTTATGTATGTTGGTCATAAGGGGGTATGTCAACCCATCCCATTACCACTTATTTTATGTATAGCGCCACCTAGTTAAAAATGAAAAAGCAAAAAATTAGGTGTTTTCATCACAATATCTCTGGCTGACAAGGTCAAAACTGCACGAAATTAAAAGTGTAGGATCATTATGACACCCTCCGAATGCATGCCAAGTTTTGTGTACTTTCGTTCATGGGGGGCCTTACAATAAAATAATTTATGTGTACATTTAGTGACGTACACCAACAAGGATTCCCGGGACACTGAAAGACCGGGGTACACAAAACTTGGTGGGCATGTACCCCCACATGGATAGCATGGAACCGTCATTTTTCGTTTTGATCTGTAGCCCCCCCGCTGGACTGGACCCCCCGAAAGGAGGGTAGGGCAGACACAGTTCTCTGTGAATATCTTGAGAACTGTAGGGCCTAGGATGACCATTTTTTTCTGTATGTTTGCCTCCAGGGGTCATGTTAACCCATTTCATGTGCACACATGTGCACAGATACACACACACACACACATACATTCACAGTAATCATACGTATGACACATACTCACACAGTAGACATATGTACGCTTGCATGCACAGGCACATACGCAGGCACAAACACAAGCACGCACGCACACACACACACACACACACACACTCACACACACACACACACACACACATAACATAAACATAACACAAACAATCAAGAATTTCTCAGAATTATAAACAGGCAAGATGGAGGTGGGGTTGTATAAAATGAATTTTACATGTGAAATCTATGAACTAATCATGTTTTGGTACTTGTTGTCTAGCAGATACCAGTGAGAATTTAGTGTGGATAATGCAATTTAGTGAGACAGTTAGAATCATATAGGCCTTTCAGCGTGATTTCTTTTTGTGGAAAAAATGTGCTGGACTGGGCGGCGGTCATATTTTGTACCGCTCTGCGGTACATCTAGTTATAGGCTACTGCAATGACTTGCCATGCTCGATCTAAATGTGTCCATTCAATTCACCGTACACAATGACCACTGTATACATGCAGGGAATATTCGGGCTTTAAATGTAGCAGCGATATTCGGTTTGCGCCAAATACCGGATTAAATTGATTGATGCCATCAGAATGAGTTTACACAACTCGCGCGCAAAACGAATATTGCTGTTGAAAACCGGGTTACTCCCTGCATGTAACTGCGGTCAATGACGCACTCCTTTTCGGCGATATCTGTATCTCTGTCGTTCGGTCGTTGTATGCATTGTTCGCAATTTTAAGACGTCTTTTCATCTGCAATGACTCCTTGGCGCAAGTGCCATTCCTGTACGTCGGGTTTAGCCTACGTTCAAACTATTTTTCTGGTGAATAATTATTTCGGACTGAACTTGGTGAAGGGAAGTTTCACTAGACCTATCGTAGGCAACGATAAACTTGATCATCATCTCGGGGCTCGTCTGATCGGTTTGCTGCTGCCAGCCGCTGAAAGGCAGTGGGGAGAGGGGACATTTATCTCGGCCTATGTGACCACACTGTAATGCAACTACATCCACTCTGTTTATCTGACGGGTCTCTGACCTCCCTCGCTCTCTCTCTCTCTCTCTCTGCAGCACACGCATTTTCAAATTTACTCACAGGCACTGGGCCACGGCCAA
>NW_027468774.1:8086077-8091077 GCF_046254945.1 Alosa pseudoharengus
TAACATCTCTTGAAACTAGTGTGAAGATGCACTCACCTGTCCTGATACTCTTTAAGGTCGCATTCATGCCCGTCCGCATTGATCGATCCACCTGCGCTTGTCCAAGCAGGTCGCTGACCGCGACCACCTCGGTGAAGCCGTGCAACTGGAAGCGGTTCGTATGTCCCACCTGCCTGCGCTTTCGGGCAGACGACCAGACCGGTGGAAGCTGCATGTTAGACACATACACAGACATTCAGCTTGACCAGGACAAGTTAAAGTTGGTTGGTTTGCAATGGTTATTTATTAAGCCGAAGAGCATGTCTTACTTTGCATCCAGTCGTAACACAGTCAGGCAAGCGTTTGGTCGACAGAGTTAGCGGCGACCTGTGGACATGAAAGGCAATTTTATAGCGACCATCCGAACTTAATTATGTAACTCGACAATTAGACTACTAATGAATAATTCGATACTTACACTCCTGTGGAGGCAAGCCATAATCCATATTTTGGGGATAACATTATAGCCTATCAGTTTCCTCCCCTAAGAAATAGCTTCAACTGCATTACAGTGAAGAGAACATGATATGCCAAGTCTGAAAGATAGCCGATGACTGAATTTCCACAGGGTCTCGAATTTCTGCGCTGTTCCATTTTTTCCCCCTTATTGTGACTGGGTAGAGCTATTGTTGCGCACATTCCGTAAAAGAACATAACGGTATGACTGGATCCAAATTTGCTACATAAGCCTAAACTAATGAAATATTGCTTTACGTTGTTACGACCCTGCCGGTCTCTGCCTACCTGTCTGTCTTTGTCTTTCTCCGGTTTGCAGGGCGGAGTCAAGACACAGGTGCTGCTGATCACCTGATTGGGGCACCTGTACTATAAAAGAGGCTACCTGTCTGAAGTTCAGGGTTCCCTCTCTCCATTGCAGCATGCGGCGCCTTTGTCTTTTGTTTGGGCTTTGCACATTACTCTGATTTACACCATACCTTTGTTTTCTTACCATCTCATTAATACTGACTTCACACTTTGCATACATGATTACTTTAATAAATACATATTTTTTGTTAACTCTTTATCCACGTGTGGTCTCCCTATGTTAAAATCACCCAGAACGAGCCGGGTGGTTGTAACATATGGGGGCTCGTCCGGGAGCACTTTGGGGCCTTTTTGTTGAGCGGAGTAGGTAAATGCGCTGGTTTTGGGTAAGTGAATGTATCACTTAAATTTGTGAATGGGTAGGCGGTCTAGAAGACGCGACCTGTTTGAATTGAGCATTTGCGCATTTGATTGGCTACTCCGATTGTGCTTGAGTGCACCCTAGGCCAGTAGGTAAAAAAAAAAAAATTGGGAGATTCGCGTGGATATCGTTGGGATGGTAAGAATTTTGGATACTTTAGTTTTGTATAGTTCTGTTAAATATGTGGAGAGGGGGAAACCAGTTTGGTTTTGCCAAGCTGTTTGTAAGCAACTGAAAAAATAGGTAAGTGCTGTCTTGGCATTGTTTGCAGGAACATTGATTTCGTTTGTTTCGTTGGAGCAAAGTACTAACCCTGCGTTAGATTTCAGACCGTTCTGCGCTTTTTGTCTGGCTTTTGGGGACTGGCGTGCTTCGCCCTGGGCTGAGGACACAGCCGTGGTCTGTTGACTTGAGGGGCCTAAAGCCCGGATGGTCACTTCCATCGGTATGGTGAGTAAAAATCTTGGTTCTTGGGGTTAAGCGAGAAGACGTAGGTGAGTAGTATTCAGGGGAATTTACGAGTTAGATGTGGGGGAGCTCCTGGTGGCTCGTTTTTGTTTTGTTTCGCAAACAATGCCATCATGCACACAACAAATTCATTGTATGGTTGTTTAAGGTTATTGGTCAGTCACTTGATGCTTTCAGTTTGGGTTTGAGTTTAGGCTATTGGTAAATTGTTGGTCCGATTTGTTGGCTATACTGCGCTCAGTTTTGATTGTTTTGAAATGGATGCTGTTAATGTATTTTTGGCCTCTCCTACAGAGGATGGGTTGGAGAGATTAAATAAAGCGGAGCTGCAAAAGGTAGCTAAACAATTTGAGTTGGAACTGGAGGCTGGCATGGGAACTATGCTTTTTCCTCGTATGCGTATAGGTGATGGATACACTGGGGAACAGTATAAGGAGCTGGTGCTTTTGTTGATGCCTTTTCTGTTGCAGGAAAGAGAAAGAGAGCTAGCACATCAAGCTAAACTGAAAGAAATTGATCGATCTAGCACATGAAGCCAAAATGATAGAAATGGAACGGGCTTATGAAGAGAGAAAACGGGCTTATGAGCCTGAGCGGTTTTCGGTCAGGTCAGAAGGGACGCTCCCGTCTGGGCCTTCTGCAGGTTTTTGGCATGCTTCAATATCGTCCTCTGTGGCAAGACCTTTGCAGTTGGTCTGTGAACGGGATTTGGGTGTTAGGCATTTTTCAGAGATGGTGCCATTTTGTAAGATGGGCCAGTCTTTGGTTAAGGTAGATCACACTACCACTACAGCTAGCCGTAAGTCTCAGTGTTTACCAGATTTTCCTGCCTTGTTGTCTGACAATGAATTTGAAGATATGGGCCTAGTTGATTTATTTTCTTTGGATGAGTCTGCTGAGCAGATTAGTAGGCCTAGTGTGTCAGACCAGGGGGATCTAGCTTCCTCTCGAGGTCAGCAACAGTCCACTCAGCTCTGCAACACTGATTTAACAGCTTGTGTCCATCAGTGTTCTGAGGAAGAGAGTACAGTAGAGGAGGAGGTAAAGTCTGGGGGACTGTCTTCAGCAGGTGAGATGGTTCACTCATTCACTCCTAGCATGGTGGCAGCATGCATTCAGGAGGAGGTGAATGAGTCTGACGACCATGTGTTCCAGCCTCAGCTTAGAAACTTTGAACATGTGGCAGATTTGGAGTCTTCCTGCCACCGCTCTGAGGAGAGTGGTGTGCAGGGGACATGTTTGTTCTCTGGTCCTGTACAGTTTTCAGATATTTCCACACCCACACAGTTAACTGACCATGAGGTTTTGGGTGAGGCTTCCCCAAAACTTCAGCGCTCACTTCCTAGGTCTCTAGACAAGGAAAAGGCAAGGGGTGTGGACTTGCGGGTTGAGTGTCAGTTGGTTAACATTTTAGCGAGGCCCTATGTTTTCGCCTGCCCATCTTTAGAGCATACACACAGGGATGAAGAAGTTTTGGACTGTAGTCCATCTCATACCATCAAACAGAAAGAGGCTTTGCCTCTGATTTGTGCTTTTCCATTGTTTGACAGGGGTGGGGGCATGTTTTTGGATATCTGTCTATCCCTCACTGTTTGTTCTCTACAGGTTCTTCAGCAGTGCTTAGTGCATTGGATGTTTGGGCAGCCTTGCAACCTGGATGTTCGACATAACTGGGGTGTAGGCACTGTGTTGGCTTGGTCCCAGGGGCAAAATGATCCAGGTTGATCAGTTGTAGCTTTGGCTGTGTCTTCTGTCTGTCTCTCTTGTCCTTAAAATGCTTTTCTTAGTGGCAAAGAATTGCTGGACGGTGAGATACAGACATGGGAGACTGTTATTCTGCAGCTGGGGCGTTCAGGCTCTTAGTTCTACCACACACATTTCTGGACCTAAGATAAGTGACTGATCTTTATTGTGATTTTGATATCTGTGCATGATTAACATATTGTCTTAATTTCTTCATTGAATGTATGTTTGATTTGGGGTGTCTTCTAATTACAGAGGTCCTCTTCGAGGGTCCTCTGTCTTTAAGGGGGGGAGTGTTACGACCCTGCCGGTCTCTGCCTACCTGTCTGTCTTTGTCTTTCTCCGGTTTGCAGGGCGGAGTCAAGACACAGGTGCTGCTGATCACCTGATTGGGGCACCTGTACTATAAAAGAGGCTACCTGTCTGAAGTTCAGGGTTCCCTCTCTCCATTGCAGCATGCGGCGCCTTTGTCTTTTGTTTGGGCTTTGCACATTACTCTGATTTACACCATACCTTTGTTTTCTTACCATCTCATTAATACTGACTTCACACTTTGCATACATGATTACTTTAATAAATACATATTTTTTGTTAACTCTTTATCCACGTGTGGTCTCCCTATGTTAAAATCACCCAGAACGAGCCGGGTGGTTGTAACAACGTTGCTTGGCATCGCTGGCCTCATACTGTTGCCTTGACCATGGGCCAACTAAGTGGCACTATTGCCCTAGCATGCACTTTCTCTAATCGCAGACATTTCATGTTTGCAGTCAGTGCATGCCTGCAACCAATGCACAGTAGCGTATAGGCCTATATAAGGGCCAGTAGGCCTAATATAATACACTTTATTCTACAAGCATCGCAGTAGCCTGAGGCATTCTAAACTCCAATCGACCTGAACCCGTCAGAAATGAAACATTATGCAAATGAAATAGCCTAGGCTATTAATTTAGGCCTACATAAAACCAGCATTAACATAGGCAGTCCAGGCGTTACGTCAATAAACGCAGAAACTGACTTAGATATTTCAATTATTTAATCTATATAAATAGTCGATGCCAGTTGTTTGTGTGTAAAATATACTTCAAAGTGTGGTGCACGTGATTCAAAGTATAACAATAACACATCCATCCTCTCCTCGCATCGAAGGGGTAATATAGGCTACTAGTACAATAATAAAAGGACACCTCCCCCTATCGTACTTTGAGTCCCGAAATGTGTTCCTTCATATTTAACCAATCACAATACATTTTGCTCCCCGTATGGGTGGCAGTTATATAGTTGATGTATCACATGCGAACATAAAGATTTGTGATTGGCTTTCCTATTCGCGGCGTGATGACGCACCGGCTGGCATGGAAAGGGTGAGGGAGGGGTAACAATTTATACTGTCTATTGGGGAAACCGAATGGAGGCCATCTACATCACAGAGAAACAATTGAGTTCGTATCAGCTCAAAAATACTAAGTAATTATATTCTACTTATACAGTTGATTTACGTTACTGGCGAGGAAAGCGCAATCGTGCACACTCTGAAGTTCGCTGGACTTTTCTCGCTCTTTAC
>NW_027468774.1:8096077-8113577 GCF_046254945.1 Alosa pseudoharengus
GGAAATGAGAACACTAGCCAACCATAAGGGAGAGCGGGATGATTGAAACACTTGAATTAACGTAATTTACAGAGATCGTACCACACTGAAAGCTAATATTTTGTCTCTAGCAACCTGTCTTCTGTCAAATAGGCTATCATTGCATTTTCAGCTCTGAATAAAACCGTTCAGCAATTATTTTGGGTTGTTCCAACTGACAGGCATTTATTTATGGTTGAGTCTAGAGAAAACTAAGCTTAAGACGATAATAAAGATACATTTTACCCGTCTAGCCCCATAGACTCCCATTCATTCTGCACTAGCTAGCGGCGGCCCCTAGAGGAACAATGAGTAAACTGCAACCAGGTTCGATACAATGAAAGTAATCAGGC
Organism: Alosa pseudoharengus; assembly: GCF_046254945.1. Taxonomy (NCBI): domain Eukaryota; kingdom Metazoa; phylum Chordata; class Actinopteri; order Clupeiformes; family Clupeidae; genus Alosa; species Alosa pseudoharengus. The sequence goes on from NW_027468774.1 coordinate 8,096,449, forward strand.
TCTTCTAGACAGGCTCTGGTTGAGGCCACATACCCCTCGTCTCGTTTACTCATGTAGGCTAAGTTGTAATCTCACCAGAAGTTGCTGTAGATCTGTAGAACATTTACCTCTGCTACTACATAGGCTACGCCAGTCGTTACTTTTATAATCATGGGTCAGTGCCATGGGCAAACGAGATGTAGCTGAATTCATAAATGACAAAGCCATGAGAGAGGTGATTTTCTTACATTACAACAACAAAAAAGCCGATCTGCCATCATTGTGAGAAGTTCCCAAATTTGTCGCTAATCGCTAAAAAGGTTTTCTATCGCTGGGGATGGCCAAACGTCGCTAAATAGGTAACGCTGACAATACAGGAGAACTAGTTTAGCGCTTCAGATCCCTGTACAAAGATGGCGGCGGTGTTGACGCATGCTGAGAAGCAGAAGGCAACATCTAGTGTATATATCTATGGAACGTGCCTATGTTCGTTCGTAGCCTACATCCTGGTCCGGGTGAATGAAACAGGGATGGGGGACAAAATAAACATGCAGTTTGCTATGTAAACATCCCACAACTTCTTCGATATTTTACAATAATATCCAAATGGTCGTTACTTGACATGAGAAGCAATGGCTGCCTGTAATAGCCTATGGGAGGAGTCGGCAGCAGTAGGCCTATGCAGCAAATATCAGACGGGCGGTAAAAAAGTTCAGTGAATTTAGCTGCTGTGGACTTTACATTTCTGACATGGGATGCTGCCAATTCGCGGGGTATGCTATATCAAACATGGAAATATGTAAAATGCGAGACATTCACGCTATTAATGATGTGCTGTTAACATTCACAAAACAGCGATTTTTGAAAACTTCCTCATGAAGAACAGGACCTTCAATATATGGTCACAAGATTGAATGCAACATAAAACAATTACCATTTTAATTTTATAATCCTTATTAATGCCAACATTTCATGTCAATGAATCTCTCGGTGTGCTTGTTTTTTCGGGTGCGAGCGGTGTATGTTCTCTTACCCCTCGGTTTCAAGTAAGCTCCCGATCTTGCTTGGTTTTAAGGGATATCTACCCCTTGCCCTTATCCCTACCCCTCGATCGAAATGAGAAATGATAGCCCTTCGTCTCACGTGCACACGCAAAACTAAGGGGAAGGGGTAAAATAGAGAATTGAGATTGGCCCTTAGTGTTGTATTAAAGGAATGCTGTGGACAAAAGCTTAGAGAAGCTTCTTAGCGGAGATAGGTGTGTGTGTGTGTGTGTGTGAGAGACACTAGAGAAGCTGAGGGTGTGTTTAACAAGTCTCTAATCATGGAAAGGCTTCTAGTCGGCCCAGAAGACGATTGGATAATGTAGGTGCGAGATGGTACGAGGGTCATCATGACTCATGAGCTGCTGCTCACATAGCAATTTACATCACACACACACACACACATGCGCTCAAAACTCAACAGAATTCTCCCTGCTTTAAATGAATGGTTGACAGAGTAGTTCACTGAACAACACACCTCTTCTCAAACACAACACCGCATCCACACGCGCGCACACGCGCACACACACACACACAAACACACACACACACACACACACACACACACTTCTCCCTCCTTCAAAGAGTATTGATAGCCACAGGAAGAGGAGTTGGCCATTTCCACAATGTTGTGCAACACATTTTCCAACAGAGCATGCCGGACAGCAGGCGTGTGTAATGCTGCATATTTACACTGCTCCAGTCATATGGGGAGTTTCAATCAGGACAAGCGTTCTGCTCCAGTCATATGGGGAGTTTCAATCAGGACAAGCGTTTTGCTCCAGTCATATGGGGAGTTTCAATCAGGACAAGCGTTTTGCTCCAGTCATATGGGGAGTTTCAATCAGGACAAGCGTTTTGTCTCAAAAAAGGCAAAAATTAAATCTTTTCATTAATGTCATTATTTATGTTTTTACTTGATGTGCATCTGTGAGTGCCTACATGTTAGTTCTAGACATTAGAAAATGCATCCCTTTAGATATTACGCTACTGTGGGTATCGTATGTGCTAGCCCAGCCCTTTAGATATTACGCTACAACTTATCAGACAAGTATGTGCTAGCCCAGCCCTTTAGATATTACGCTACTGTGGGTATTGTATGTGCTAGCCCAGCCCTTTAGATATTACGCTACTGTATTGTATAGCCCAGCCCCTTAGATATTACGCTACTGTGGGTATTGTATAGCCCAGCCCTTTAGATATTACGCTACTGTGGGTATTGTATGTGCTAGCCCAGTTCTTTAGATATTACACTACTGTGGTTATTGTATGTGCTAGCCCAGTCCTTTAGATATTACACTACTGTGGGTATTGTATGTGCTAGCCCAGCCCTTTAGGTATTACGCTACTGTATTGTATAGCCCAGCCCTTTAGATATTACGCTACTGTATTGTATAGCCCAGCCCTTTAGGTATTACGCTACGGTATTGTATAGCCCAGCCCTTTAGATATTACGCTACTGTGGGTATTGTATGTGCTAGCCCAGCCTTTTAGATATTACGCTACTGTATTGTATAGCCCAGCCCTTTAGATACAACTTATCAGAAACAGTGTGTGTTATCGTGGCATCGTATGTGCTAGCCCAGCCCTTTAGATATTACGCTACAACTTATCAGACACGTATGTGCTAGCTCAGCCCTTTAGATATTACGCTACAACTTATCAGAAACTCTCTCTGTGTGTGTGTGTGTGTGTGTGTGTGTGTGTGTGTGTGTGTGTGTGTGTGTGTGTGTGTGTGTGTGTGTGTGTGTGTGTGTGTGTGTGTCCTCATTTTCTTTGGGTGTGATTACTTTCTTCCTAGCTTACTGTGTGAGTTCTGTGCATCACAGCAAACAATGACACAACAACAACAAGACGCAGTTGAGAGTTGAATATGTGGTGGGCTGCTGTAATGGGGAGCCCTGCTGTGTCACCAAATGCTGTACAACAAAGCACATCCGGCCTGTGAAGCGCTCTGTTCCACACACACACACACACAACAAAGCACATCCGGCCTGTGAAGCGCTCTGTTCCACACACACACACACAACAAAGCACATCCGGCCTGTGAAGCGCTCTGTTACACACACACACAACAAAGCACATCCGGCCTGTGAAGCGCTCTGTTCCACACACACACACACACACAACAAAGCACATCCGGCCTGTGAAGCGCTCTGTTCCACACACACACACACAACAAAGCACATCCGGCCTGTGAAGCGCTCTGTTCCACACACACACACACACAACAAAGCACATCCGGCCTGTGAAGCGCTCTGTTCCACACACACACACACACACACACACACAACAAGGCACTTCCGGCCTGTGAAGCGCTCTGTTCCACACACACACACACACACACTAACACACACACACACACACACACACACACACACACACACACACAACAAAGCACATCAGGCCTGTGAAACGCTCTGTTCCACACACACACACAACAAAGCGCATCTGGCCTGTGAAGCGCTCTGTTCCACCCACACACACACACACACACACACACACACACACACACACACACACACACAACAAAGCACATCAGGCCTGTGAAGCGCTCTGTTCCACACACACAACAAATATACATCAAAACAACATTACCAGCCAAACAGGCTATAATGCCAATAAGCTATACCCTATGCCAGTTAAGCCTTGTTGATGACTTATGCAGGTCAGCACAACAGCCATGTGCCAGGCTTATATCTATGCCATTCCTCATGATGGCATGTGCCAGGCTTATATCTATGCCATTCATCATGATGTGCCAGGCTTATATCTATGCCATTCCTCATGATGGCATTTGCCAGGCTTATATCTATGCCATTCCTCATGATGGCATGTGCCAGGCTTATATCTATGCCATTCCTCATGATGTGCCAGGCTTATATCTATGCCATTCCTCATGATGGCATTTGCCAGGCTTATATCTATGCCATTCCTCATGATTGCATTTGCCAGGCTTATATCTATGCCATTCCTCATGATGGCATTTGCCAGGTTTATATCTATGCCATTCCTCATGATGGCATGTGCCAGGCTTATATCTATGCCATTCCTCATGATGGCATTTGCCAGGCTTATATCTATGCCATTCCTCATGATGGCATTTGCCAGGCTTATATCTTCCATTCCTCATGATGGCATTTGCCAGGCTTATATCTATGCCATTCCTCATGATGGCATTTGCCAGGCTTATATCTGCCATTCCTCATGATGGCATTTGCCAGGCTTATATCTATGCCATTCCTCATGATGGCATTTGCCAGGCTTATATCTGCCATTCCTCATGATGGCATTTGCCAGGCTTATATCTATGCCATTCCTCATGATGGCATTTGCCAGGCTTATATCTATGCCATTCCTCATGATGGCACATCACAGATGGTGCTTAATGCAGCAACCACGACATTAGGCCTATGTACCATACTAAAGGAGATTAACCCAGCGAGTTAAAGATATTTGATGCTCTTTAGACCACGTGAAGCGTAATGCAGACGTGGTATAGCAGAATAAAAGGCTATCACAGCCCAATCAGTTCTTATCCCAGGGCTTTAAACCATAATGCACAGAGAGTTACCGGTGGGCTGATCGTTTGGCTCCTCGTTAGTTTGTGTGTTTGGCTGTGTTGGGTTTCCTCGTTAGTTTGTGTGTTTGGCTGTGTTGGGTTTTCTCGTTAGTTTGTGTTTTTGGCTGTGTTGGGTTTCCTCGTTAGTTTGTGTGTTTGGCTGTGTTGGCTGCGCTGGCTCATAGAGAAATGCTGACTGTAATTCATGTTCACCTCAGGTGCGTTCCAGGCGTTTGTTTTCACCAAGTTGTCCCTAACAGGAAGTGGACAGTAAGAAAAAGGAAATGGGCCTCTCCGCTCACTGCCTGTCTTCACTGGCCAGTGCTGAGTAGGGTTGCAAAGGGGCGGAAAATTTCCGGTAAATTTCCGGAAACTTTTCGGAAACTTACCATGGGAAGTTAAGCTGGGGAATTTTGGAAATATTCCAAATTGGAAACTTTAATGGAATTAAAGGAAATTATGGGAATTAATGGGAATTTACTAGCCTCGTGAGACCATCCTGATCTCGCGAGCTTCAGGGTTTTACTGACAGATCAGTCTGGATACTTTCCGTTAAACAGAATTTGGAGCAGTTCACCAAACGAACGTCCAATCAGCGTTGGCATTGAGGCGGGTAGAGGTGTGACGCAACAAACAACATGACTGCATCCACAGAGATGAGCATAGCTATCGCGCAAGTTTTATTCAAATTAGAAAGTATTCCTGGGTAATCTGTGAATCTATGAGTCTCAGCCATGCAGCTGGGAGGAATGAACGACACAGACATCCTCCACGGCTGATTCCAGTTCATAATGGAGGAATATACTATCTTCAGAAGTGTAGGGCCTACCGTGAAAACTCGATGGGAATTGTCGTTGATTAGGTTCATAAATGGTAAGTTAAAACATCTTAACGTTACCTAACTTAATTGTATGTTACGGCATTAGAAGAATACTTTGTTCATCTAATTGGTTGATTTGGCCTGTCGATAACCAACAAAGGTGGTGATAGACAGATGGTTTATCCAATCAGCTAACCAGTATTTCCGCCCCTTCCCAGAAGTTCTTCAATGAAAAGTTCCCAGATGGATATGCGGAGCAAATCCATCTGGCGGTGTCAGGTTAGGAATTTACGGGAATTAACTGGGAATTTTGGCTAATTCATACAAACTGTTTCATATACAAACATTAACGTTTTGTTTCGTAATAAGCAATAGGATTTGTATGTTCGTATTTCGTTTAGCTAGCTAGCATGCTAGCGGGAATCCCATTCTCTGCCTATGGTTTACTAGTGTGCTAAACTAGCCACACTGAACTGCCCAAGATACACAACACCACTCAACAACAAAATCTGATTTGTTGGAAAAATTTTTCCTCATGCATATGAACACACCATAGGTTTCTAGCAGCCTATGCTGATTGCTGTGTGCATGTGATTGACATATGTCCAGGGTAGAAATTCGACTGAAATTGCATTAAATCAGGTTGTTTTAATAAATATTAGACTGCAAGATGGGGTTTTGTCCACTACATTTAAGTTCCCTGTTATAGACTAACTTGCCATATTAAAAATTCCCAGTTTATTCCCATTAATTCCCGTTTATTCCTGTTATTTCCCATATATTCCCGTTAATTCCCATGGAAAGTTTCCAACTTTGAAAATGTGAGTGAGGGATCAGGGACAAAGGAGAGAGAGAGAGAGAGAGAGAATTATTAAGATACAGGTATGGGCAGCCGAGTGAGAGTGAGGGATCAGGGACAAAGAGAGAGGGAGAGAGAGAATTATTAAGACACAGGTATGGGCATGTATGGGCAGCCGAGTGAGTGAGCTTTGCAGTGGGTGGGCATGAGAGATTGTGTGGGCGAACCAGAACCAAGGAGAGAGTCATTAGGATTGTATGGGAGTGCGATTGGTATACAATGAGTAAAAGTGTGTGTGTGTGTGTGAGGGGGGGGGGGGGTAGAGGTGAAAAGAGGACTAGTTTCTCACACACACACACACACACACGAAAAGAGGACTAGTTTCTCTCACACACACACACACACACACACACGAAAAGAGGACTAGTTTCTCACACACACACGAAAAGAGGACTAGTTTCTCTCACACACACACACACACACACACACACACACACACACACACACGAAAAGCAGAGCACCTGATGCAGAAGGAGGGCATCAGTGACTAATCCTGAAACACATGATGGAGGAATGAGAGAGAGGAGGAGAAAGAGAGGGATGAGAGAGGAGGAGAAAGAGGGATGAGAGAGGAGGAGAGAGAGAGGGATGAGAGAGGAGGAGAGAGAGAGAGGGATGAGAGAGGAGGAGAGAGAGAGGAGGAGAAAGAGAGGGATGAGAGAGGAGGAGAGAGAGAGGGATGAGAGAGGAGGAGAAAGAGAGGGATGAGAGAGGAGGAGAAAGAGAGGGATGAGGGAGGAGGAGAAAGAGGGATGAGAGAGGAGGAGAAAGAGAGGAGAGGAGAAAGAGAGGAGGAGAAAGAGGGATGAGAGAGGAGAGAGAGGGATGAGAGAGGAGGAGGAGAAAGAGGGATGAGAGAGGAGGAGAGGAGGAGGAGAAAGAAAGGGATGAGTGAGAGAGTGGGATGAGAGAGGTATTTCTCCCCCCCCTCTCTCTCCCTCTCTCTCTCTCTCCCTCTCTCTCTGCCTCTCCCTCTCTCTCTCCCTCTCTCCCTCTCTCCCTCTCTCCCTCTCTCACCCTCTCCCTCTCTCTCTCTCTCTCTCTCTCTCTCTCTCTCTCTCTCTCTCTCTCTGATGTTTGCTCTGTGGTTGTGCTTATATAAAACACTGCTCTGCTCTGTTGGCTTAGTTCAGTGTTCCAGATCTCAAGGTTCCGTGAGGTCAACCCCCATTATAGCGTTAGTCGAGGTCCAAGTGTGGCAAAGCCAGGCCAACCAGGCCAACTGCTTTTATATTAATGCACTGCTGCTTTGCTCTGAGTACTAGTATAAAGACATTCCCAAAGGCACTAAGTCGTTTGTTGCACTAGGCCAAAGATTTATTATTAATCAAGCCAATTTAGGAAAGACCCCCCACTGAACATCACTTAATTTGTTTCTAATCAGTTTTATAAGTTCATGGAACCTTATCTGTCGTAGTACTTTTCGTTTTTTAACATTAGTTCCAGTTAGAGGCAAATTGTTTTAGTGAATTGAATCGATTGCAAACCCACACCCTTCAACATTGTGCAGCGACAGAACGGCTAATGTAATAGGCTAGCTGTAGCTAGCTTCTGACCACTGCGAGGCCTTGAGACAGACGGTGGCGTTTAACTGTGTGGATCGCTGCAGCACAGAGTGTTTGTGCTGGCAGAAACGCCCGCCCAGACCTCTCAGCACTGAGTCATGTCTTCAGAGGAAGGTTTGGACGCCTTGTTGTGTCTCAGCCTCTTCGTTTTCCTCCTGCGTTGGTCCAGGTCGTGTTCTTCAGACGTACTGGACCGCGGTGTGTTGCTGAGCTGCGCTGACCGCAGCAGCGGTGGAGGGAATTAGAGGATGTGTGTGTGTGTGTGCTGTTGACCCAGGGCAGTGTCCACCTGATGCTGTGTGCTTATGCAGACGGGACCTGTGCTCTCAGACAGTGTTTTGACTCATTTAGGGCAAGAGAGTAATTAGTAAGGTGTGTGTGTGTCTGTGTGTGTGTCTGTGTGTGGGTTTCTGTGTGTCCGTGTCTGTGTGTGTGTCTGTCTGTGTGTGTGTGTGTGTCTGTCTGTGTGTGTGTGTGTGTCTGTGTGTGTGTTTCTGTGTGTCTGTGTCTGTGTGTGTGTCTGTCTGTCTGTGTGTGTGTGTGTGTGTGTCTGTGTGTGTGTTTCTGTGTGTCTGTGTCTGTCTGTGTGTGTGTCTGTCTGTCTGTGTGTGTGTGTGTGTGTCTGTCTGTCTGTGTGTGTGTGTGTGTGTGTGTGTCTGTCTGTCTGTGTGTGTGTATATCTAAGCACATAGATTCACATCTGTAGCCAGTGTGTGTGTAATTTCATAAAGATGTCAAGTGCAATCCATAGCTTACTAAGGTCTTCCCTCATTTCCTCTCATGAGCTTTAAGTCAGTGATCTCTTTAGTTGTGTCCCCCTCCTGACCAGTGCTGTGGCTCCCTCTCTCCTCTCCCCAGGTCTGAGTCACACTAGCGCCCCCTCCTGGCTGCCCGACGACTCCTCCGACCGCCACATGAACTGGTACAAGAACGCGTCGGAGAGCGACCGGCGCCCGCACGCCCAGACCACCACGCTCCGCTCCGAGACGCTGGGCTCGCGGCAGGACGCCTGGGACCTGCTGGTGGGCCTCCAGTCCTCGTCCACCTCCACGCCTGCCCCGCCAGAGGCCCCCGCCCCACGGGAGCCCTTCTCCTGGGCGCTGGCCAGCCGGGCCACCACCAGCACCACCACCAACACCACCACCAGCGGCAGCGGCGTGCCCGCTGAGCGCGACCGCAGACCGGACACTCGGCAGGAGCCGTGGGACCGCAGACCGGATGCTCGGCAGGAGCCGTGGGACCGCAGACCGGATGCTCGGCAAGAGCCGTGGGACCGCAGACCGGACGCTCGGCAGGAGCCGTGGGACCGCAGACCGGACGCTCGGCAGGAGCCGTGGGACCGCAGACCGGACCCTCGGCAGGAGCCGCTGGAGCCCACGGAGACGTTGGAGCAGGAGGACCACTCGCAGTCGTACTCGGCGCTGCAGCGCAGCAGCAACAACTGCCGGACGTACCGGCGGCCCAACAAGGGCAAGCCCTCGGGCACGGCTGCTCTGGAGGCCGCTGGCAGGCCGGTCGTCGTCACGGGGACCGTGGGGTCAGAGGTCACTCAGGCGCTGCACGCAGGCCGCGGGGGGCAGGCGGGGCGGACGCGGGACTTCACCGTGCTGCACCCCTCCTCTCTGTCGGCCTGTAACGTCACCATCCAGGACCAGATCGACCGCAGCGTCGACCTCACCTCAGACCTGGGCTCTGGAGGAGGCGCCGTGGCAACAGGGGTCACTACGGTGGTCGATCCCGGCGAGGCCGGACGCCTCAGGAAGAAGGGAGAGATTCCAACCACCAAACCCGCAAGGTGAGGACGGAGTGGGTGTACATGTGTGGGTAGGGCAGTGTTTCCCAAACTTTTTTAAAATGCCACTTTTTAAAAATGACAGACCATCGTGACCCACTTCACTTCAGATCTAACATGCAACCACCAATATTGTTTTAGGTCACAGGTTCTCAAACTTTTCTATGCCCCCCACAATTCTGCAATCTCAATTACACATGAAACAATGTTAAATATTTTCAAAGCTGTACAATTCTCGCTCAGTTTTGTACAAACACACAACCTCAGGTTTTCCTCATCCTGCTAGGCGACCCAAATAAAATCTCCTGCGACCCACCCGTAGGTCGCGACCCAGTCTTTGGGAACCAATGGGGCAGGGATTGGGTTGGCATATGTGGGCAGGGATTGAGTGGACTTAACAAGGTGGGAGACAGTGGTGTGTGGATATGTGTGGGCAGAACGGGAGTGGAGCCATAGACCTCTGAAGTTTGTAAATCGTAAATCAGTTTTCTAGGCCAAGTATACTTGCATATACAAGGAATTTGGTCTCTGCATTTATCCCATCCGTGAATTAGTGAACACACAGAGCACACAGTGAACACACAGTGAGGTGACGCACACATTAACCTGGAGCAGTGAGCTGCCTTGCTACAGCGGTGCTCGGGGAGCAGTGAGGGGTTAGGTGCCTTGCTCAAGGGCAGTTCAGCCGTTCCTACTGGTCGGGGATCGAACCGGAAACCCTTTTGCCACGATTGCTCCAAAAAACTGCTACTGCCTACGAAAGACTGCCTACAAAAAAAGCTGAGATCAGGTATCTTGCCATATTTCCTATGGGGACATAACATGGGGGTTTTGAATTATCGCACCTGTTAAACTGTCATGGGGACGAAGAAGTCTGAAATGCAGAGGTTTTGCTCAACACACTTTTGTCCTCTGCCTTTAAGTGGTGCCTACGATCTTCGGTACGTTAAGATGGCAAACCTCAGCGCTAACTTACACTGCAACATGCCATAGGTAGTTAGCTTCAATTAGCATCCGGATCTCCTTAAATGGGCAAAGATGGCAGCTTTGGTTCTTTTTTGTAGGCCAACTTCAGAGGTCTATTAGAAACGGCTCTTTCAGGACCAATGGGAATATCCACATACAAATAGCCAAATAAAAAAGACATGCAGAATGAATGAGTTCGTGGAGGGAATGAATAAATGAAAAGGGGGTTAGTTAGTTAGTTAGCGGTAGGGATGTAACGATTACCGGTATAATGATAAACCGTGATAAAATTGTTGACGATAACAATTACCGTTTTCTTTTGAAATATCATAATTATCACGGTTGATTATCACGGTGTTGAAACCGTGTGTTTAATCCTTCCCAGCTTCATCCGAGCCTGCTTTTGACATACAGTAGGCCTGGTACAATGAAGCAAAATTGGTACCCTACTGATTCTGTTGTCTAGCCTAATTGATGGTTTTAACTGCGAATTGGATTAGGCTACACCTGATTTTAAAAGGCGGAACATTTTCACCGCAAAACTTGCACTGTAACATTTGCACTCTGCGTCTTTTTATGTTCGCGTGCACATTAAATCCATTCCACTCACGTTATCAGAAGAACACAGTAGCCTAAAGTTTTTTTCGAACACTTACTTTGGTCTCACTCAGGGTAGGAATTTCACGGCGGCCACGTTTTTGCCCCTTGTGTTGGCCGTGATGTCCCTTTGAAAATCAGAGGTTTACAGGCCACGGTGCCCTTGGTGCCCTTCTTTCAATATTCTGCTTTGCATCCTACTAATAGCGAATTTTATTTAGCCTATGGCCTGTCAAAATAATCTTAGCATTCACAGCGCAAATTAATTTATTTTACGCAGTGGAGAAAGTGACAGCGCAAGAAAGAAATTCACCTATTCTTCTCAGTTGAACTACTCGCGAAGTAGCCTACTCATCACACAGACATCACAAGTATCACATGAAAGAGCTTTTTCTCAGCTTTTAAACGATGTTAGCCGCGAATTGCTGTGGTGAACGGTTCGCGAGAAACGTAAATAATATAATTAAATTTAATCATAAATTCTACTGAAGGTTTTCGTCCATCTCCCTACCCATTCCTCTCAATACTTCACGAACCTTTCGTTTAACACATGACAAACCATATATCAGAATAAACAGCAGACCTTACCGAACATAAAGGTGTAAAGCAGTCCCCTGTACAGTTAGCCGTTCCAGAGTAATCCACTTTTGAATTTGCAGTACATTTCGACATGCATGGATGTCTCCAAATTTGGGCTTTAAGTTTTACAATGTGTTTAAATTGTTCCACATGAACACACGGGCCAAATACAAAATAAATGTTACAAATATCGCCTATATATCGGTAAATCAGAGGACAGCTGACAAAGAGTTTGTGAAAGTAGATCACAAAATGCTAAGCATGCGTCTAGGCTATTTGAGTTTCTTAAAGCTGAACTGTGCTTAAATTGTTCAATACATGATTTCATAACAGGCCAAATATAAAATAAATGTTAAATATAGCCTAGATATCTGTAAATATTAGATGTTCAGATGATTTGCAGTTCTATATAATATGTCATGTTTCATGTTTTTGTAATGTTTCATACAGTGATGCAGGTCTACTGCAGTGAATAGGCTATACAACTTTGATATTTTTTATAGCCTATGTGGCCTTTGTGCCCTCCACCAAATATGCCCAACTGAAGGCCAAGTCGCCTTGCCCCCAGAATGGTGAAATTCCAAGCCTGGTCTCACTCATTGGATCCAAATAACAGTAATAGCAACCTCCAAGTCATGGTAGGGTAAGTTAAGCGATAAGCACATAGCCAATTAAACATGAAAAACTGAACGGGACACTTTTTGAAACTATTTCAGCTTGTGTAGGCCTATCAGTGCTTTCTGAACATATTGAACACACTTTTAAAAATACCGTGATAATACCGAAAACCGTGATAATTTTGGTCACTATAACCGTGAGGTTAAATTTTCATACCGTTACATCCCTAGTTAGCGGAGTGAGTGAATTAATGTATGAGTGAGTGAGTGGAGGTAATGAATGAGTTAATGAGTGAGTAAATTAATGAATGAGTGAGTATCTGATTGGCCGAAAGTGGTAATGAAAGGGCTCCTTCATGTTTGTCCTGTTTGTGTCATGTTTGTCCTGTTTGTTGTGTTTGTGGCATGTTTGTCCTGTTTGTCCTGTTTGTGCTGTTTGTGGCATGTGTGTGCTGTTTGTTGTGTTTGTGGCATGTGTGTTGTGTTTGTGGCATGTTTGTGCTGTTTGTGGCATGGTTGTGCTGTTTGTGGCATGTGTGTTGTGTTTGTGGCATGTGTGTTGTGTTTGTGGCATGTGTGTTGTGTTTGTGGCATGTTTGTGCTGTTTGTGGCATGTTTGTGCTGTTTGTGGCATGTTTGTGCTGTTTGTGGCATGTTTGTGCTGTTTGTGGCATGACAAATGAAACTGCACGGGTGCTGTAATGTGGGCTGGCCTTCACACCGAGAGCTCTCATCACGCTTGTTATGCCCTCACACACACACACACACACACACACACACACACACTGGTCAGCCCTTTCTCACCCTCTGCATAGCTTCTGTTTACTCTCAAGGTTGACGTGTGTGTGTGTGTGTGTGTGTGTGTGTGTGTCCCTCTTACAGTAAGTCCAAGCCGGCTCAGTCCAAATCCAAGAAGGGGGACTCCAGGCTTGACCTCTTTGGCTTCGACGATGCGGACGCCCCTGGCGACGACCCTAATGACCCGCTGGCGAACTTTGGCTCCAGCTACAAGATCCAGTACTTTGGGTTCGATGACCTCAGCGAGAGTGACGAAGACGAGGACGTCGATTCGCCCGCTGCGCAGAGGAGGAGGGAGAGGAAGAGGGCCAAGGCCGAGGCCAAAGCCAAGGCCGCGGCGCTCGCCACCTCCACGTCCACGGTCTCCACGACGACGACCGTGCCTACGGCAACCGCTGTGGCCATGTCCACGTCAGTCATTCAGACGGTGCCGAGAGAGATGACCGACAGACTGACCAGCAGCAGCAGAATAGGTCAGACAGAGCGAACGCTACTTTAATAATAATAGCACTCAATTACACCGTTTCCCCTAAAACACTGCAGCATAACCGCTACTTAGCACTCAATTACACCGTTTCCCCTAAAACACTGCAGCATAACCGCTACTTTAATAATAATAGCACTCAATTACACCGTTTCCCCTAAAACACTGCAGCATAGCCGCTACTTTAATAATAATAGCACTCAATTACACCGTTTCCCCTAAAACACTGCAGCATAGCCGCTACTTTAAGAACGCCTAGCTTTACATCACACCATCACACAAATGGTTCTCCATTGAAACTATAGCTCACCTAACCTGTGCAAGTGGCACACACTTGGTGGCTAGTGTGTTGCTGTAGCTCTGCACTTCAGCGGGTGTTGAGGGAGAAGTAAACAAAACTCTTAAAGGAGCCACACCACTTTTACAAGGGTCTACTGACAGTCATATGGTATACTTGCCTGATTTTGCTGACTAGGGACAAATAATCTGGAGGCGAAATAGTGTTGTTGATCATTTGCTGACATAAAATGAGGTAACAATGAAATGAAATGTCAAGACAGTTCAGTGTGAAATAGCCTGCTATTACATATTTTATGTGATACTCACTATTATTTATTTTTAGAGTTATTGGGAAAAAATAACGTGTTCCAATCCGTTAATTATATTTGTGGTAGAAACATCAGTATGGGCAAGTAAACAAATGTAAACAGGCTACTCGTACTCGGTTTAAATAAATATCACTAGTTAAAACATTTCAAAATATAGCACACCTGGATTGTTTTGCATTCTGTGACTTTCAGTCTATAAAAGGCTATTTTTCCAGTAATATACCGGTATTTCATCATTGAAGATTTCTTAACACTAGTGTTAAAATATTGTCTCGTATCATACTCGTGAACCCAGTATCGTGTATCGTCTCGTTCTCGTGAACCCAGTATCGTGTATCGTCTCGTTCTCGTGAACCCAGTATCGTGTATCGTCTCGTTCTCGTGAACCCAGTATCGTGTATCATCTCGCCTCGTGGGCTGAGTGTATCGTCACACCCCTAATGTGTTTATTCATTGCCATAACCTTTGACCCCATGCTCCGCAGACATCATGGAAGAGCGGCTCGCGAGCAGCAGAGCTCAGCCCACGCCTCAGGAGCGCATCCGAGAGGGCAGCCGCAAAATCTTCGGACCCAAGAAGGTGGGTGTGTGTGTGTGTGTGTGTGTGTGTCTCTTGATTGTTGCCTGACAGAATACTGTGTTTGTAAAATATGGTGGACTCGTGTCCTGATTCTCTGCTTGCTACGTCTCTAATGACCAGCTTTTCAAACTTTCTGAACTTTTTCCTGCAGTTTTTCAGGAGAAAACACCCACACGGCAAGCCTGTGCTATTTATCTCTCACCCACACACACACACACACACGCACGCACGCATTCACATACACTTACACTTACACAGTGGTGGAGCACCTAATCGCTATTAGCACTTCTCCTCCCCTGTGTTTGCGTGATAGCCTACTCCCACTTTTCCCTCGCCCTCCCATAAATTCATCAATGCAAATGAAAATATGTTCCATGGTAGCATGTTCAAATGTATCATGAAAATTGTTCTTATATCTTTAGTCGGATATTGGATGTGAGAAGAAAAAAAAATTGGGTGTTCCATAATAGTGCATTTATATTAGTAGTCTGTGAAATGAATGTCCCACGCTGGGAAGCATTATAGTTTGATACTGCAGCTAAAGTTAGACTTAAAGAAGAAACAGCCGTTCCATTATTTATAAGTTCATTAAATGTCTATGTTCCATTTACCGGTTCCATTTCTTTAACAGCCATTTCATTATTGATAAGTTGATTACATGTCTATATTAACATGTTCTATTAAATAAAAGATAGAAAGTAATTATTTGTGTGTGTGCTGTAAAATGGTTAGAAGAAATGAAATCGGAATCAGCTAAAATCTGTATCGGCAGGTCAAGCTCTGTGAAAAATCGGAAATCGGAATCGGCCCAAAAAATTGCATCGGTGCATCTCTAAATAGTAGCCCATGTGATTTGAAAAGGAATGGATTATTACAATAGTAGCCCATGTGATCTAAAAAGGAATGGATTCTTCACAAAGCAAGTAGAACGCTCCATTGACTTGAATGGGCTTTCCCAAAGTTCTACGGTAAAATATTTTCATGTAATTACCGCTACAAACATATAATTACTGCTGTCAATGGCAACGGGTTTTGTGCTTCTGATACGTCTTTCATATCACTACGCAAGGACTAAAACTTCATTCAAACGTGAAAGCAGACGGTTGATCAGCTGTGTTCTAAAGAATGTTTTATTCAAGTTCAGCAGCGTGTGTTGTTCCGAACTATGTTTCTCAGCAGATGCCACGATGAACGGTAACAAAAAGGCTAGGCTATGTAGGCGAAGTCATATCGTGGGAAGTTTATTATTTCGTTTTGGCAAGTAGCCATGTAATAAGCAGGATAATGTATAGAACGCCGGTCATTATTGGGGAAAATAAGTCCCCTCTGCTGCGCGTCGGGGTCCTGTTCGCTCTGTCGGGACTTATTTTCCCAATAATGACCGCCGTTCTATACATTATCCCTTAAGTAGCCCATGTGATCTAAAAAGGAATGGATTATTACAATAGTAGCCTATGTGATCTAAAAAGGAATGGATTATTACAATAGTAGCCTATGTGATCTAAAATGGAATGGATTTATATTGTCTGTTCCTCTGGAAGTCCTTGTTTGCAGTGGCTTCAGCAGGATGTGTGTGGAATTGTGTGTGTGAAAAAGGGAGAGGGAGAATGTGTGTTTGTGTGTGTGTGTGTGTGTGTGTGGAAAGGCAGTTTTCTTGGCTCAGTGTCAGGTCCACAACAGGCATAGGTGGGGGTGTAAGTGTGTGTGAGAGAGAGGTGAGAATTTGGTATGTGTTTAGCACTGGCTCACTGACCAGTTCACTCTGGGTGGGTGGGGGGGGACCCCCCTCCACAGTATGTGTGCAGAATGCCAGGAAAGATCTTCACATCAGATTAAAGTCCTTCTGTGTGTGTGTGTGTGTCTGTGTGTGTGTGTGTGTGTGTGAGTGTCTCTGTGTGTGTGTCTGTGTGTGAGTGAGTGCTCAGAGCCAAGCGATGCCCTTTGTGTTTCACTTTTAATATCCTTGGCTTGGTATTTGTTAATTTTGGTGTGTGTGTGTGTGTGTGTGTGTGTGTGTGTGTGTGTGTGTGTGTGCGCGCGCGCTCATGCTTGTCTCGTTTGGCATCCTCAGACAGCCCTGCTGTTTGAGGACTGCTGGCAGTCTATTGAGGGCAGGTTTGTTGATTTTTCTTTTCAAGGCCATATGACTTTGGAGGTCCATGTGTGTTTAAAGTCTGTATGTTTGGTGTATACACACTTGCACGATGGCGTGAGCGTGGTATAAAGTGTGTGTGTGTGTGTGTGTGTTTGTCTGCCACTTGAATCAAGCATCTCATCTTTC
>NW_027468774.1:8118577-8128577 GCF_046254945.1 Alosa pseudoharengus
CAAGGCTGTTGGCAACATATTGCAGATTGGGTAGCCTAAATGCCTAAAAGTATTTCCACATGTTCCTCAAATATGTGTTACGGAGGATTAATAGCTTGCGGAATGTCTGAAATCAGTTGAAATAATTAAATTGCCTATTTTGAGTTCATATAAAGGCCTACAGATGCAACACAATTCAGAAGTGGGCATATAGATTAATAAGGATAATTGAATGTTTAAGTAGCCCCCATTGACTGATTTAGTGTATGCCTAATCCTGTGAACATTTCAGATGCAACACCATTGCCAAACGCACATGGCAGCAGGTGAAAATGAATCCCCAAAACATTATTCATTATATAGTTCTAGCTTGCATTAATATTTGTTAATTATGAAAACATGTTGTATGCTTATTATATAATATATATAGCCTTCAATTGGCCTGTTTTACAGCTAACAAGAAAAAAGTGTCTTTGAACACTACTGTAGGAGGAAAGGCACCAGAGTGTTTTACAGTAGCAGAGGAGTTGGCCATTGCAAATAATAGTGGAAGGCCGATTATGGAGGGGGTTGAGGGAGGCATTCGGTCGGATTCTGGTGCTGTGGAAATGTGCAGCCTTTATGTGCAGGGTAGGCCTAATATGACATTCAAGTTTGTTAAAATGGTGATTTTAATTTATTAGGCCTATGTCCGATTTATTTTTCGGACATACAGTAAGCTATTCTTACTCAGATGTTCAGCATACTGTAGGCCTATGTCCGATTCATTTTCGGACATACAGTATTCTTGCTCAGATGTTCAGCATCACCGATGGAATACATGAATTGTCCACGTAGGGGCTTTGCTACGGCGGGTGACATTAGAGACGTCTGCCTAAATCAGCTGACAAAGATAACTAATTCTCTCGGCTAACAATCTATATCTTCATAGAGAATATCGTCCGGGTATATCAGCGGATTCTGGCGGTCTCTAAAAACCCTCGCCTTGCGAAGAGAGCTCCTAACGATTTGCGCTCCAATGTCGACCACCTTTCGTAGTACGGGTTAATCAGGAAGTTACGCCACACGTGATCAAGTTACTCTCGAAGTTACCCAGATAAGCCAGTAACCCCGCTTCGTAGTACAGGCCCCTGGTCCGTAATGAAGCCTGGATGGGTGGGTCAGTGAGTGAGTGGGTGGGTGGGTGGGTCAGTGGGTGAGTTGTCGGTAGGGAAGGGGACCCAGCAGGACCTGATTACAGCACTCTCACTCTGACTCATCTGGAAGACATGGGGGGCCGAGTGGGAAGCCATTTTGGATGAGTGTTAATGTTGCATCGCGTTGAAGTGATACGTGCGTGCGTGTGTGTGTGTGATTTAAGCGGGTTTTATTTGCTTATCTGCAGGATGCCTCCCTTTCAACTGAGAGGAGGAAGGGAAGTTCATTTCTTCCTCTTTTTTTCTTTCATTTTGCTGTTCTTTTCATCCCCCTATCAAAGCCCAATGTTTACCCCACCCCAGCAGGGGCAGGAGATTACCAAACTGAAACAGTGACGTGTGTGTGTCTGCTGTGTGTGTGTGTGTGTGTGTGTGTCTGCTGTGTGTGTGTGTGTGTGTGTGTGTGTGTGTGTCTGTCTGCTGTGTGTGTGTGTGTGTGTCTGCTGTGTGTGTGTGTGTGTGTGTGTGTCGGCTGTGTGTGTGATGGTAATGTTGTCCTAAAGAAATGAACTATTATTTATTTGGCTGTTTTTAATGTCCTGTGGGGTCGATGTTCTTTGTTCAGCTCTGAGAAGCGGCTCTTGCTGCGTCGCTCTAAAGCCGTTGTTCACTGGCGAGAGGTAGAGCGGCGCCACCGTCTCCGTCAGGCCGAGGGGCCGCGGCGCTGCGGCGCGGTTCAGTCCAGTCCAGTCCAGTCCAGTCCGTGTCACTGTGGATAAAAGTCCACTTTACACTCGTCAACTTGAACTTGAGCAGTTAATGGCAAGTGGATTCCTCCCTCTCTCACCACAAAGCAGCGCCCAGAGATGGCCTGTGGCCTCCAGGCGATGTGACGGTGGGATGTTTGGGTCAGATGGCTTTCTGGCCCTGCTTGGTATGCTGGTCATCTCTCTGCTGTGGTGTGTTAGAGTATTATGGTCTGTCAAGTCTCATCCGCTGCCTGCTGTTCTCTCTCGCCTACAGACGGGGCACCTCGCCATGGAAACCCTGCTGTCACTCACATCAAAGCGGGCAGGTGATTGGTTCAAAGAGGAGCTGAGGCTGCTGGGAGGTTTGGACCACATTGTAGATAAAGGTAGGGGAGGTTTGGTCTGTACATCTCTCTCACACACAAACACACACACACACACACACACACACACACACACACACACACACACACACACACACACACACACACACACACACACACACACACACAAGCTTTGCACCAGTCACATACCAATAAGATCACAAAAAATGCAAAGTTGAAGTGCATGTCCTGCGTACACACTCGCGCACACACACACACACACACACACACACACACACACACACACATGCGCATGTCCTGCGTACACACACGCGCGCACACACACACACACATACACACACACACACACACACACACATACACACACACACTCACACACACTCGCATGCGCACACATACAGATGCCCTGACTCCTATTCTCTGCCCCCCTGCAGTGAAAGAGTGTGTGGAGAACCTGAGTGAAGAGGAGGACAAGGAGAAACTGGTGGCCTCACTGTGGGGTTCCGAGAGATGCCTACGCGTGCTGGAGAGTGTGAGTGGTCATCACACACACACACACACACACACACACACACACACACACACACACACACACACAGGGGTTCCGAGAGATGCCTACGCGTGCTGGAGAGTGTGAGTGGTCATCACACACACACACACACACACACACACACACACACACACACACACACACACACACACACACACACACACACACACACAGGGGTTCCGAGAGATGCCTACGCGTGCTGGAGAGTGTGAGTGGTCATCACACACACACACACACACACACACACACACACACACACACACACACACACACACACACACACACACACACACACACACACACACACACACACACACACACACACACAGGGGTTCCGAGAGATGCCTACGCGTGCTGGAGAGTGTGAGTGGTCCCAGCTTGTTTGGTACGTGTGTGTAAGGCTCTTTAAAGCTTTTTCATGACCACCCCCCTCCATCCACAGCTAGCCGTGTGGTCATCACACACACACACACACACACACACTGGAGAGAGTTCCAGCGTGTGTGTTATGGTTCCAGCGTGTGTGTAAGGCTCTTTAAAGCTTTTTCATGACCACTCTCCTCCATCCACAGCTAGCCGTGTGGTTATCACACACACACACACACATTGTGGGGTTGCGAGCGATGCCGCCACACACTGGAGAGTGTACCAGCGTGTGTGTTGTGGTTCCAGCGTGTGTGTTGTGGTTCCAGCGTGTGTTGTGGTTCCAGCGTGTGTGTTGTGGTCATGCCTTTGGCTCTTTAAAGCTCTTGAATGACCACTCTTCTCCATCCACAGGTGACCGTGCACAACCCTGAGAACCAGTCCTACCTGATCGCCTACAAGGACTCCCAGCTCATCGTCTCCTCGGCCAAGTACGTCTCCCCGCACTGCGCCCAGCCTCAAAACCGCGTGTGTGTGTGTGTGTGTGTGTGCGTGTGTGTGTGTGTGCGTGTGTGTGTGCGTGTGAGATCAGACGGGGTGTTGGTGTGCGTAGAGGCTACCGCTTGTTACAAGGGGCATTAATAATGAAGATGTTCTCTGCGCTTGGCTGGGCCTGTGTAGTTTTGGGTGGTGAATGTTAAATGAAATATAGATTCCTGGACGTGGAGGCTGGCAGAAGGGGTGGGGGGTTGAGGGTGATTGACAGCATGGGCCAGGCTGATTGACAGCTGCTGGGAGTGAGCTCATTAGGAGATTGGAGCAGGCAGTCAAGAGCTGGACCCTTCACCAGTGTGTGCGTGTTCTGTATTACTAGTCTGTTATTTTGGGTCCTATTTGTGTGTGTGTTTGTATGCATTTCTATACATTGTGTGTCTGTTTGTATTCCGGTTTGGTTGTGTGTGTTTCTTCCTCATGATCAGACCAAACCACACCACACACTGCACTCGTAGCTGCGGTGTGGGTTTTGACTGTCCGTGTGTGTGTGTGTGTGTGTGTGTGTGTGTGTGCTGCTGCTTGAGTAAGCCAGTGTGCTTCACATCGGAGAAACATTGGCGTGTCAAAGCTGCGTCGTCTTCTGTAGTGTGTGTGTGTGTGTGTGTCTGCCAAAGCACTCTGCTGAACTGCTCTTTCACAGAGGAACTACAGGGCTGACACTAAAGCAACCACTTTAGGATTCCCCTTGGCTGTCAATCTCGCTCCAATGTCACTGCTGGCTGTCTAGTCTTGCCTGACACACAGACACACACACACACACTAGTTTTGCACTAGTCGCGCACAAATAATAAAAGTAGCAACACGCAAAGGAGCAAAAGCAACACACACACACACACATACACATGCGTACATTGAGAAGAACTACACACACACACACACACACACACATATGCATGCATTGAGAAGGACAGAGAGTTTTCGATGTCTGCAATAATTCATTGCGTATGGTTGTGGTTCACAAAGGCAAAAGAAACTTATATTGTTCCCTGTCTCCTGCACCTCTCTAGTCTGCTCTACTGATGAACCATACTAGCCTTCCCCTGTGTCCTGCACCTCTCTAGTCTGCTCTACTGATGAACCATACTAGCCTTCCCCTGTGTCCTGCACCTCTCTAGTCTGCTCTACTGATGAACCATACTAGCCTTCCCCTGTGTCCTGCACCTCTCTAGTCTGCTCTACTGATGAACCATACTAGCCTTCCCCTGTGTCCTGCACCTCTCTAGTCTGCTCTACTGATGAACCATACTAGCCTTCCCCTGTGTCCTGCACCTCTCTAGTCTGCTCTACTGATGAACCATACTAGCCTTCCCCTGTGTCCTGCACCTCTCTAGTCTGCTCTACTGATGAACCATACTAGCCTTCCCCTGTGTCCTGCACCTCTCTAGTCTGCTCTACTGATGAACCATACTAGCCTTCCCCTGTGTCCTGCACCTCTCTAGTCTGCTCTACTGATGAACCATACTAGCCTTCCCCTGTGTCCTGCACCTCTCTAGTCTGCTCTACTGATGAACCATACTAGCCTTCCCCTGTGTCCTGCACCTCTCTAGTCTGCTCTACTGATGAACCATACTAGCCTTCCCCTGTGTCCTGCACCTCTCTAGTCTGCTCTACTGATGAACCATACTAGCCTTCCCCTGTGTCCTGCACCTCTCTAGTCTGCTCTACTGATGAACCATACTAGCCTTCCCCTGTGTCCTGCACCTCTCTAGTCTGCTCTACTGATGAACCATACTAGCCTTCCCCTGTGTCCTGCACCTCTCTAGTCTGCTCTACTGATGAACCATACTAGCCTTCCCCTGTGTCCTGCACCTCTGCTCTAGTCTGCCTGATGAAGCCTTCCCTTGTCTCCGAGGCATAAAGCGGAGAGCCGTATGCTATGTTCCACGCGCCTAATTGAGCGTACTAGACTCCACCGAAGGCCTTGGAGCTCTCATTAAGATGCCACTTTGTTTACTGACAGCAGGGCGAAGCGCCTGTCAGGATGAGGTCAGTGGGTGCACTGAGACGAGGCCTCCTGGGTGCCCCATGGAGTGACCACTGACCCGGATTACACATTTAGTGGAAACCAAATCAAATGTTTTTGGTTTTAGCACTGTGAACACGTCTTTGTTGACTGTGGAGAACTGTACTGAACAGTATTGCTTAGACCTGTGTTGACGTTTGAACAGAAGCTAAAGCTTGCACATTAGGGTGATACCACTGCTACGCTCTCCTATTACACACACACGCACACACACACACACACACACCGCACCCTACACACAGACATACAGTAAATCCAAGTTTAGAAGCAACGCACACAAAACCCACATCATGCATGCATGCATTTGCACACACAGACACACATAGACGCGCTCTCACACACACACACACACACACACACACACACACACACACACACACACACAGGGCATTCTTCCGCCCTACTAATGGGATTAGGCAGTGGTGCGTCTGTTCGGCGTTGGAGCAATGACCTCTCAGTGGCCCAGCTGTGACCCCTGATGAACTGGGCTCGCTTTTGACCAGACCGGTCCACAAAGCCCCCTCTCACCGCACTCTACACACACACACACAGACACAGTAATACACACAAAACACACACACTCATAAACGACTGACACACACACACACACACACACACACACACACACACACACACACACACACAGAGGGAGAGAGAGAGAGAGAGACAGACAGACAGAGGCAGCCATGCTGCCAGAGCAGATTCAATTAGATCTTTTGGCTGAGGGTGGGGGTTTCAGATGCTGAATGGGTCTGTCTTCACTCTCTGTTGCCAGACCACCCCCTCTCTTTTTGTGTGTTCTTCAGTGTGATCTCTCTCTCCTTCCATCTCTCTCTCTCTCTCTCTCTCTCTCTCTGTATCTGACCCCCTCTCTCTTCTGTGTAATCTGATTACGTGATGGCCTCGTTAGGGACTTTTAATTTGTCATGTTGGAGGAGGTTGGCTGAGGCCTGCACACATCAGAGCATGTAGTACAGTTCACTTTAGTGATACACACACACACACCAGGGATGCAAACACAGCGCTTTTCGGCGCCTCCCGCTTTTTTCACGTCAGTTTGGGTGACTTGTGTGAATCGTGCAGATCCGAAGAGTTTTTTTTTTTTATTGGGGGGGGGGGGGGGCGTGTGTGTGTGTGTGTGTGTCTGATCAAGGATGCTTTCCGGCGACTCTAGCTTTTTTCACGTCATCTACTGCAGGCTACAAGAGGAACCAGAGCGTTTCTCATATGGGCCTGCTGGTTAATGTGCTTCTGATCATGTAGCAAAGGAGCTCTAGTCTATCATTCAAGCAGCTAAGAAAATATAGGCTACGTTAGGAGGCAACTCTCTCAGTTCGCGCTCTTACCTCCGCAGTAGCCTATAGCTATGGTGGAAGTTTCAACACGCAACACGCTGCCATCTGACTGATCATCTGGAACCGTACAATAATACAATTATTCCTGTCAGTGACCTAGGCCTAGTATTTAATGTTATGTGGGAATTGCAAGAATACGGGTAAAAACAATTCCTTACTTCAACCACGGAATTGCCTGTGTCATTAATTAAAACGGTAGGAAAACTGAATGAAAGACGGCGCCGTCCATCAACAAAAACAGCACAGAGTCAAAACGTAGGCCTAATTTAAAGTCCCAGACATTTAAAGGGACAGCGATCACTCAAGACATAGGCCGACACCACGAGCGATGAACGTGAAATGCTTTGAATAGCCTACTACAAAACACGCAAAACAAAACAAGCATTTATGTGACAACTGCGTATAGAACCATTCTAATCTAGCTAATGGTAAATTACGTATGTAGCATTCACATTCAATAGCCTGATGAAAACTTGTTCAGTCAGTTAAATTGCTCTCATAAAAGGAACAGCAGGCCTACAGAATATTCCAAATAGGGTAGTTTCCTTTCACTTCGACTGCAACATATGAGTTAAACCATGTTAAATTCAAAAGCATCTGGCAAGTGACAGGAGGTTTTAGGGGAGGAAAAGAGAAAAAAGTGTGTTACCTGATTCCACAGTCAATTTTCAGTATTTGGCCTATAATTAAGCCTATAATATTTGGCATTTTTGAATCCATGAAAATTAATCAAAATCTATCATTTCCTATGAACAACAGACCCCAGTAACACATGGAATTGCTAAAAATGTTGAAGGATCGAAAATAATCAAATCATTGGCTTAAAGAATCAATGTTGTATCGAATCGTGATGAAACTTGTGATTTACACCCCTATATGGCATCCTTACAATTAGGGAAGGTTTTTGGGAAGTATTTCTCATGCAAGCACTGTGCAACCATGCTGAGTAATGCAATGAAATCATTGTAATAGTTTGCAATTTTGCATTAGTAAAGCAGTCCACCGATGTGCATGTTTTCACTTACTGCTTTAGTTTCAATTGTGCAACAACAAGACCATAACAATGATAATGGTTTTATATCCATAAAGATACATTTCTGGAACTATCTTAGACGGTTTTTTTAGACTGTTTTTTTAGACTTTTTTCACCTCACATGTGTTTGCATCACTGCCAAGGAACTGGGACAGTGTATTTTCATATAAAGAACATTTTTGTGTGAATAGGGTGAGCCCTGGATGGCAGAGGTGGTGGCAAAATGTAATGATATGATATTTCCTGCAGGGACGTTGGCTTCGATAATCTCACTTCTTTTTGACCATACCTCTGTTTGCATCCCTGACACACACACACACACACACGCGCTGTCAAGCGATTAAGCGATTAAAAATTATCTAATTAATTACATACTCTGTGATTAATTAATCTAAATTAATCTCATGTATCCATTTTTGCTATGGACATATTTTAAAACCAATTTTGGCGGAACAGTGAATCAATGAAGAGCCAAACCAACATTATAGACTTTAAAGTTCAACGTGTCTCTCTCTTATTATAATTTCCCCTTTGGCGCAGGCATCAGCACGGTACCTAATAAGAAAAGCAGCGTACAAGTGTGAACGAAAATGTAATGTGTGAAGTTATTGGAATGGAAATAAATGTAACCACCTACAACGTACTTGTGAAGACAGTTTGTTTCAAGTGTGCAACAAATGCAGACGATTATACATTTATTTATATTATACATTTTGCTGAATTCATTTTACTTTTGCCTTAGCAGGCCTTCCAGGGCCTGCTGTTGAGAAGTATCCCCACCCCATCCACACCCTCCCCATTCTTCACATTAGAGATTTGCTTGATGTCTGCCAATAGCATCTAGTCTAATGGCGAAAAACCCCAATTTGGTCTCATCAGACCAAGGAACCTTCTTCCATTTGACCTTGGAGTCACTTTCGTCGAGGTTTAATAAGAGCTTAGCCACTCACCCATAGAGCTCTGACTGGTGAAGAACTCAAAAGTGTTGTATGCCTAGTTTCTCCCATCTCAGATGCTGAAGTTTTTAACTTCTTCATATTTGTCATAGGTGCCTTGGTGGCCTCCCCCACCATTATTCTTCTTGAACGGTCACTCAGTTTGTGGTGATGGCCTGCTCTAGGCAGATTTGCACATTTGCCATATTCTGTACATTCCTTAATGATTTCACTGAACTCCAGAGGATGTTCAGTGGATTGAATATTTTTTGTATCCATCCCCTCACTTATGTTTTTCAATTACTTTTTCTCTAAGTTGTTTGGAGTGTTTTTTTTTGTCTTCATGGTGGAATTATAGCTAGGAATACTGATTGACCAGTGACTGGACCTTCCAGACGCAGGTTCCTTTATAATTCTATACTATACACATTCACTGCACTCAGGTGGTCTCATTTCACTAATTGTGAGACTTTAGTTGTTGATTTAGGTCAGACCCTTTAAAGGAGGTGAAGATTTATGCAATTGTTTATTTTGCATTATATATTTTGAATTAATTGACATTACTTTGTGAAACGGGACATTAAACAGGGGAATTTTGTAAATGATTGTAAAAAAGGGCAAATTAAATGGATTAAGATTTTCCATTTATTAAAGCAATAAAAGGGGAAATATCCATGTCTATACACTTACACTTGAATTATGAAACCTGCACACACACACACACACACACACACACACACAGGTGTGACAGACAGATGCAGGCCTGGACTGCAACTCTCACTGAAACACAAACAATGCACTGTTTTATACTCGTGTGTGTGTGTGTGTGTGTGCTGGCCTAGTGAGTGCTCCATCAGTTAACCTTTGGGTCACACGTCACTGCTCTGCACGTGCTGCTTTTAATGAGGACGTCCTGTGTGTGTGTGTGTTTGTGTGTGTATGTCCTTTTAGCAGATGCCCAAAGTGTGTGTGTGTGTGT
>NW_027468774.1:8133577-8141077 GCF_046254945.1 Alosa pseudoharengus
AGCCGCAGGACCAGAGTGGGGAGTGGCAGGAGAACGACGGAGAGATCCAGTGGGTCGCCGCCGACAACAGCAATGACAACAACGACAACAACGCCACCAAGGAGAACGACAAGAAGAAGGAGGAGGAAGAGGAAGAGCTGGACCTTAACAAAGGTACACACACACACACACACACACACAGGTTTTTTAGTAAAGTAATTTACTTTTTGGTTTGTCTGGCAATGGTGGGTGAACAACAGAAAAAAACTAATCTATAACTAATCTAAATCCATGTTGCTGCCCTGACCTTGATCTTTTTGTTCTGAGTTCAGTTCGCATATGTTATGTTAGTCCCTCGTTTCTCTGATGTAGTGCGGTAATGTTTCTTTCTCCACACGCATATGCCTGCTGACATTAGCACTGACTGTCAGGTAATACGAAATGTAATGTCCAAACTTGGCATGTGTAACTAACGGGATAAACATGATGAATTCCCCAAAATATCAGGCATAACTGCACACACTTTAAATCGGACTAGCGTACTAGCATCGTTTCTCCAATTTATGTTCAAAACCTGTAACTTGCTAAACGACGTGATTACAATTCCCGAAAATACCACACGTTATTGACTTCTTCATTGACATTGAGTTGAACGTTGAGTTCTCCTGAATAAATGCATTCTCCTAATGGCATCACGTGAATCTGCTGACTAACATTAGCATTGATATTGCTAGCTTGCTCTAACTAATCTATCCCATGGTTTCCACAGCAAAAAAAAACTAAACCTGTACAACATCAGGGTTAGCTTGAAGCTATAACGACAGTAGACAGTGAGACTCATTCAAAGAATTGCAAAACGTAGATTATCAACTTATGTGATGTACACAAAGTCCAAATAAAGTCTCCGTTATGACGTAGTCTATCAACTTATGTGATGTACACTAAGTCCAAATAAAGTCTCTGTTATGACGTAGTCTATCAACTTATGTGACGTACACAGAGTCCATATAAAGGGTAACACTTTACTTGACAGTATCGACATAAGAGTGACATGACACTGTCATGAACACATGACACTATCATGACACATGAACTCTAATCCTAACCTCTAACCCTAACCCTAACTTGTTATGACAAAAAACAAATGATGGTTAATGACAGAAGCATTATGTCATAAACGTTTATGACACGTTCATGACAGTGTCGTGTCACTCTTATGTCGATACTGTTAAGTAAAGTGTAACCATATAAAGTCTCCGTTATAGTGCTGAAAGTTTACAGTGAAGTAGACTGGTGTCCTCAACCTGCCAGGGTTGGATGATCTTATTTATTTCACTCGCCAGGGAAGATTTTTACTCTCATATGGCGCATGGTGGGTGCCAATTTGAAACCCTGCAGCACACACACAAGACACTGCAGAAAGCAGCAGTGAAGGCATTTGCTGAAGACGGGCGTTTTTGCTGTTCTCCCTTTGGTCCTCTCGTGCTCTGATTGGTTTGGTCTATTCAACTGCATGCAGAAGCATTTTTCCCCTGCATGGGTTAAAACATGCCCCATAATCAAATCAAATGGCATGCTACCTGACTCAACTTCTGATAGGAATTCCAGTCTGGCTATGCCAAGCTATTCATATTTGACAACCAGAACAATTGGTTAAAGTCCTACCGACTCACACACAATATATATCCTACTTGAGATGTAACACACACACACACACACACCCTTATTCATGCATGCACACACACACACACACACACGCACACATAAATAAATAATTACTTTAGATGTGCAGCCCCACACCTTGTGCCTATCTCAGTCCTCACATTGACCCATGCAAATATCCAGTTGCTTTCAGATTCTGTTTCACACACATACATATTCACACACACACACACACACACACACACACACACACACACACACACACACACACATGCAGGCCTGTAAATAGGGGAGCGTTTCTCCTTGTCCCCTCATCCATATATGTTTCAATTCAATACGCTTTTTTGGCATGACTGAATATTGTTAAATTGGTGTGTGCGTGTGCATATAATGCGACAAAATGAAAAATATAAATAAATGAAACATCTCTCTCTCTCTCTCTCTCTCTCTCTCTCTCTCTCTCTCTCTCTCTCTCTCTCTCTCTCTCTCTCTCTCTCTCTCTCTCTCTCTCTCTCTCTCTCTCTCTCTCTCTCTCTCTCTCTAGCTCTTCAACATGCTGGGAAGCACATGGAGGACAGCATCGTGGCCTCTTACACTGCACTGCTACTGGGCTGTCTATGTCAGGAGAGTCCAGTAAGTACACACACACACACATTCTGCACTGCTACTGGGATGTCTATGTCAAGAGAGTCCAGTAAGTACACACACACACACATTCTGCACTGCTACTGGGATGTCTATGTCAAGAGAGTCCAGTAAGTACACACACACACACAGTACCAGCACATTGAGTTGTTTTGGGAAATGGCTGTATTAAAGGTATGCTATGCAGGTTTAGGTATTTTTGGCGACTGTAGAGCTCCCTCTAGAGTGGCGATATATTTATATTTTACTCTGCTGTTGTAAATAGCAAACTTCTCGTGACTTATCCCCCCTGTACACAATGAAAGTGCTTTTGTTGTGGAGGTGAAGGATTAAATTCTAAAGAGCTGAGTTTGACTGGCAGTGTAAGTCCAGACTTGGGTTTGCTGTTGATGAACTTACGTGTGTGTGTGTGTGTGTGTGTGTGTGTTTTCCAGATGAATGTTACTACTGTGAGAGAGAACCTGCCCAAAGGCGATTTCTCCATCATGACCGAAATGCTGAAGAAATTCTTAAATTTCATGAACCTTACAGTAAGTACCAGAACTCTTAAGATTTACTAGCAGTGTGTGTGAAGGAGAGAGGAGGAGATGCAAGGGTGTGAATTGGATAAAAATGCTTCCTCACAGACACAATGCAAGTCATACATAAACAAGCAACCAGCATCTGATGTTTTTTTTTCTACCCCTTTCTCTGTTCTGTTCTGTTCTTTCTCTCTCTCCCTCTCTCCCCCTCTCTATCTCTCTATCTCTCAGTGTGATGGTGCCACAGCAGGACAGAAGTCTATCTCTCGGGTCATTGACTACCTGGAGCACTGTTAGTGTGTGTGTGTGTGTGTGTGTGTGTGTGTGTGTCAAGACCCAGTGTGGACCGGCCGGCTTGGTTCCGCTCGGCCCGTCTCACCAGACTGGCCAATGACGAGGATGCTGCAGAACTTCTTGGGCTGATGCCCTAACAAACACACACACACACACACATTGTCTTGCTCTCTCACACGCACACACACACACACACACACACACACACACACACACACACAACCTCATCTTCATGATGCCAAGACTCTTTTATGTTGACCTCAGCCTCAATGAATGACTAAAAATATCTTGTAAAACATGAACTTTTGCAACAAAAAAATAATCTAAAAGAAAAAAAAAAGTTTGTTATTCTTCAAAAATCTAAAAAGCTCAAAGGAAAGCCAGTCACAGAATCTACTCATCCTCTCTTCTCCTCTCACCTTCTCTCTCATCCCTCTCTTCTCCTCTCACCTTCTCTCTCATCCCTCTCTTCTCCTCTCACCTCCTATCTCATCTTCTCTTCTCTTCTTACCTCCTCTCACCTCCTCTCTCATCCATCTCTCCTCTTCTCTTCGCCTCTCTCATCCATCTCTCCTCTTTTCTTCACCTCCTCATCCCTCTCTTCTCCTCACCTCTCATCCTCTCTTCTCCTCACCTCCTCTCTTATCCCTCTCTCCTCTCCTCTTCACCTCCTCTCTCATCCCTCTCTTCTCCTCACCTCCTCTCTGCTCACCTGGTTTTTGTTTTTGGTTTTTGATTATCCACTGAATGGAACAATCTGTTACCTGAGTCAGATCAGGATTCCTCTACAGTGATCCCTCATGGACTGCACCCCCTCTGTGTGTGTGTGTGTCTGTGTCTGTGTGTGTGTGTGTGTGTGTGTGTGTGTGTGTGTGTGTGTGTGTGTGTGTGTGTGTGTGTGTGTGTGTGTCTGTTCAACACTGCCCCAAAAATATCCTCCCTTTCCATTGTCTGTAAAATGAAGATGAGCTTTCCCAACAACCAAATCTTTCCTGCTCAGGGCTAGCTTCTGCACACAAACCCACACACACACAGTCCTGTTCTCTCACACAGAAACACACACACACACACTTGCTCAATTCCCTTGTGTACTTTTCCAGAGCTCACCAGGCTGTCTCAAGTGTTTTCCGCCACGTTCGCCATTTTCCCAAAATTCCCTCTGTTTTCTACGGTGTGTGCCATTTTCCCAGCATGCCCTGTGCTTTAGAGTCTCTAGAGTTTAAGATCTGTGCTTGGATCTTGTAGTAAATGTGTGTGTGTGTGTGTGCCCGAAGCTCTGATCCTTAAGCTGTCTCTCACCCCACCCCACTTCCGTGTGTGTGTGTGTGTGTGTGTGTGTGTGTGTGTGTGTGTGTGTGTGTGTGTGTGTGTGTGTGTGTGTGTGTGTGTGTGTGTGTGTGTGTGTGTGTGTGTGTGTGTGTGTGTGTGGTTGCAAGGTGCACAGATCGGCACAGTGACGTGTGCACACTTGTTCACTGAAAAAGGTGCCATACTTGTTTTTTGTGTTTTGCCAGACCTCCCTCCAGACATGACGTTGCAACAGGTCTTTCATTACTCGCTGTGTGTGTGTGTATGCGCACGCGCACGCTGTGTTATTCCAGAGGTTTTCTCCCATCCTAAACGTGTCCAGTGGTGCTTCCTTTTAGATGCGTCACACACTGACAGGGCTCTGAGCTTCAGCTCCACCACTCAATGGATCTCTTTCCTTTTGTTTTTTATCCTGGATCACCCACTTACACCAATCAAAGTACAAACACACACACACACACACCACCTTTGTTTATCAGTTTGTTTGTGTGAAGGTTGAAGAGCTTTTTTGTGTGTTTGTACTGTATGGTTGAGTGTGTGTGTGTGTGTGCGTGTGTGCGCATGTGTGCAGGTCAGAAATGCATAAGCTGTTGTTCTGTGTTCTTGTCATGAAATCTGAAGAATGTGTTTCTTTTGCATTGTTATTTGCATTGTTATTTGTAGAGATTTTGTTCTGTTTCTGCCATGCAACGCCACAGTGGTTTTCCCTGTTCACACATCCATTTGTTTTGATTGATAATGGAGCTGTGTGTGTGTGTGGGGATGGATCAGTGCCCCCCCCCCCCCCCCCCCTGTCCTTTTACCATCTTGTCATCTTCGCTCTGATAAAACGTTTACAAGAGGTTTTGGTGATGAACGGACATGAATGGGACAGACCTACCAGTGTACATAACACCGTGTAAATACTGGCTCTCGAAAGACAAAACTAGAACAAGTAGACTTTTTTTCTGAATCCAACCATTTTTTTTTTTTTCTTTTCTACAGCATTTCTCACTTGTTTTCTCTGAACTGAGATGTAAAGCTATATCAGAAACCCACTGGACCACCTCCTTTGTACCAATTTCCAAATGTCTTTGGTTACTTGTAAATACCTTTAACTCGAATAAAAGTTGCTACTTTTGAGGGTGGTTGTGGTTTTTTTTTTTTTTATATTATCTGTTGATTTAGGGGTGGGAAAACACCAACAAGAAACTTCTATACATATAGAATATATTTATTAATCTCTGGTTCCCTCTACTTGACTGGGAAACTAGTCATACTGATAAACTAAATGAACAAGTAGAAAAATAAGTTTCCCTTCATAGAAATAGGCATTACATAATTGAAATAAAAA
Organism: Alosa pseudoharengus; assembly: GCF_046254945.1. NCBI lineage: Eukaryota > Metazoa > Chordata > Actinopteri > Clupeiformes > Clupeidae > Alosa > Alosa pseudoharengus. Next base: position 8,139,320 of record NW_027468774.1, read on the forward strand.
AGCGCTTTGTACACACTGTTTTGTGATCATTTTGTTCCACTCGTTCTCTCCCAAAAGTTCATTAACTCTTTCAGCTCGAGCTTATGTTCATCATCAGACTGTCCCGGGCTAGCCGCGCGCCCAGGAACGTCATTGCGCGTGTCGGGTTCGGACAGTTCAGTGTCCTCTGCTGCGGAATCGCAGGATGATGGCTCGGCGCGCTGCGCATCCACCTGCTCCGTTGTCACGGCGATGTGCGTGTAACCGAAATCCGGCTGGCAACCCTCGTCCTGCAGGAGCTCGCTGAGTGTGGCGATGTAGATCTGTGCCATCTGCAGTGTCTCTGATTTGGACAGCTTCCGCTCGCTCTCCATGTTCGGGATGACGCTGCGCAGCCGGTCGAATGCCACATTCAGTCCAAGCATCCTTCGTCTCTCGCGCGCATTTGCCGCCAGCCGCCGCCGTCTCTTGGCTCTGGCCACCGCGCTCTGGTCCTGGTCGACGTAGCGGAGTCCCGGTAGCCTGAGCTCCACGAGAGCGCACGGTTCACAGTGCGCCCTCTCCGTTGTCCGAACCTCCGTCCAGCTGCCCTCTACCAGAGTCTGTATAGGCGGTGATCCGTGTGAGACCACAGCAGGATGCGAACTCTTCAGAAGAGTTGCATCCGTCTGTCGTAATACGCACGGGGGTCTGCGTCGAGGCATTTCGGGACGGTGTTTGGTGATTGAACTCCAAAGTCTCGCTGAAAGTTTTTGTGGCCCCGGCCTGGCGTATTTATGGCGAAGGTTGCGAGCGTGTGGCTTTTGAAGGGGCGTGGTGAGGGTCGTGTGCGAGAAAGGCACCGGGGCGAGCCCCTTTGATAGCGGCAGCAGGAAGTCTATTAACGGAGCTCATCAAAAGTGGATTAGATCCGTCTCGCTGATCTGTGAGCGCGCACTCTGTGCCTGTCCGCCGGCCCAGCGCGAAGCTGCAGACACACACACACACACACACACACACACACACACACACACACAGAGGGGGAGAGAGAGACTGTCGAAACAAAAGTTACATTTATAAATTTAACAACACTTGATTTCTTTAAGATCTATTTGCTAGTAACACGTCTCTATTGGAATACCAATATTCAAAACCTCAGAAATAAAAACTACATGTTAACCAGCCACAACCATCACGTGCATAATCTTACAAATAATTATTTATAGTCGCTTATATAGTGTACAAATACTAAAACCATGTTTAGTGTAGGCTACACGAGAGTCCCTCAGCCGTTTGTCCAGATGAAGCATTTAATGTATTTCGACGAAAAGAGAAGAAAGAAAAAAAACTCATTATCAGTAATTGCTGGATGCACATCCGCAGCGAGCAGACTAATCCAATTAACTGGTGTCCAGTAAGCAGTGGGGACACCAGTCCTTTCATTAAATTAAACTTAAGAACCTCTAGAAAAAAAGCCTGCCCACGCACGCCAGATACCCCCTAAATGTCCAAGATTGGACTAAATGGCCCGACACATGGCCGGAGTATAATAAATATTTCAGTGAGCTCCCGGCGCGCGGCCTCTCTCGCGCCGAGGCTGTTGACAGTCTTGGCACACGTCGCAGATTAGACCAAATCAAGCGTTCCATTGAGAGCGCGCACGCGGGCGGAGATCAAACTCAGCGGCGGATGGCTAGGCTCGAGACCCCCGCGCGGGGGCTAAATTGGGGTGGGCGCATGCCTGTCAGAGCCCAACAAGAGGAGATGAAACCCACATTTCATTGAGGGGATTAAGGAAGA
>NW_027468774.1:8146077-8158577 GCF_046254945.1 Alosa pseudoharengus
GAACCACTTTTTAATTAAACGTCATTTACAAAGACATCGTACCACATTGAAAGCTAATATTTTGTCACTAGCAACCTACATCTGTCTGTCAAATACAGTTGCATTTTCAGCTCTGAACAAAACCATTCAGGAGTTATTTAAGCAGAAGTCTAATGTACATTTTGTTTCATTCGTCTCTCCATGACTAATGAAACAGGCATGGGGACGAAAGAAACATACAGTTTAAGCTATGTAAACTTATTTATTTTAGATAGATTCTGGGGCATGAACATGGGAGCTCATAAACATGCCCCCAGAGTGTAGCACTGTAGCAGCCTGGAAATGTCGAGCTAGGTAAAACTGATTGTTTTCGGGGTTTTTTCCTACCAACAGTAGTTGGTGATCTCGAGAAATGGAGATCTATATGGAAAATCGCCAGATTTCTCATTTAATAGAGTAGCTTGTAGCTTAGCTGGCCCATCACTGCATGCTAGAAGTAGGCAACCCTGGCCTTGCAGTAGGCTAATGTTACAGTAATATAGCCTAACCGGTGTGCTTCTTACTTTGCTTCAAAAGGCTGATGCTGCTTGCACAGAAATCATGATGGGAAAATAAAACATTTTAATGTGACAAACTGACTGACCGAATCTGACTGTTTGGGATGTCCTGCCATGAAGTCAAGTCAAGTCGGCTTTATTGTCAATTTCTTTACATGCACTGGTCATACAAAGAATTGAAATTTTGTTTCTTACTTTCCCATGCAGACATAGACATACTTTAGACATAGACATAGCCATAGACAATAAAAAAGAAAAAAATATACAGACATACCACATACAGACATTAAAGTGTGAGACTGAAATATAGAACATATATCAAAATATAGAAATATAGAACATATATCAAAAAAATAGAGGTAGTTGTGTTGTATATTTACATAGTCCCAGCGTAACCTTCTGACAGAGTAGTAGTAGCAGCAGCATTGTGGCAGAGTGATAAATAACATTGATAACATTTACATGAAGTTTAAACTTGTGCTTGTGTGTGCTGTATATTTACATTGATATGCAGTCATTTCAAGTATATCAGGCTTGATATGAAGCAGCAACACGTTAGGCTGCGCAGTCACAGTGCAGTTCCACAGGGCGGTCCTGGGATAATACAAAACGTTACCGTTTATACACTTTACCGTTTTCGGCATTTCCATGTGAACACCACTAATAAGGTACACTGACTGCATGCCCACAGAGCAGATGAATGGGAATGGAAGAATGGAATTCGTGTTTCCCCCAAGGTCTACACACAGAAGCTCTAGTCGGGTACCGTAGAACTTCAAAACAGTGGCATAAAGGAAACTTCGGGGGGACCATATCGGGTGCTTCCACAGCAGCAGAGCTACAGTACTCCCCTGTGTCTGTTAGCCTGGTCTACTCTGTGTCTGTTAGCCTGTTCTACTCTGTGTCTGTTAGCCTGTTCTACTCTGTGTCTGTTAGCCTGTTCTACATGCAGAGCTACTCCCCCGTGTCTGTTAGTTTGTTCTACATGCCGTGCTGTTTGTAGCCAATTCAGATGGAAATCAGTATTTACCAGCATATGGCAACTTGTTTCTCTTTTGTTCATGTTCTCTTCCCTCTATTTATCCCTTTCTCTCCCAAGCTACATTCTCCATTCTCTCACTCTCTCTCTCTCTCTCCCTTCCCCCTTTCTCTGTGTGCCTCTCTTTTCCTCCCTCTCTTTAACTTACCCCCCTCTCTTTTTCCTTCTCCCCTCTCATTTCATCTCTCTCTCGTTCCTCCTCCTGGGGATTGCTTTATTATGGGGGTTGTGGGATGCATGAAGGAGGCTCTAAATTGCAGAAACACTTTATGGTTGTTTGCATCCTTGGGGATCAAATTTAAGGCAGCAGGATAACGATCATCATGGCGATGACCATGCATTAGTAATCACCCACATTGATCGGACTGCTTTAGAAGCTACGCCCGCAGGCTGACAAGCACCACAAGGCTTGTCTGCTGTGTTTCTCTGTGTGTGTGTGTGTGTGTGTGTGTCTGTGTGAGTGTGTTTGTGTTCTCTGTGTCTAGAAGAGTGAAAGTCAGACAGACATACTCTATATCTGTGTGTAGCATAAAGAGGAGATATATTTGTGTGAGTGTGTGTGTGTGTGAGTGTGTTTGTGTTCTCTGTGTCTAGAAGAGTGAAAGTCAGACAGACATACTCTATATCTGTGTGTAGCATAAAGAGGAGATATTTGTGTGTGTGTGTGTGTGTGAGTGTGTGTGTGTGAGTGTGTGTGTGTGAGTGTGTGTATGTTCCCTGTGTCTCTCTCCCTCCCTTTCTCTGGGAACCAGGAGGAGGTCAAATGTTATTCCTCAAACCACACGACTAATGGCCACCCGCTGGACTCTCCTCTCCTCTCTTCTCTGCTCTGCTTTTCTCTGCTTTCTTCTCCTCCCCTCTCCTCTCTTCTCCTCTCCTCTCTTCTTCCCTCCCCCTCCTTCTCTCCTATCTTCTTCTCCTCTCCCCTCTCCTATCTTCTCCTCTCCTCTCTTCTCCTCTCCTCTCTTCTCCTCTGCTCTGCTTTTCTCTGCTTTCTTCTCCTCCCCTCTCCTCTCTTCTCCTCTCCTCTCTTCTTCCCTCCCCTCTCCTTCTCTCCTATCTTCTTCTCCTCTCCCCTCTCCTCTCTTCTCTTTTCTTCTCTTCTTCTCTCTCCTCTCCTTCTCTCCTCTCTTCTCCTCTCTCCTTCTCTCTCTTCTCCTCTCCTCTAATTCTCCTCTCCTCTCTTCCTCTCCCTGCTCTCCTCTCCCATTCCTTCTCTCCTCTTCTCTCTCTAAAGACCATCCTTCCTCCCTCTCTCCTCTCCTCTTCCTCCTTTCTTCACTGGACTGATGTCCCCCTACTCTCCTCTCCTCTTCCTCCTCCTCTTCCTCCTCCACTATGTGGGGAATTGGTGGCGCTTGCGATAAATGGAAGCGATCCAAACGAAGTCTCCGGGGCCCACTGAAAAATTAATGAAGGAGTCATTTCATTCGCTAGGGTCACTCTGTCTCTCTCCGTCTCTCCCACTCTCCCTCCCTCTCTCCCTCCCTTTCTCCCTCCCACTCTCCCTCCCTCTCTCCCTCCCTCTGTTTCTCTTTCCTCTCTCCCCCTCTGTCTCTCTCTGTCAGACTTTCCTTCTCTCTCTCCCATCCTGTGGCAGGGTTTATTCATATGCTTATAGTAAATGCATCCGCACACTTTGTAAAAACACGTTTCACACACACACACACACACACAAACACACACACACACACACACACACGTCCATCATTCCAAAACTGCCGACAGCAGGTGTCAGCGTGAGAGGAAGGAGTTTATTCCGCAGGTATAACTCACCTGCCGCCTTCGCGTCCTCGTGTCTGCACACCTGCCCACTGGCTCTGTGGCGCAGCTGCAGGCTGGGAGACGCTGAGGACGCCGCGCTTCATGATGGGACACTTGTGTGTTTTATTTTCATTCATAGATTAAGACTTGTCTTAGACTAGAAGCTTCTTCTCAGTAGTCCAGGACTAGTGTTTACTAAATCCATGCATGGTAAACTGGACCATTGCATTTTTATGCTGTATTTGAGTTGGTAAGGAGTAAAAAAGTGTATGTAATGTTGGGAAATAGTGTTTCTCAGTAATATGCCATAAAATTAGGGGGAATAGATGTGTCTGCCTGGTCAGACAAATGGGTTTGATTTAATGTGGTCACTTCAGTGTCCATAAGTCACACACACACACACACACACACACACACACTCACAGTTCTTCTGCCTTTTACGATCCCATCAGGCATCAGAAGAGCAGTGTACGCTGCGTCAGCTTTCTCTCCTCGCCAACACCACTCTGTCCTCCAGTACCCAGCCCATCTACTGCTCCTCCTCTCCTCCTCTCCTCCTCCAGTACCCAGCCCATCTACTGCTCCTCCTCTCCTCCTCTCCTCCTCCAGTACCCAGCCCATCTACTGCTCCTCCTCTCCTCCTCTCCTCCTCCAGTACCCAGCCCATCCACTGCTCCTCCTCTCCTCTTCTCCTCCTCTCCTCTTCTCCTCCTTTCCTCCACCAGGACCCAGCCCATCCAATGCTCCTCCTCTCCTCTTCTCCTCCTTCTCTCTTCCTCTAACACCTTCATTTCATCTCATATTTTCTCTCATCCATCCCTTAATTCACATTTCCTCCTCTCTCTCTCTCTCTCTCTCTCTCTCTCTCTCTCTCTCTCCCTTGTCTCCTCCAATCCCCTCTTCTAAACTCTCATCTTCTCTGATCCCTCTCTCTCATTCCTCTAATCTCTTTATGTCCTCTCTTCACACCTGCCTCTCATCTCCCCTTATCTGCTCCTCTCCTCTCCTGCTCCTCCTCTCCTCTCCTCTCCTCTTCTCCTCTCATTCTCATTTTCTTCTTCTTGGTCATGAAAGGAGATGAAAGCAGAGGAGATGGATATTTGAAATGAAAAAGAGAGAGAGAAACACAGAAAAGGAAAAAGTGGAAAAAGAGAAGAGAGGAGAAAAAAAGAGAGGACAAGAAAAGTCGTACAGCACCTGAACACCCCCTCCAGCGTCCACTTCAGAAAGCCAATTAAAGTGCACACTGCCAGGCAGGTTTGACCACTCGACTTCCATTTACCATTTCCCATTTCCCTGCTGCATTCACATCCAGAAGAACGGCTTCGTCCAGTGGCAAGACTCAGATAAGGCTGTGACTTCCTGCCGTGTGACGCCATAGAGGGGCAGCAAAATGGACTCCGATTCCGAACCATAACGGCTGAACATGCCCTCGCTGGGCACGATGAAAAGGACTCATTTGAAATCAAATGCTCGAGGCCACCATGGCTCCGGACACATTTCCTCGGTTCACAGTTCCACAACAGAAGGATTTTTTGGTTAAAATGTCATTCAGTTCCCTGGCGACTTTGCTTTAAGTGAATTCCTTTTACCACTGAAAGAACTCACTACGTGACCAAACTTTAGTCCATTTTGGTTCTCGATTCATATCGTTCACCACTCCTCAGGATATCAGCAGGGCTGCCAACGTTTCAGGTCTGCTTGGAGTTAGATTTGCTACAGGTGAAAAGGCTGAAAGCATGTCAGCACAACAGATGTGTTTCTATTTGTAGAGCATTCATCCTCTGTCTCTCCTCCTTCCTCTTCAGAATGAACTGTCCTGATGTCATCCTGGTTGTTTAACTGGAAATATCAAGAGCATGAGTTTATTTCATGGTATTATTTGAAAACCTATATGTTGGGTCATGTTCATGAAAAACAAATAGCTAATATACAGTATACATTGTGTAAAAAATAAATGTGACATTCCCTAATTTCTAACAATGGATAGTTAACTCAGCTCTGTTTCATTTTGCATGGCTTCATGTTACCTTTCCAAATAACGTTAGTTTGTCTCAGGCTGTCACTGATAGTTCTGTCACACACACTGATAGTTCCTTCACACACACACACACACACTCCCACACAAACACACACACGTGCACACACACTAAGTGCAGCCCGTGATTCCCCCAGATGGCATGGTGCAGCGAGCACTCTGAAGGGGAAAGCTGGTGTCATGGCTGTGCTTGTGGCAGTGGGTGGAGGCAAGCTGCTGGAGATTCCACAGGTGGTGGTACTGGCAGAGACGGCCATGGTGGTGGTGGGATGGCAGAGGTGCTTTTGGTGGTAGTGGTGTTTGGGTTGGCAGAGATGGCTGTGGTGGTGGTGGATGGATGGTGTTTCTGTTGGCAGAGGTAATGTTGGTAGTGTTGGTGTTGGCAGAGATGTTGGAGGTGGTGGTCTTGATGCCCGAGGTGTTGGTGGTGGTATGCCTGTGGTGTGGTGGGATTATGGTGGTATTGATGTTGATGTTGGTGTTGGAAGAGTTGGTGTTGGGGTGGTGTTGGTGGTGTCGGAGATGGCCGTGGTGGTGTTGGTGGTGTGAGAGATGGCCATGGTGGTATTGGTGTTATTGGGGTGGTGTTGGTGGTGTTGGCGATGTGAGAGATGGATGTGGTGGTGTTGGTGGTGTGAGAGATGGCCGTTGTGGTGTTGGGGTGGTGTGAGAGATGGTTGTGGTGGTGGTGTGAGAGATGGCCGTGGTGGTGTTGGTGGTGTCGGAGATGGCCGTTGTGGTGTCGGTGGTGTTGGGGTGGTGTTGGTGGTGTGAGAGATGGTTGTGGTGGTGGTGTGAGAGATGGCCGTGGTGGTGTTGGTGTTATTGGGTTGGTGGTGGTGGTGTGAGAGATGGTGTTTCTGTTGGCAGAGGTAATGTTGGTAGTGTTGGTGGTGGCAGAGATGTTGGAGGTGGTGGTCTTGATGCCCGAGGTGTTGGTGGTGGTATGCCTGTGGTGTGGTGGGATTATGGTGGTATTGATGTTGGCAAACGCTCGTGTTGGTGTTGGAAGAGTTGGTGTCGGTGGTGTCGGAGATGGCTGTGGTGGTGTTGGTGGTGTGAGAGATGGCCATGGTGGTGTTGGTGTTATTGGGGTGGTGTTGGTGGTGTGAGAGATGGCAATGGTGTTGTTGGTGTTATTGGGGTGGTGTTGGTGGTGTCGGAGATGGCTGTGGTGGTGTTGGTGGTATGAGAGATGGCTGTGGTGGTGTTGGTGTTCTTAGGGTGGTGTGAGAGATGGCTGTAGTGGTGTTGGTGTTATTGGGGTGGTGTTGGTGGTGTGAGAGATGGCCATGGTGGTGTTGGTGTTCTTGGGGTGGTGTTGGTGGTGTCGGAGATGGCCATGGTGGTGTTGGTGTTATTGGGGTGGTGGTGGTGTTATTGGGGGGTTGTTATTGGGGTGGTGTTGGTGGTGTCGGAGATGGCCATGGTGGTGTTGGTGTTGGTGTTCTTGGGGTGGTGTTGGTGGTGTCAGAGATGGCCATGGTGGTGTTGGTGTTATTGGGGTGGTGTTATTGGGGTGGTGTTGGTGTTATTGGGGTGGTGTTGGTGGTGTCGGAGATGGCCATGGTGGTGTTGGTGTTATTGGGGTGGTGTTATTGGGGTGGTGTTGGTGGTGTCGGAGATGGCCGTGGTGGTGAGATGCCCGTCACGTCCTCCCTGTCTCCGGGCTTTGGACAGCGTGAGTAACGGGGCGCTGGAGATTTAGGGGTTCTATTTAGCAGCGCTGTGGCAGTCCTGCACTCGTCCTCCGACTTCTCTCTATCTTCCTCTCGCTTTTCTTTTCCTTCTCCCCCTGTGTGACAGTCTATCTTTCCTCCTGACACACACACACTCCCTCTCTTTCTCTCTCTCTTTTCTCTTTTCCTCTTGCTCCCTCTCTCTCTGTTTCACTAACTCTTTCTCTAACTGTTTTTTCTCCCTGTTGCTCTCTTTTCTTATGTCCCTGAATTCTCAATTCAATTCAATTCAATTCAAGAATGCTTTATTGGCATGACAAGCTCACTTATATTGCCAAAGCAGTTATACAATAAATCTGAACACATACATGTCAGTAGATTTTCATAAGAATAAAATAAATAGGTAAAAGTAAAATAAAATGCAGTGTATGATGCAGTGTGTGTGTGTGTGTGTTTATTTGTCGATATAGGTCACTCATTGTCCCTCAGATTGTGGCATGTTGATACATACTGGGCAGCAAGATATGCTTTATCTCCTTCTCCTAATAGTATCTTTAATTTTGATATGTCATTAAGTTCATTAAAATTAGGAATTTCTGAGTTAAATTTGTTGAAGAAAAGGTTTCTTGTTTGATTGAAGGATGCTCATTGTACGAGTACATTGTATTCTCTCTCTCTCTCTCTCTCTCACTCTGTCTTTTCTTTCCCTCTGGTGTCATGTCCCCCTCTCCCTCTTTCTTTACTCTTTCTCCTTCTCTCTCTCCCTCATGCAGTATTAACACACCTCCTTTAATCATTCTCTCCATCACCTCCCTGCCTTCAACCCCCCCATCCCCCACCCCCCCCCCCCCCCCGCCACCACAGAGGCCGGTGCCCCCCCCCCCCCCCATCCCCCCCCCCGGGGGCCCCCCTGCCGATCCTGCAGCCAAATTTAGCCGGGGTGCGTCACGGCAACAGAGGCAATGATGACAGCAAGCGTTCGCCTGGTCTCCCAGGGCGGCATGGGACATGCAGTTCATCAGTCAAACAGTGGGGGGCAGTGTAGTCCTTAGAGAGACAGAGGGGGATGAGGAGATGGAGAGATGGAGAGGGAGAGAGATGGAGAGGGAGAGAGATGGAGAGGGAGATGAGGAGAGGCAGCTAGCGAGTGGGAGGGAGAGGGGGTGGGGGTGGAGGGAAAGAGAGAGATGCAGTGGGAGGGAAAGCAGAGCTGAGAGACTGATAGAGAGAACAGAGAGAGAGAACACAGAGAGAGAGAACAGAGAGAGAGAGAGAGAGAGAGAGAGAGAACACAGAGAGAGAGAGAGAGAACAGAGAGAGAGAACACAGAGACAGAGAACAGAGAGAGAGAGAGAGGGAGAGAGAGAACACAGAGACAGAGAGAGAGAGGGAGAGAGAGAGAGAGAACACAGAGAGAGAGAGGGAGAGAGAGAGGGAGAGAGAGAGAGAGAGAGAGAGAGAGAGAGAGAGAGAACACAGAGACAGAGAACAGAGAGACAGAGAGAGGGAGAGAGCAGGGGCGTAGCACCAAATTCTGGGCCCTATGCACAAGTGGTGACCATGGGCCCCCCCCAACCAACCAACCAACCACCGGCTGTAAGCATGAAGCATGAGGTTCACAACTAACTAGGCCTACTATCTAATCACACATTGAATTAATCTAACAACTCTTATATGTACTGTATAACAGAAAATAATCTTATAACCCAAGACTTCACTGAATTTCTTATGTTTAAAGAATGTTTAAAAGCTAGAACATGAAATGAATGAAAACACTTTTGGCTGAGAGAACAGCTATCTATACAAATTGAACACTTTTGGCTGAGAGAACAGCTATCTATAGCTAACTGAGTGATTTGACAGCCTTTCCTCATGAACCTATCGAGCCTACTAAGTTAAGCTATTAGCTCATAATAATTTTCGAATTAGTAGGCTATTGAAATGTTGTGGTAGGCTATAAATCAGGCATCATGTTATTTCTAATTTTGTGTTAATACTGTTTTAGCACTGATAATCGCGGATTCGCGGTGGTATTGAAGTGTTTTGTAACCTTCAGGAGTTCATTTCATTTGTAGACTATTCTTCACATTGGGCTCACCTTTCTTGGGAAAGAAGGCTGTTAACACTTGTTTTCCCTCATTTCTTTTTTTCTCCCTTTCTTGCCTCTCTTTTCTTTTCTGGGAACCGGATTTAGCTTTCTTAGACTTAGACATCTTCACACCGTGACCGTCTGCATTGCCGCTTTGGCAGAATGAACGTTACTTCAAAAATGCGCCTAGCAGGGGAAGGCGGACTGAACCATTTTGTGCAAGGGAGAGGGTGCCTGCCCTCGAACAATGTTGGCTTGGTCACAATTTAATACATCAATCAACTGATGCATTTACCCGAAATATTTACATCTATATTAGTTAATAACATTTATTAAGATCTTTAAATTAAGGAAATTATTTATTATTAAGGAAAATAAAATTCAACTCCTTAGGGGCCCTCCCCCCACTTGGGGCCCGGGTAATTTATTCCCACTTGTCCCCCCACTATGACGCCCTTGGGAGAGAGAGAGAGAGAGAGAGGGAGAGAGAGAACACAGAGACAGAGAGAGAGAGAGAGAGTGAGAGAGACAGTTGATGGAGAGATGGGTTCTGTAAATAGAGAGACAGATAGAGTGTGTAAGAGACACAGATCAGAGAGAGAGAAAAGAGGGAGAGAGAGACACACACACAGTGGAACTGAGAGAGGAAGAGAGATTAGGCGGACATGGGCGATGGACAGATCAGAGGAAGCGAGAGGAAGAGAGAGAGGAGAGAGATAGAGAGGGTGGGAGAGAAGGAGAAGCAGCACAAGCTGGAGAGGACTCGCCATGCCATCGATCGTAGAGGAAGAGGAAGGGGGGGGGCAACAGACAGTGGAGGGGGAAAAAGGGCAAATAGAGATGGAGAGGGAGAGAGGGAGGAAGGACGCTCTGGTGTTGGGGAACCTGTCAGGTGTGTGGGCGACCTGTGCTACCTGTGCTTTCCCCCTACTGACTCAGAAACAGACACACACACACACACACACACACACACACACACACACACCCACACACCCACATGGTTTGTTCATACTTCCTCCCACCCCTCTGCACACACACATACCAAATATGTGACACTTTCTCTCACACACACACACACACACACACACACACACACACACACACACACACACACACACACACACACACATACACACACACACACACATACACACAGCTCTCAGATTCCTCTCTACCAAACAAGCTACTCGTGTAATAACTCAGCACTGCTCACTCCACTCCTGGCGTGCTCCGGCTGTGGCTGTTATGGTGAGAGAGAGAGAGAGAGAGAGAGAGAGAGAGAGAGAGAGAGAGAGAGAGAGACAGACAGACAGACAGACATAGAAGAAAAAGAGATAGAAAGACAGAGATGGAGATAGATCGAGAAGTAGAGGTAGAGAGAGAGAGAGGGAGAGAGAGGTAGAGAGAGAGAGGTATAGAGAGAGAAAGAGAGGTAGAGAGAGGAGAGAGGTAGAGAGAGAGAGAGAGAGAGAGAGAGGTAGAGAGAGAGAGGTATAGAGAGAGAAAGAGAGGTAGAGAGAGAGAGGTAGAGAGAGAGAGAGAGAGTGTGGGTTATTTCCCTGACATCTGGAATTTGTGTGAGCAGCAACCTGGGGAAGTTATTCTGTAGTATTATTAACACACGGCTCCTAAACTTCCTTATGAAACACAATGTCTTGAGTAAAAGCCAGATTGGATTCTTACCAAATTATCACACTACCGAATTGTTGACTTCAAAAGGGCTGCCCTTTAAGCCTATTTAATATATATATAAATGAGTTGGCGACTATACTGGAAAAGTCACCCGCCACTGGACCCACTCTGCACGACAGTGAGGCCACATTCCTGCTCTTTGCAGATTATCTAGTCCAGTGGTCCCCAAACTACGGCCCGCGGGCCGGATACGGCCCGCCACCTCATTTTGGGTGGCCCCCCAAAACATGTCCGTGGTATAAAGCATCTGCCCCGCATGGGAGTATGACATCGTCAAACTATAACCTCCGTAATTTCCCCCATTCATTCTCTATAGCGAGTCTTAACAGTACACATGTAATACTCTTTTTGTTCACTGGTGGTTGTTTTGGCGCTGTTTCGCGCTTGCCATCGAAAACGGAATGAAATGTAGGCCTACTTGCAAACAATGTAAGAGGCCTATGCTGACTGTATCAGTGCTCAAAGTATTCTAAAAGTTTATCAATTAATTGCTAATAACTAACTAACTTCTATTCAAGTCATATTTCTGGGACTTTCTGGGATAATTATTTCTATTTTTTTATCCACTCGTTCAAATGTTCATACAAATTCACAATTCACAAAGTTCTCATAGGTGAGTGAAAGTGGTCATTTCAGATGTTTTTGCCAGCACTTCATAAAACTCTCATAGTTTGAGAACTTTAAATTATTTGTAGGATATTGCTTGTTCACAATTTGAGCTGTGTATGCAAAGACACAGAGTTCAGAGTTCACACATTTTGAATATTTCATTTGAGCTACATTTTACACTGATATGGCATGATGGCAATATAAACACAGCTAGCAATGGTATTAAATTACAGTAGCCTATGATTAAATGTAATGGAATATTCAACTAAGGTAGACTGTTCACAGCACTAAGCTATTTATGGTTACTGATATACTCCGAGTCTCTGGCCCTCTATTAGAGTGAGGCATTTTGAGCTGGCCCTCGAAAGAAAAAGTTTGGGGACCACTGATCTAGTCCTTTTTTGATCAATGGAGAAAGGACTCCAAACTCAACTAAACCTCTTTCAAAAGTTTTGCCAGACCTGGGCCCTGGCAGTTAATACAAACAAAACCAAAATAACGACCTTTCAAAAAGGATCCAGATATCAGGGAAGAGAGCATACATTTAGCTTAGGACCACAAGTAATTGAACATGTTACAGATTATACTTACCTAGGCCTTAGGATCAAGTACAATGGAAAATTTAACATGGCAGTGAATGAACTAAGAGACAAGGCACGCAGGGCTCTATATGCCATAAAAAGACAAGTTCCTTTTGAAATTCCAATCCAAATTTGGCTTAATTTCCTCATATCTAAAAGATAATTATTATCAATATTGGCAATCAAAAACCAATTCACAAAGCAAAATGCAATGCTATTTGGCCCTAAACAGAGAGTATACACTTGCAAATTACCTGACTAAAATTAAAGAAACCAATTTGAGAAACATTTTGACGAAATACAGACTCAGCAACCACCGCTTAGCTATAGAAACAGGCAGACACAAGAAAACCTGGCTGCCCAAAGAAGAACGGTTTTGTAAGCAGTGCAATGGCAATGTTGTTGAACCCGAACTCCTAATAACTGTCCTAATTTTATGACTCTACCAATCCAAAGCAAATGACCTTTTATTT
>NW_027468774.1:8163577-8166077 GCF_046254945.1 Alosa pseudoharengus
TTGGTCTTAAATGCCAGCATTTGCCACTGGGATGTATCTTTGTGGTGTTGTTCTTCACTCTTTAACTTTGGTCTTAAATGCCAGCATTTGCCACTGGGATGTATCTTTGTGGTGTTGTTCTTCACTCTTTAACTTTGGTCTTAAATGCCAGCATTTGCCACTGGGATGTATCTTTGTGGTGTTGTTCTTCACTCTTTAACTTTGGTCTTAAATGCCAGCATTTGCCACTGGGATGTATCTTTGTGGTGTTGTTCTTCACTCTTTAACTTTGGTCTTAAATGCCAGCATTTGCCACTGGGATGTATCTTTGTGGTGTTGTTCTTCACTCTTTAACTTTGGTCTTAAATGCCAGCATTTGCCACTGGGATGTATCTTTGTGGTGTTGTTCTTCACTCTTTAACTTTGGTCTTAAATGCCAGCATTTGCCACTGGGATGTATCTTTGTGGTGTTGTTCTTCACTCTTTAACTTTGGTCTTAAATGCCAGCATTTGCCACTGGGATGTATCTTTGTGGTGTTGTTCTTCACTCTTTAACTTTGGTCTTAAATGCCAGCATTTGCCACTGGGATGTATCTTTGTGGTGTTGTTCTTCACTCTTTAACTTTGGTCTTAAATGCCAGCATTTGCCACTGGGATGTATCTTTGTGGTGTTGTTCTTCACTCTTTAACTTTGGTCTTAAATGCCAGCATTTGCCACTGGGATGTATCTTTGTGGTGTTGTTCTTCACTCTTTAACTTTGGTCTTAAATGCCAGCATTTGCCACTGGGATGTATCTTTGTGGTGTTGTTCTTCACTCTTTAACTTTGGTCTTAAATGCCAGCATTTGCCACTGGGATGTATCTTTGTGGTGTTGTTCTTCACTCTTTAACTTTGGTCTTAAATGCCAGCATTTGCCACTGGGATGTATCTTTGTGGTGTTGTTCTTCACTCTTTAACTTTGGTCTTAAATGCCAGCATTTGCCACTGGGATGTATCTTTGTGGTGTTGTTCTTCACTCTTTAACTTTGGTCTTAAATGCCAGCATTTGCCACTGGGATGTATCTTTGTGGTGTTGTTCTTCACTCTTTAACTTTGGTCTTAAATGCCAGCATTTGCCACTGGGATGTATCTTTGTGGTGTTGTTCTTCACTCTTTAACTTTGGTCTTAAATGCCAGCATTTGCCACTGGGATGTATCTTTGTGGTGTTGTTCTTCACTCTTTAACTTTGGTCTTAAATGCCAGCATTTGCCACTGGGATGTATCTTTGTGGTGTTGTTCTTCACTCTTTAACTTTGGTCTTAAATGCCAGCATTTGCCACTGGGATGTATCTTTGTGGTGTTGTTCTTCACTCTTTAACTTTGGTCTTAAATGCCAGCATTTGCCACTGGGATGTATCTTTGTGGTGTTGTTCTTCACTCTTTAACTTTGGTCTTAAATGCCAGCATTTGCCACTGGGATGTATCTTTGTGGTGTTGTTCTTCACTCTTTAACTTTGGTCTTAAATGCCAGCATTTGCCACTGGGATGTATCTTTGTGGTGTTGTTCTTCACTCTTTAACTTTGGTCTTAAATGCCAGCATTTGCCACTGGGATGTATCTTTGTGGTGTTGTTCTTCACTCTTTAACTTTGGTCTTAAATGCCAGCATTTGCCACTGGGATGTATCTTTGTGGTGTTGTTCTTCACTCTTTAACTTTGGTCTTAAATGCCAGCATTTGCCACTGGGATGTATCTTTGTGGTGTTGTTCTTCACTCTTTAACTTTGGTCTTAAATGCCAGCATTTGCCACTGGGATGTATCTTTGTGGTGTTGTTCTTCACTCTTTAACTTTGGTCTTAAATGCCAGCATTTGCCACTGGGATGTATCTTTGTGGTGTTGTTCTTCACTCTTTAACTTTGGTCTTAAATGCCAGCATTTGCCACTGGGATGTATCTTTGTGGTGTTGTTCTTCACTCTTTAACTTTGGTCTTAAATGCCAGCATTTGCCACTGGGATGTATCTTTGTGGTGTTGTTCTTCACTCTTTAACTTTGGTCTTAAATGCCAGCATTTGCCACTGGGATGTATCTTTGTGGTGTTGTTCTTCACTCTTTAACTTTGGTCTTAAATGCCAGCATTTGCCACTGGGATGTATCTTTGTGGTGTTGTTCTTCACTCTTTAACTTTGGTCTTAAATGCCAGCATTTGCCACTGGGATGTATCTTTGTGGTGTTGTTCTTCACTCTTTAACTTTGGTCTTAAATGCCAGCATTTGCCACTGGGATGTATCTTTGTGGTGTTGTTCTTCACTCTTTAACTTTGGTCTTAAATGCCAGCATTTGCCACTGGGATGTATCTTTGTGGTGTTGTTCTTCACTCTTTAACTTTGGTCTTAAATGCCAGCATTTGCCACTGGGATGTATCTTTGTGGTGTTGTTCTTCACTCTTTAACTTTGGTCTTAAATGCCAGCATTTGCCACTGGGATGTATCTTTGTGGTGTTGTTCTTCACTCTTTAACTTTGGTCTTAAATGCCAGCATT
>NW_027468774.1:8171077-8188577 GCF_046254945.1 Alosa pseudoharengus
ATGACACTTTTGGTTTCCTTCCATTATACTGACTTGCACTACACCACGTTATCATTTAGTCTCTGTTAAATTTACCTTTAATTAATAAATTATCTTGATTATTATGGAATGAGCGTGTGGCCTCCCCATTAATGTTTCATGCATCGAGCCGGCATGTCACAGTAGGTAATGCGTGACTTGACTGGCAACCAGTGGAGCTGTAGGATGATGGGAGTGATATGCTGCCAGGGCTTTGTGTGGGTTAGAACCCTGGCAGCTGAGTTCTGGACATACTGGAGGCTGCTAAGGGCCTTGGTGGGTTAGAACCCTGGCAGCTGAGGTCTGGACATACTGGAGTCTGCTAAGGGCCTTGGTGGGTTAGAGTCTGCTAAGGGCCTTGGTGGGTTAGAGTCTGCTAAGGGCCTTGGTGGGCAGTCCAGACAGAACACCATTGCAGTAGTCCATATATATCACATACATAAAAATCACTCACAGAAATTTCAAAATTAAAGAGAATGTGAAGTGATTACAAAGGTCTGGTATGGACTGACCATGTGATGCACTGACCAAGATCAAGTGCTATGGTGGAGTGTGTACAATGGTGGAGTGCTATGGTGGAGTGTCAGTGTGTACAATGGTGGAGTGTGGGAGTGTGTGCTATGGTGTGCTATGGTAGAGTGTGTGTGCTATGGTGGAGTGTGTGTGCTATGGTGGAGTGTGTGCTATGGTGTGCTATGGTAGAGTGTGTGTGCTATGGTGGAGTGTGTGTGCTATGGTGGAGTGTGTGCTATGGTGGAGTGTGTGTGCTATGGTGGAGTGTGTGCTATGGTAGAGTGTGTGTGCTATGGTGGAGTGTGTACAATGGTGGAGTGTGTGCTATGGTGTGCTATGGTAGAGTGTGTGTGCTATGGTAGAGTGTGTGTGCTATGGTGGAGTGTGTGCTATGGTGGAGTGTGTGCTATGGTGTGCTATGGTGGAGTGCTATGGTGGAGTGTGTGCTATGGTGGAGTGTGTGCTATGGTGTGCTATGGTGGAGTGTGTGCTATGGTGTGCTATGGTGGAGTGTGTGCTATGGTGTGCTATGGTAGAGTGTGTGTGCTATGTTGGAGTGTGTGCTCTGGTGGTAGTGTGTGCTATGTTGGAGTGTGTGCTCTGGTGGAGTGTGTGCTATGGTGGAGTGTGTGCTATGGTGGAGTGTGCCATGGTGGAGTGTGTGCTATGGTAGAGTGTGTGCTATGGTGGAGTGTGTGCCATGGTGGAGTGTGTGCTATGGTGGAGTGTGTGCTATGGTGGAGTGTGTGCCATGGTGGAGTGTGTGCTATGGTGGAGTGTGTGCTATGGTGGAGTGTGTGCCATGGTGGAGTGTGTGCCATGGTGGAGTGTGTGCTATGGTGGAGTGTGTGCTATGGTGGAGTGTGCCATGGTGGAGTGTGTGCTATGGTGGAGTGTGTGCTATGGTGGAGTGTGCCATGGTAGAGTGTGTGTGCTATGTTGGAGTGTGTGCCATGGTGGAGTGTGTGTGCTATGTTGGAGTGTGTGCCATGGTGGAGTGTGTGTGCTATGTTGGAGTGTGTGCCATGGTGGAGTGTGTGCTATGTTGGAGTGTGTGCTATGGTAGAGTGTGTGTGCTATGTTGGCGTGTGCCATGGTGGAGTGTGTGCTATGGTGGAGTGTGTGCTATGGTAGAGTGTGTGTGCTATGTTGGAGTGTGTGCTCTGGTGGTAGTGCAAAAGGGAACAGTGGAGAATGAACAATGTAATAACTAGTTAAATATGAACTATGGCCCCATTGCAGCAGGAGCAGGGCAATCAAATATGCTGTAGAAGTATACTGCAGCGTATGGAAAAGTTAATGTAAATATGTTGTAGAAGTATACTGCAGCGTATGGAAAAGTTAATGTAAATATGTTGTAGAAGTATACTGCAGCGTATGGAAAAGTTAATGTAAATATGTTGTAGAAGTATACTGCAGCGTATGGAAAAGTTAATGTAAATAAAACATGAAATGCAGCTAAACATCCTATATTCCCTTGGGTGCCCAATACATACAGTATACAGTTGTTATTGTTGTTGTTGAATATATTTATCATTGTTTGTTACAACAACTCTGACATCATCATATACTTCCTCGACCCCTTCATCAAGCAGACGGTGAGAGAATCGGCCTATCTGCCTCTCTGGCCGTCTGTCTGTCAGCTCACCTGTCTGCCAGCTCACCTGTCTGCCCACTCACCTGTCTGTCAGCTCACCTGTCTGCCAGCTCACCTGTCTGCCAGCTGACCTGTCTGCCCACTCACCTGTCTGCCCACTCACCTGTCTGCCAGCTCACCTGTCTCTGCCAGCTCACCTGTCTGTCAGTCTGCCTGTCTACGTGCAAGCCTATCTGACCCCTGCCTGTCTATGTGCAAGCCTGTCTGTCAGTCTGCCTGTCTATATGCAAGCATGTCTGACCCCTGCAGTTGTGCATCTGTTCAGGCATGAGTCAGATCTGTTATCAGATCGGTGTGACTGCTTGTGACAGTGATGGACACCTGAGTGCGATGGAGGAGAGTTACGTCATGGCTGTGACAGTGATGGACACCTGAGTGCGATGGAGGAGAGTTACGTCATGGCTGTGACAGTGATGGACACCTGAGTGCGATGGAGGAGAGTTACGTCATGGCTGTGACAGTGATGGACACCTGAGTGCGATGGAGGAGAGTTACGTCATGACTGACTGGCACTGCGCTTTGGTGGCTTGTCGGCCCAGACGCAGCTCATTTCTGGTGGAGCAGAGCAGTGCTGTTTATACACCACATCAGAGAGACACAGGGAGCGTTGACTCAGTGAGAGACTCACATCCAATTCATGTTTTATTCACTGCCTCAGCTCAAAGCTCATATGCTGCACATCCCAATGGCCTTATCTCCAGGGCCAAGCATAATGCACACATGCATGCATACACAGCCTAATGTACATTACACACACACACACACACACACACACACACACACACACACACACACACACACACACAAGGGCCAAGGATAATGCACACATGCATGCATACACAGCCTACTGTACATTACAAAAAAACACACACACACACACACATAAGGGCTTCGGACTTACAGTTTTTCTCGATCACTTTGATGCTTGTGTCAACTCTGACATCAAGTTTACAAATAGTTAACACCCATGTCTGAACAAAAGCACTCTGGCCAAAATAAGACATGTTGCTTGCTAAAGGCTGTAACTCTCAAAACACTTAGAATGTGCACAGCAAAAGCAAACACATCCTGTCGTCAAGTCACTGTGTGATGGCATTACACACTGGACAAAAGTGCAAATTATAGTTCTCAAAATGAGTATTTTTACAGTACAAACTTTTAATGGTTTAATGCAGTATAAACTTTTAACGGTTAAATGCAGTACAAACTTACAAACGATTGTATGAAAACATTGGAATTTACCAAAAATATTTTACAGGTGTTAGTTTTGGGACCTACATATTAGACAAACTTTGACCAAAATCTGAGATTGTGCAGCAACCATTTTCCTGGATTTTGTCTGATTTGACATGGAATGACCCATATGCGAATCTCCATCTGTCACATCTCAGCTATCAAGTAAGGTCCGTCAAATTGCTCTACATCTGATTTGTATACATTAGATAGACCTCATCTGATTTGTATACATTAGATAGACCACATCTGATTTGTATCTAATTTGCATACATTAGATAGACCATATCTGATTTGTATTTGCATACATTAGATAGACCACATCTGATTTGTATACATCTGATATGTATACATTAGATAGATTCAGCATGGGGTCATGATGCATAGGGAGTTTATTAAACACAACTGGGCACACAGGTTACATTACAGTAATGTCTAATTTCATCCAACTCAGTGGTACAGCCTGTGATGTTATCAGGGTTGGGTAGTAATGGATTACATGTAATCTGGATTACGTAATCAGATGACAAAAATCAAGTAACTATATTCAGCCCAGATTACATGTGTAATCAGATTATAGTTACATTGTTGGGGATTACTTACATTTTATCATGCAAACAATACAACTTTTTTTATGATAGCCGAACTAATGTTTTAATTTGACAAGCAGCCCATTCATTTGTCCACTAGATGACTAGATGTCACTATCATCCAATTGCCTGTGTAGTTTCTTGACAAGGTTCAAATCAAAACCAAATATGGAGGAGCCGTCGACTTTGACAGATAGACCCATTCCAGTTGGGAAATATGTGTTCAGTACTTGGCAAAACTTTGAACTAAAGACAGGGGAAAATAATAATGTGTATGTTGAGTGCAAGTTGTGTAAAAAGTAATATTAAAGTAATGAGATTACGTTACATGTTTTGGGTAATTCTATTGATTATGTTACTGATTACAAAAATTGGCATATAATCTGTAGTCAGTAATGGATTACTGTAGATTGTAGAATGGATTAAGTAGTCTGACCCAACCCTGGATGTTATTCAATCTGGACTATTGTAGGTAGACTAGCAGCAGTCAGGTAAACTTGGGCCACTGTAGAACTCATTGCAGTTTGCAGTGAATCCATATCAAGGATCCACATCCAGGATTTTTCTTCTATGTTTTTTTTTTCTTTTTTCCTGTAACATTGAAAGACACTGTGAGATAGGATGCTTGTGCTTGGCCTCGGCCTGGGGGGGGTTTACTCGGGGGGGGGGGGTGTACTCTCTCCAAGAGCCCTTCTAGTCTCCTTTGTTTTTCCTCACTTGCAAGCGGACTTCTGAAGCACGCCTCGTTAAAAATTGAACATCTGTTGGCTAAGAAGAAGACATGTCTGGAATATATTGTTTTGCCCATCCCCTAATGCTTCTATGCACCACAACAAACCAGCCATCTCAGCCCCCCCCCCCCATACACACACACACACATATGCACTCACCCCTCTCCCACACACTACTCTCCCCCCCACACACACCCCTCTCCTCTCCCCACACACACACCCCTCTCCTCTCCCCCCACACACACCTCTCTCCTCCTGGGGGAGGGGGAGGGGAGGGTTTGGTTGCCTCTCCATCCACCCTCTTGTAAAAGACACAGATTCAATGTAAACCTCCCTCCCGATGTGTATGTGTGTGTGTGTGTGTGTGTGTGTAGTGGTAGCCAGATGGTACGTAGCTGTGCAGTATGTATAATGTGTAAACCACCCTCCCGATGCCAACGTGCTAGTTGTTACCTTGTTAAGGGCTGCTGTGGCCTACTGGTTAGCGCTTCAGACTTGTAACCGGAGGGTGGCCGGTTTGAACCCCGACCAGTAAGAAGCGGCTGAAGTGCCCTTGAGCAAGGCACCTAACCCCTCACTGCTCCCCGAGCGCCACTGTTGTAGCAGGCAGCTCACTGTGTCGGGATTAGTGTGTGCTTCACCTCACTGTGTGTTCACTGTGTGCTGAGTGTGTTTCACTAATTCACGGATTGGGATAAATGCAGAGACCAAATTTCCCTCACGGGATCAAAAAAGTATATATACTTATACTTACTTATACCTCACATGCTTGGGGATTTGAGTCTGGTGGTGGTGGGGGGGCTGTAACAACAAAGCTTACATGAGAAGGCAGAACAGAAGCCTAGGTTGTCCAGTCAAGTCCAGACACTCCAAGTGCACCACATTGTCAAAAAGTTGTGTTATTTAAAGTGCATTTGTTGACAGTAGGCTATTAAGTATTCAAGCTCAAAGGATGGATTGTCTGTATATGTATGTGTGTGTGTGTGTGTTTCTCAGGTAGTCTCTAGGCCTATTATAAGAGTGTGTGTGTGTGATGGTTTGACTGCATTATTCAACACTGTGTTGTAAATGTAAAGGAGACGGCACAGTAGTAAGTTGGCCCAGCGCAGCAGTACATTAGAAATGCATGTTGAATAGAGAACAGTTGGTAGTGAATACAGAAGACACTAGTGCAGTTGGTGGTGAATACAGAAGACACTGGTGCAGTTGGTAGTGAATACAGAAGACACTGGTGCAGTTGGTAGTGAATACAGAAGACACTGGTGCAGTTGGTGGTGAATACAGAAGACACTAGTGCAGTTGGTAGTGAATACAGAAGACACTAGTACAGTTGGTAGTGAATACAGAAGACACTAGTATACTAGTGCAGTTGGTAATGAATACAGAAGACACTAGTACAGTTGGTGGTGAATACAGAAGACACTAGTGCAGTTGGTAGTGAATACAGAAGACACTAGTAGACTAGTGCAGTTGGTAGTGAATACAGAAGGCACTAGTGCAGTTGGTAGTGAATAAAGAAGTCACTAGTGCAGTTGGTAGTAAATACAGAAGAGACTAGTGCAGTTGGTAGTGAATACAGAATACAGTACACTATTGCAGTTGGTAGTTATGGCAAGCCGATTGAGCATTTATTCTGATATCTTGATATCAGGCATAATTGTCATGTACATGTAAGCCATTTTTGTCAACTAGTTAACTAGTGAGCCAGGTTTATGTGAACTAGTTAACTAGTGAGGGCCAAAATATGCACACTAGTTAACTAGTGGGAGCCAAAAGGCTCACTAGTTAACTAGTGAACACATTTTAGCTTCACTAGTTAACTAGTGAGAACCAGAAATGCCCACTAGTTAACTAGTAAAGGCCAAAATGTATACCAGTCAGCTAGTTGAAGGCGTTTGGGTGTCACTAGTTAACTAGTGACAGCCAAAAATGTGCACATGTTTACTAGTGAAGGCAAAACACCTCACTAGTTAACTAGTTGCAGTAGGTCAATGCAGTAGGTCAGCTCACTAGTTAACTAGTGTGCACAAGACACACACTAGTGGCTGTTTTTTGAGCTATCTAGTTCACTAGTAATGCAAAAGGTACTCTTACTAGTTAACTAGTGACACATTGGGCTTCACTAGTTAACTAGTTGACATGTTTGGCCTTACTAGTTTACTAGTAATGGAACAGGACATGCTCACTAGTTAACTAGTGAGCATATCTACATTATTAATGCCTTTCACTAGCTTATAGAGGGCATTTTGAGCCTTACATGTTAGCTAGTGAGGACAAAACACTGTCCATAATGAACTAGCAGGAGAAAAATGCCATTCACACTAGTAAACTAGTGGAATTTGAATAAATACACAAACGGCTGGCATTTTGTGCAACTAGTTAACTAGTGCGCAATGTCGCACTTGCATGCAAATGAAGAAGGCGGAACTATTGGTCCATTTAGAACTCAGAAACCGAGAAAACATTGCTGACTTCGTCCAGGCTGTTCTAAGAGCAAACTTTTATAAACTAAGATCGTTTGAGCATAAAAATATGTTTTGATAACAGATCTAGTGACAAAGTTATGGTGTATTGCTGTAATCTTCGTTCCGTTAATGTGTACAATCTTTAGTTTTTCAGTTATTAGTCTGAAAATTGCGATAAAACTGGAGGCATTTGTATATGGTTGCCTAGCAACAAAACGTTTCAGTAACATGAACATTGATGATGGCTTTATTGATGTGGCAAGACTAGCTGAAGTGGTTAAGCAGCAGGTCATCATGTGGGAGATCAGAGTTCAATTCCTTAGAAGTGCATGAAGTTTTTTTCTTGATCTTTGAGCTTTTAATTACTTTTGAAACCATGTGCAGTTAATGTGTACAATCTTTTGTTTTTCAGTTATTTATCAGAAAAGCGTGACTGAATGGATACATTTATTTCTGTGGTTGCCTAGCAACAATAAACAAAGAATAATATTAAAATCGATCCCTTGAATCTTTGGTGTGGATCACTAAGAGCTCACTTGTTAAAGCATGGGGTTTCCCTGTTATTATTAAAAAACATTTTGACAGAATATGAGATACTGCATACTGCAGGCTCTGCTTTACTATCTATACTGAAGTACCGTTGCAGAGCAGTGTGTCACTTTAGCCACTACGGGCACCCATCAGGACCTGATCGCGAGGCTATGAACAGTACATTTACATTTAGACTGGGTGGGATTCTTACATAATACCCAATAGGAGTCTTCAACCCACCCTCTCATTAGAATTTGCATAATAGCCGTTTCAGGCACTAGTTAACTAGTGAGCTGCTTCACTGCCACACATGCAAACTAGTGAGACTTCAATTGGTCCACTAGATAACTAGTGGACAAAAACGGTCAGCTTGTTTCTCTTTTTAGGTGTGACTAGTTAACTAGTGAACAAAATATACATGCCACTAGTTAACTAGTAAGGCACACAACACCCTCACTAGTAAACTAGTGGGCATTTTGGCCTTTACATGTTAACAAGTGACCATTTTGGCATCTCACTAGTTAACTAGTGGGGCTGAAATGTCCTTCACTAGTTAACTAGTGGGCATTTTGGGGCACACTAGTAAACTAGTGACACTTTTTGCACCTCACTAGTTAACTAGTCGCATGGAAATTACCATCACTAGTTCACTAGTGGGTGTTTTGGTGCACACTAGTAAACTAGTGACACTTTTTAGACCTCACTAGTTAACTAGTGGGCATTTGTGTCTTCACTAGTTAACTAGTGAGCAGTTCTGCCTGCACTAGTTTACATGTAAGTGTCACATTGAAGCCACTAGTTTACTAGTTAAAGTTCCTTTGGCCAGCATGTTAACTTGTGTGCCACATGCAAATGTTGTGGGTGGGATTTTGTGAAATTCTGCGCTGTGATTGGTTGTCATGTTCTATTTGGACATAGGGAGCCAATAGAAAGCCTCAATTTCCAGAGTTCTCCGCCTCCTAATTTTAATTCTGCGCCACTAGCTGACTAGTGTGAATTTAGGCTTCAACTAGTTTACTAGTATACATTTATGACCTCACTAGTTAACTAGTTTGGACAAAGGATGCATCAACTAGTTAACTAGTGAGCCTGCTGCCATCACCTAGCTAGCTAGTAAACCATTTATGGTTCACTAGTTAACTAGTGACATTGACCTACTCCAACTAGTTAACTAGTGAGGAGTTTTGCCTTCACTAGTAAACATGTGCACATTTTTGGCTGTCACTAGTTAACTAGTGAGACCCAAAAGCCTTCAACTAGCTGACTGGTATGCATTTTGGCCTTTACTAGTTAACTAGTGGACATTTCTGGCTCTCACTAGTTAACTAGTGAAGCTAATATGTGTTCACTAGTTAACTAGTGGGCATTTATGCTGTCACTAGTTAACTAGTGTGCACAGACATGGCTCACTAGTTAACTAGTTGACAAAAATGGTTTGCATGTTGGCCTGATATCAAGATATCAGAATAAATGTCCAAGCGGCTGGCCAAATTACATAGAAGTTAACAAGTGGGAATTTGACATTCAGTAGTCAGCTAGTAAACATTTTTGTACCTTACTAGTTGACTAGTAAAATATAGAAGTCTTTAAACTAGTTAACTAGTGCACATTTCAGTGTCCACTAGTTAACTAGTGAACATGCTGAGCATTACTAGTTAACTTGTAAGATATGAAACATATGAACTAGTTAACTAGAGAGAATTTGGGCCTTACTAGTTAACTAGTGAGCATTTTGGCTGTCACTAGTTAACTAGTTCACACAGAAATGGCTCACTAGTTAACTAGTGGACAGAAATGGCTTGCATGTACATGACAATTATGCCTGATATCAAGATATCTGAATAAATGCTCAATCGGCTTGCCATAGGTAGTGAATACAGAAGACACTAGTGCACTAGTGCAGTTGGTAGTGAATACAGAAGACACTAGTACAGTTGGTAGTGAATACAGAAGGCACTAGTACACTAGTGCAGTTTGTAGTGAATACAGAAGACACTAGCAGTAGGTAGCAGGGTAGGAATTTCACGGCGGCCACGACGGCCATGGCCGTCGTAGCCCCTTGCGTTGGCCGTGACGCCCCTTTGAAAATCAGAGGTTTACAGGCCACGGTGGCCTTGGTGCCCCCTTCTTTAAATATTCTGCTTTGCGTCCTACTAATAGCGATATATATTTAGCCTAATATGGCCTGTCAAAATAATCTTAGCATTCACACCGCAAATTACCCAGTGGAGAAAGTGACAGCGCAAGAAAGAAAGTGCATCTAAATTAACCTATTCTTCTCAGTTGAACTACTTGCGAAGTAGCCTACTCATCACACAGACATCACAAGTATCACATGAAAGAGCTTTTTCTCAGCTTTTAAACGATGTTAGCCGCTAATTGCTGTGGTGAACGGTTCGCGAGAAAAGTAAATAATATCATTCAATTTAATCATAAATTCTACTGAAGGTTTTCCGTCCATCTCCCTACACATTCATCTCGGTGGAATACTTCACGAACCCTTCGTTTAACATATGGGGCAATTCCATGCAAAGGTCATCCTTACCATGGAAAAAAAAGTTGTGCATATGCAAATAGAACTGTTGTTAAAATCTTCATTTAGATCTATATTTTATTGTTTGTAACTGATCTGATTGAATTTGATGGAGAATGACACTCTTTTTATATCATAAATATGGTGTGCAACCATACAGAAACAACATTTTTCACATGGTAATATTATACATATTTAAAAAGTGGATAAATGGACCCAAGGTTCAAACAAATTGTGTCATTTGACAAGTTCCAGATTGACGAGGGAATGGTAGAGCAATGTCTATGCTCAGCTTGCCTTTAAGAGCACAGCTCCTTACATTTGTAAGGCTTTTGTTTTTAAGTCAGCAAGTTCCATGGCAGGGGCGTAGCCAGGATTATTTTATAGGGGGGGCCAGCTGGGTCCAGACTTTTTATTGGGGTGGCACTTGGGAATCAAAACTACTATTTGAAAACTACTCAAAAAGTTTTGAAGATTAGGATAGCCTATTTTAATAATGGCAATAAATTCTGTAAAGCCAACACTGATACACAGGTCAGTTTGTTGTCCACTCCAAATCGTTTTCCATAAATAGGCCAATGCTATAAAAAAGTACATTATGATAATGCACCTTACTTAATCAGTCTTATTATGTGTGTACACTCATGATGATTCTAAAACAACTTTACTGTCATGAACATATGAAGGCAAAAAGGTGTTTCTTTGTCGAATAAATTAAGATGCAATGTGTGTCTCGAATTGGATGCCATGCAGGAATTTGCTGGGATCTCAAAACCGCATTATGAACTTTGCCATAGAGAAACACATGATAGCGTTGGATTATGTAGGCTACATGCCTTGCCACCACAACACACAAAAACGTGGGGTAAGTCGAGCTATATGAAGTTATTATTTTGATGTCATTTCTCAGTTTTATAACCCAGAAGGATGTACTTGGTATCAAATGGTAGCTCTCTATCTCCTCTTTCATCTGACATGCGTGGCATAGCCTATCTATCCGATCACGGGTTCGTGAGTAGCCTAAAAACGAGTTGGTTTTTGTACATGATGTTATTTTGCAGTCACGTTGTCTGTTTTTATAGCGCAGAAGCATCGATATACCATTCGATGTACCAATAGATAGCCCTGTGTCTCCTCTTTCTTCTGATATGCTTGCCATATCTATACGATCACGGGTTCGCGAGTAATTCAAACGAGAATGGGCGCAGGTAAACTATAAATATGAATCAATTTGATTTAATTTCATGATTTTTTTTAATTTTCATACTTGATCGCACAGGCAAGAGTTTAGTCTCGTTGGAAAGCCCCACTTCTGCCCTGTCACGCAATTAAGGTTTCATCTCGCTGCGATGAACAGTTCTGGAGTAATGTAACAAAGAACTCAGGCAAAGCAGCCTGCCTCTGCCTGACCAGCTGCTATGGCAAGAACCACACGCAGTCAGCAAATTATGTTTTTTATAAAGTAGCCTAGCCTAGGCCCTATTAGCCTATTGGAGCCATCCGGAGATATGTGCCTAATATGCTTGCATTTCACCCGAAAATATTTTTATAAAGCGTTACCGCGGGCATCCGATTATTTCTGATCAGCCCCACACGTCAATGTCAGGACAGCCCAACGCAGCTCACTTGGCTATGATTCGTGACACATTCTAACATCTTATTAGCATTAATGTTCCAACTCATCAGTTGTTACTGAGGTTAAGTAATAGGCTAGTCTACTAAGTGTTCAGATGACTTGAATTGTCCCGCTGCTGCTGCACTAGCCTACTCACGATTTGATCACAACCGTGGGCTACACTTCCTGACTGGGCCAATGGTAGTAGATAGAGTGCAGTAATTGGTTCAGTCGCTGCTTTGCAAAGTGTTGGCAAAGTGCCGTCGAAAACGGCAGCATTTTTTTTTTTTTTACTTTTCACTGGAGCTGGGGGGGCCAGCAGGGTGGCCAAGCTTTGACCAGTGGTGGCCATGGCCCTCCCTGGCCACCACGTAGCTCCGCCCCTGTTCCATGGCCATGTCACATCCATAACGTTTTATAGGAAAAGTTTATGCTACACATACAGTGTTGATGCGACAATGTCCATAGTGTCTGTGCAAAGCTGATTTATATCAATGTAAAGTGTGATGACCAAATTGTGCCCCTTTCTTACTTTTAAAACCTTTAATGGTGCGTTATGGATGTGACGTTATGGATGTTACATAATGTGAATTTACAAGACTGGTGACTTTATTATACCTCAAAGCCGATAAAACGTCTGTTCTGGTGGCATGTCAGTTTCAACGCATTTCAACTTAGTGTTTACAATTGACATTTCAAAGATTATTAGGATGATCAAAACCTCAGGGAGGCCTTGCCTAACCATTAGCAAAACAAACATAATTTTAAAATACCTCCAGTGATTAGCCTAGCCATAGCCTATTTTCATGTGGCCTAATAATGAAAATCTGAGCGATTATCTTCCTGTAACTGTCATACTGTTGTTGTACAGTAACTGGATTATCGTGTTAGCTGGTGAAGATGGCTGACTTTGCAGCTGGAGTTAACATAGCAACCTCCTTCTGTTGCAGATCTGTTCAGCCTGCCGTTCACGTCTGCTTAACACAGTTTAATTTTAAATGTGACGCGATATGACAGCATTTGAAGTGTCAGGTCCTCTGTAGCTAATACTCACAGAGTAACATGAGTAAGGGCAGCAATAAACTAGATGTACCGTATAGCGGTACAAAATATGACCGCCTCTCAGTCCTGCATATTCTCTTCACAAAAATAAATCACGCTTGTCAATTTCTCTCCATCTCCTACTCCTGCAACTCATGTGCATGTAAATGAGTGTGTGCTTATGTGAGTTTGCTTTTGTTTATAAGAGAGTGTGTGTGTGTGTGTGTGTGTCTGTGTGTCTGTGTGTGTGCATGTGCGTATGCGTGCCTGTGTTTGTGTGTTTATGTGTGTGTGTGCGTGTGTGTGTTTGCATGCGCACATGCGTATGCGTGCCTGTGTGTGTGTGTTTATGTGTCTGCATTCATGTGGGTGGGTGTTTGTGCATGTGTGTGTGTGTGTGTGTGCTTGCCTGTCTGTATGTGTGCGAGTGTGTGTGCATGTGTGTGTGTGTGTGTGTGTGCTTGCCTGTCTGTATGTGTTTATGTGTGTGCTTGCCTGTCTGTGTGTGTGTGTGTGTGTGTGTGTGCGTGCGCGCGCATGTGTGTGTGTGTGCATGTGCGTGTGTGCACGTGCGCGTGCATGTACTTTATGTGTGCAAATCACAAATGAGTGGGTATGGGTTAGGTTGATGCGGGCTCTTGAGACTAGCATACCATAAATATTTTGTCATCTTGGGTGCAACGGTTCAGGTAGGGCTAGTTATTTAGGGGAGTGGCCACCAAGTTTCATGTTCCCTGGTGTTTCAGTAACCCAGGAATCACTGACCAAAATTTATGACGGTAAAAGAAAAAAAATAATTTCTTTTTTATATTTTAAATGACTTGTTGTCCTGATTCTTCCTGTGGATCTTAGTGGGCACTGAGGAAGCAATAATTTCATCGCTAGTTTTTCATGATTACTATTTCAATTGTTTCATATCAAAATTCACTACTTAATTATGTGTTTTATGTAGTTTGTTGAGGACTGGTTCAGACACGACACATCCATAACGTGAAACCGTCACATCCATAACGCCAGTTTTTTCTACATAATGCATTACGAAAATGATGCATAGTTTCAAAAACACACTTTTTGTGTTCATTCAAGTCTCCTTCATTCTACATATATCATAGTTTCGGCAGTTTCCTTCAAAATTCACAGAGTTTGTAGAAAACCTGTAATCTCTCACAAAAGTGTGTCCATTTCATGTCACATCCATAACGCTGATAAAATGCCTTGTATTCTTAGGATGAAATTGATTGTATGAAATTTGAGGATTTTTCAGTATTCAGAGGACAGAGGTTACATTAAAAGTTATGCAAATTAATTCACTGATACTAATTTTGCCCGCACTCTAAGGCATTTTGTTTACCAATATGAGTCCAATTGTCACATCCATAACGCTGGAACTGCCCTATGACAAACCATATATCAGAATAAACAGCAGACCTTACCGAACAGAAAGGTGTAAAGCAGTCCCCTGTACAGTTAGCCGTTCCAGACTAATCCCGTTTTGAATTTGCAGCAAATTTCAACATGGATGTCTCCAAATTTGGGATTTAAGTTTTACACTGTGTTTAAATTGTTCCACATTATTTCATAACGGGCCAAATACAAAATAAATATTACAAATGTCGCCTAGATATCGGTAAATCAGAGGACAGCTGACTATAAGAGTTTGTGAAAGTAGCCTTAATGATCACAAAATGCTAAGCATGCATCTAGGCTATTTGAGTTTCTTAAAGCTGAGCTGTGCTTAAATTGTTCAATACATGATTTCATAACAGGCCAAATATAAAATAAATGTTAAATATAGCCTAGATATCAGAAAATATTAGATCAGATGATTTACAGTTAAATGTAATATGTCATGTTTTATGTTTTTGTAATGTTTCATACAGTGATGCAGGTCTACTGCAGTGAATACAACTTTGATAATTTTTATAGCATACTACTGTATAGTTAACTTTGGCCTTGGTGCCCTGACATGTGGCCTTTGTGCCCCCCACCAAATATGCCCAACTGAAGGCCAAGTGGCCTTGCCCCTAAAATAGTGAAATTCCAGGCCTGGTTGGTAGTGAATACAGAAGGCACTAGTACACTAGTACAGTTGGTAGTGAATACAGAAGACACTAGTGCAGTTGGTAGTAAATACAGAAGACACTAGTACACTAGTGCAGTTGGTAGTGAATACAGAAGACACTAGTGCAGTTGGTAGTAAATACAGAAGACACTAGTACACTAGTGCAGTTGATAGTGAATACAGAAGACACTAGTACAGTTGGTAGTGAATACAGAAGACACTTGCTTAGAAATCTAGATGCACCCTAGAGGCAGCAAATTACATTTTCTGCCAGGGCTAGTCTAGCAACTCTCCGTTGGCTTGTGAGCTGGAAAAGTTAAACTTCTATCAGGCCAATCAAATCGTGTATAAAGACGTTAGGCAGGCTTAACATAATGATTGATGGCAGAGTTGCAACGGTTTGGCTTGAATTCCCTGCTACTTGAAAACAAAGAAGATGGATGTTGCTGTTGGCGAACAGTGTGACATGAGTTAAGCTATTTTTAAGTTGCCAAAAGTTTGAACTAGCCATAGCTCCGGTGGTGGGAAAACGCATGGGACTCATACAGTAGCGCTGTCCTGTTGCATGCAGAGGGAATCTGAAAGAGAACCGATTATCCCGCCCCTCGGACTGAGCACTGCGAACGGTGAGTGCCCAAACCCTACATTTTAATGTGGGTCTGGCTCGTCAGGCTAGAAGACACTAGTACAGTTGGTACTGAATACAGAAGACACTAGTGCAGTTGGTAGTGAATACAGAAGACACTAGTGCAGTTGGTAGTGAATACAGAAGACACTAGTACACTAGTGCAGTTGGTAGTGAATACAGAAGACACTAGTGCAGTTGCTAGTAAATACAGAAGACAATAGTGCAGTTGGTAGTGAATACAGAAGACACTAGTGCAGTTGCTAGTAAATACAGAAGACACTAGTGCAGTTGGCCATCTTTGGACATTTTGATTGAATGAAAAAGCAGAAGGAGAGTTCTGGTGTGTATAGCTCCTAGGCTCAGTGGGGTAAATGTCTTGTACCCTTCTGATACATCAGTGTACACAAACATCTGTCCACATCTGTGTGAGTTTGTTTTCATGTCCACATTTGTGTGAGCTTATTTTCATGTTGATATCTTTGTCCGTCTTTGTGAATTTGTTTTTATGTCTACATCTGTGTGAGTTTGTTTTCTTGTCGATATCTTTGTCCATCTGTGTGAGTTTGTTTTCATGTCGATATCTTTGTGAGTTTGTTTTCGTGTCGATATTTTTGTCCGTCTGGGGTGCGTTTCCCGTACAACTAGGTTAGCTTTTTACTAACGTAGTACGATGCATCGGTCAACTAACCAACATGTAAGTTACGACTGTTTCCCAAAACCGTCGTACTTACATACTTTGTTAGTTTGAACCATGTTGGTTTCCAAACTTCAGTAGTCTGGACTAAGGTGGTTAATGACGTTTAGTAGCACGTGAACAGGCACACCTGCACATAACAGAGATTTAACGATGGACTACCTTAGTTTAATCCGTGAAATCATCTCTGTGTTTCTTTATTCAGGGTCATCAAGTTAATTTATTGGTTCATATAGGCTGACATTGTAAATTAACGACTGCTTTGAATTAACGTTTAACACGTGTCACAGTGAAACAGTGAATGAAACAGTTGTGTACTGTATTGTTATTTATGCCCCTATTCACCCACCTACACCATCAGCGCTGTGGCGCAGTGTGTTAAGGCTGGCTGATGACAACCGCCAGTGTGCAGCAATTAACAGTCACCTGTCCAAGAGTTCAAATCTGGGCTGAGGTTTTGCCACAATATTATTCACATCATTGTTTACCTAAGTTTATCTTTTGTGCAGATCATATCATCAGAATCAGAAACAGCCTTTTTGGCCTGGTTTGCGTAAACTAACAAGAAATCCCCCCACTCCATGAAAATCAAAGGCTACATATTCTCAACTGACTGGTCAAACGCACCTTATTATTATCTGCAGGTGTGTGACTTTGACTTACATGCACGTGGCTGCAAATACAGTAGACTTTTAACTTATGCATTTTCTGCCTTAGGCATTTTAAAGTATGGATGTATGGTGGTTAGAAGTGTAAATCAATTAGAAACCTAAATCTATTTATAATTATTAATTTGCAAACAAATAACTGGCGTCAGTGACGTCTTTGACATGAAGATCCCCAGAACTATGCTTCTACTATCATTCTACCACAGGTCGAGAAGTGTAGTTGTAACTACAAAACTTTACGATAATGGTTGCGAACGTTAGTTGCTAATATGGTTTTGGAAAGCACTAACATAGTGTAACGATGCATCGTACCGTATGTAAGTTCCACCACCATAGTTCAAACTATTGTTTTGGGAAACAGTTGTGTCGTACTTACATAGTTTCAACCATGTTAGTTGCTAACGTAGTTAACGTAGTTAGCAACGATGCTTTTGGGAAACGCACTCCTGGTCGGTCCACTGAGGACATTGGGGTTTGGGCGGCGTCAGGAATATGGAAATATATACTATAGGGAGGCCCTG
>NW_027468774.1:8198577-8201077 GCF_046254945.1 Alosa pseudoharengus
AGAGAGGGAGAGAGAGGGAGAGAAAAGGAAGGACAATGGTGAATGATAAGGGAGAGATAGAGTGAGAGAGAAAGAATGATATATTGAATGAAGCACAGAGAGAGAAAGAGAGAGAAGGAAAGAGAGAGAAGGAGAGAGAGAAGGAGAGAGAGAGAAAGAGGAGAGAGAGAAGGAGGGAGGGAGGAAGGTGAAGATGCATCATAATTTAACTTTCACACCTCTGAAAAGAAAGAGCATGGAAATCAGTGTTCTCTGTCACCACAACAACAGCTAACACACCTCAGCGCTAACACACACACACACGCACATACGCACACACACACACACACACACACATACTGTGTGCACACACGCACACGCACACACACAAATAAATTTACATTTACATAACCTGCGCTGTGTTGAACCTGCGCTATTCAGCCCTGCACACGCCCGGACTCGAACCCGCGAAACAGCAGCACCTCGGATCGGGAGGCGAGCGCGCTAACAATTGAGCCAATAGCCCAGGCTACTGGCTCGCATGCCAGCAGCACTCTTGAGGCGTCGGGGAGTGAGGTTTACCAACGTTCCACAAGCACAGCTAAGCTAGCTGGCATTCGTTACACATACACTAACAGAGTTTTAATAAGATTTAATACACAAACACACGCTCAAACACATGCACACGCAGACAGACATTTACATTTGCACACATTCACACAGCTTCAATAAGATATAATACACACACTCACACACACACACTCACACACACACACAAAAGCTCAAACGAAGATAAATGTGCACACATTCAGATATGTCAATGCATTCCACGTTATGTCTTTCTCTCTTTCAGACACACACACCAACACACACACACACACCTACACACACACAGATAATATACAGTATAAAAGGTTTGCTGGTTTGTAGAGCATTTTGTCCCTCGGGGAGAAAAAGCCATTTTCTGCTCATCACTCCCTTCCAAACAGGCCTGTTAATACAGGATTCACCTGCAGCCACCTGGGTCTCACACACACACACACACGCACACAGACACACGCACGCACACACACACACACACACACATGCACATAGACACGCACGCACACACACACACATGCACACGCACGCACACACACACACACATGCACATAGACACGCATGCACGCACGCACGCACGCATGCACACACACGCTCACGCACACACACACATACAGTACACACACACACACACACGCATGCACATGCAAATGCACATGCACATGCACACATACACACACTTACACGCACACACACTCACACTCACACACACATACAGTACACACACACACACACGCATATGCACACACACACCCACACGCACATACACACACACACACACACACACACACACTTACATGCACACACACTCACACACACATACAGTACACACACACACACACACACACACACACTTACACGCACACACACTCACACACACATACAGTACACACACACACACACACACACGCATATGCACACACACACCCACATACACACACACACACACACACACACGCACACACGCACACACACGCACACACACACGCACACATGCACCAACATAATGTAGGAAAGCAAATGAGATTAGAGCACCTTATTAGTTATTATTTACTAATTTGTTATTAGTTCCTGTGGGCAGAGGGGCAGGGGCTCACTAGTTCCCCCTGGTGGTAACGGCTCTAACAGCTTCTTCTGTTCCCCACGACAATTATCACACTTTCCCTTTTATTTTGAAAGACCTCTAAAACTCTTTTTCACATATGGTTATGAACTAGTCAAGACATACTTACACATGATGGAGGTGAGGGTTATTTTACTATAGGGGCTAAGTGGATTGCTACGAGAGATGCATCTATTTCCTGGTTGTGAGAATGCCTTTTGGCTGTGATGCTGGTATGTTCATACCATCTGCTGTTTTCTGCCTGCTGCAATTAGCCTTCTCTTTGCTAACTTTAGATAGGAAGACAGAAAGACAGGTGTGAGTATCTCTTGTGTGTGTGTGTGTGTTGTGTGTGTTTGTGTGTGCATGTGCATATACTGTATACATCAGTGTGTATGTGACTGCATAAGTGTGTACTTGTTTGTAGTTCTGTGTGTGTGTGTGTGTGTGTGTGTGTGTGTGTGTTTGTGTGTGTTTGTGTCTGTGTGTGTGTGTGTGTGTCTATGTGTGTGTGTGGTCTCTAGGTAACCTGCCTGTAGTTCTCCATGGTGACCGTCATTCACATTGAATAAGTAATGAAGTGAAGCATGTGTGTATTTAAAAACGTCTCTCAGTCCTTTGATGCTATAGAGCCATACAGTACATCATCATCAGTGTTCTGCATTAAATCAAGTGCTACATCTGACCCTGGAAACAAGCATGCGCTCGCAGAGCCGCCGCTAACACTACAACAGACTCCACAGCCTTGGATTTCCCAGCCTATGGTTCACATTTATAAAATGCATTATGGTTTCTTCTTCACTTTCACTGGTGAATCTC
>NW_027468774.1:8206077-8213577 GCF_046254945.1 Alosa pseudoharengus
CAGATGCGCACACACACACACACACACATACACACACACACACACACACTCCAAGAACATTGTTCTGAGACAAGAGAATGGGGAGCTTTTTCTACAACAGCTTTATCAGACATGTCATGGATCTTGTCCCTCATGGCAGCATTATGCTAGATTTGAAGAGATCTTTTCAAATGTCCAATCCTTTCTGCTCTATTGGTCTCTGTCTCTCTCCCTCTCTCCCTCTCTCTCTCTCTCTTTCTTTTCTAAGTGAAGGTCTTTCACATATGATGTCCAGCGGCAGTAAAATGGAGTGTGTTCAGGGTATGCGAGGCCAGGCAGTTTAGGACTCATGGGGAAATTGGTCTGGGCCTTCAGTAAAATGGGTGACCTCAGATTTGTCATGATGGAACCAATTTAATGAACACGGACACACACACACACACACACACTCGCACACACACGCACACACACACACACACACGCACACGCGCACACACACACACACACACACACACACACACACACACACACTTTGTACCCTCCTCACACATACAC
Source organism: Alosa pseudoharengus (assembly GCF_046254945.1). Taxonomy (NCBI): domain Eukaryota; kingdom Metazoa; phylum Chordata; class Actinopteri; order Clupeiformes; family Clupeidae; genus Alosa; species Alosa pseudoharengus. Next base: position 8,206,612 of record NW_027468774.1, read on the forward strand.
CCCTACTCAAACACACACACACACACACACATATATAGATAGATAGATAGATAGATAAATAGATACTTTTTTGATCCCCAGGGGAAATTCAAGGTCTCAGTAGCATACAGACAACACACACACATTCACTAACAGCAGAAAAAGTAATTAAAAGTATATAATATAAAAAAACAACTAAGCAATAACGACAGTAGAAGATAAAGAATATACGGTAACACTTTACTTGACGGGTGAGTTCATAACACATTCATAGCAGCTGTCATAAACTGCACATAAAGTATTCATGACTGTTTCATGAGACATGACTCAACATTCATACCAAACCTTTCATGAATGTGGAAGACAGAACGACAACAACTTGTCAAAATAAAAGTCCAACAATCGCAAAGCAGCATGGGGGAGAGGAGACGGAGGGATGGAGAAAGGGATGGGGGAGAGGAGACGGAGGGAGGGAGAAAGGGATGAGGGAGAGGAGACGGAGGGAGGGAGAAAGGGATGGGGGAGAGGACATTAAACACATCACATGGGAATGAAGAGTTTGGTATGCTTTTTGTTTTATTTCAATTTTGGAATGAGAAAGTGAACGGCGTAGGGGCCGTAGCAAGAGTAAATGTACAAGCATGAATGCAAATATCCGCACACATACACATGAGCCTCTGTGGGAGCGTCCAGCTTGGACTGTAGGTGTGGTCACTAGTGAATCCGCTCTACCTCATGACTGGTCACTAGTGAATCCGCTCTACCTCATGATTGGTCACTAGTGAAGCCGGTCTACCTCATGACTGGTCACTAGTGAATCCGCTCTACCTCATCCCTTTGCTGTGTTCAATGGCTTCAATGTGTTGTTCAGACAGATGTTATTGAGTATGTTCAATTTCTAATGAAATTCAAATAAATAAAACTTGCTTCATTTGTACAATAGTTGATTATTTTCCAGTTATGCCTGTTTTATGATGCATTTCCTAATTTTGTTATATTTCAATACAAAAATAAACAAAAACGAGTGGCACTTCTATTCATAACAGTGATTTAACAAAGGTAAAGGCAACACATTTAACATATGTGTTGTTTATATTACTTGCAATTGGGATGAAGTAACCATCTAGTGAGTATTTAAAAAAAAAAAGTTTGATTATGTTGAATTAAAAGGCCTAAAATGCAATGGGTCCACCAGACCCAGCAGCACCTCCTGTGTAACAAAAAAACGAACACCCTATGAGGGTTAAGTGAAGCATTGAACAGTTCAATGGCCCTGGGGGGCATTCCTCAGTCTGTCAGTTGTGCAAGGCAGTGAGCGAAGTCTCCAGCTGATCAGGCTCTTCTGCTTAACAATAGTGCTGTGGAGTGGATGACACTCATTGTCCAAAATGTTGATCAGTTTGTTCAGGGTCCTTTTGTCAGATATTGAAGTGATGCACTCCAGTTCAGCTCCCACTACAGAGCCAGCTTTCCTTACCAGCCTGTCAAGTCGCCCAGCATCCTTCTACTTTGTGCTTCCTCCCCAGCATACCACTGCATAGAAGAGGACGCTGGCAACAACAGACTGGTAGAACATCCTGAGGAGCATGCTGCACACATTGAAGGACCGCAGCCTCCTCAGGAAGTACAGCCTGCTCTGCCCTTTCTTGTAGAGTGCATCAGTGTTGGCTGACCAGTCCAGTTTATTGTCCAGGTGGAGACCCAGATACTTGTAGGTGCTTACCACCTCCACATTGACCCCATCAATGGGGACTGGTAGCAGTGGGCTTAGACCTGCGAAAATCCACCACCATCTCCTTGGTCTTTGAAGTGTTGAGTTGAAGATGATTGAGTTTGCACCATTGCATAGTCCTCCACCAGGCTCCTGTACTCCTCCTCCTGCCCGTTCCCGATACACCCCACAATTGCAGTATCGTGAGAAAACTTCTGCATGTGGCATGACTCGGTGTTGTAGCAGAAGTCAGATGTGTACAGGGTGAACAGGACTGGAGAGAGCACAGTTCCCTGTGGCGCTCTGGTGCTACTGATCACAGTGTCAGAGAGACAGTTCTTCAGTCTGACGAACTGTGGTTGCTCGGTCAGGTAATCTGTAATCCAGGTCCAGAGTCCAGAAATGGACTCTTTTCTCTGTCCATTTCTTTGTAGACAGTGCAGTACAGTAGAGCCTGTTTAAATCTGTTAGTCTATACACACAACACACATGTGCCCTTTAAATATGTCAGCCTATACACACAACACACATGTGCCCTTTAAATATGTCAGCCTATACACACAACACACACGTGCCCTTTAAATCTGTCAGCCTATACACACAACACACACATGCCCTTTAAATATGTCAGCCTATACACACAACACACACGTGCCCTTTAAATCTGTCAGCCTATACACACAACACACACGTGCCCTTTAAATCTGTCAGCCTATACACACAACACACACGTGCCCTTTAAATATGTCAGTCTATACACACAACACACACATGCCCTTTAAATATGTCAGTGTTTACGTCCAGTGTATTTATATTCAGTACATATAGTCTTTAAATCTGTCACCCCCCCCCCCCCCTCCCCCCCAACACACACACACACACACACACACATCTCACACAGCACACAGTGGGGGGAATGAGTGTGGTTATGAAGGTTATGAAATCTCTTATGAAATTGACCTTAAACATGAGCAGATTCTTTAAAATAACTAATGGACATGACTTTGAACAACACTATCTGTCTCACTCTCCCTTTGTGTGTGTGTGTGTGTGTGTGTGTGTGTGTGTGTGTGTGTGTGTGTGTGGTGTGTGGTGTGTGTGTGTGTGGGGGGGATGGGGGGGCGGTGGAGAAGGAGTGGTGGAGGAGGAAAGAGGGAAGAGTGGGGGGGATGGGGGGGCGGTGGAGAAGGAGGGGTGGAGGAGGAAAGAGGGAAGAGTGGGGGGGGGATGGGGGGGCGGTGGAGGAGGAGGGTTGAGATGATGGACAGATTCCAGAACATACCGACCAGGACCCCGCACCTCAATCTTTGCTCGAGCTTTTGCGCTGAGGTTCAAGTCTGGATGCCGTCGTCAAGGCGTCGTCAAGGCCTCGACTGCTGCCTAGCTTGCACACAGTGCAGAGGCGTATGTGCAAACTTGGATGAAAACATGGATTGAACTTTTTTTGTTGTTGCCACAGAGTGAAATCTATAAGTGGATTTTACGGCCGTGCCACAGTGGATAATAATGGCTATTTTCTCTTTTGATAATGGTCTAATTTGCTGCCCTTTATTTGTTTACATAAACATAGTTGGTGGTTTTGTTTGTTTCTAATACTATAATCCTGGAAGAAAAAAAAGTGTTATAGCCTACCTCTTATTTTGTATATTAAAGTGCCTACTGGGTTTCTCTTCTACATCTGTCTCTTGAGTTGTGGTTTTGGGTACGTATTGTCTATTTATAGATTTCAAAATCAATGACTTGTCTGTCAATAGTGGTTTCCGCTGAAAAATGTATTCCCTTTCACTATAATCTTTAAAGGGTGTTTTCTCAAAATTAGCTTTCCGTACACTGTGGAGGAGAAATATCCACTTCAGTAACACTATTATAAACTATTATAAACTATTCACATCAGTAACACCTACATAAACTATTCATTACAGATTTCTTCCTATCTATATTTTGTGTTTGATTTGGGAGGAGTTATGTTGATATATTTCCAATAGCCGAATATTTGTTATATTTTATACCAAAACATCTGACTCTAAATAGTATTTTCTAATGTATAGGATGATAGAGAAACATAGCCACAGTCCCTTCTTCACAGTAATTTTGTCTTTCTGTATTGTCTCAACATAATGAAACAATACATTTTTAAACTGGCTTCATCTAATTTTCAGATTGTGTGTTTTGTAATATATGCAAATTATGGAATACTTTATGATAAAATGGCTAATTTGCATATTTAAACATAAAATCTCAAAAACTTGTAATAATTTTTTTCTTTGGTATGATCAACTGGAGAAGTTTCATAGTGATAGCCATTCATTGAAAAATGTCCCCTATTCTACTCAATTTGGCACAATTTTGGCCTTTAATCTAAAAAATATATATTCCACTCCATCTATGGCGGTAGACTTTTAGCATCTGATTCAGGAGGATATTAGGACCAATAAAAACTATGAGACATTTCTGTTGCAAATTTTTTGTCTTTTTGGGCTAGATTTGGGCCTAATAGCCAATCATTACATTAGGTAAAAATAAAACATATATGTTAACCCACAACTAAAATACATTTTATTTTGTCAATGCATTAGTTAAGGGGTCAAAATAAAACATATATGTTAACCCACAACTAAAATACATTTAATTTTGTGTGTGCATCTACATACCCTACAATGTGCTTTCTGTGGACTGACAAAGTCATTGTTTATGCAGTGCTTTCTCAAGTCATTGTTTATGCGGTGCTTTCTAAAGTACGTCTGCTGGGCTCAGAGTGTGCAAATCAGGTGTGTGTGTGTGTGTGTGTGTGTGTGTGTGTGTGTGTGTGTGTGTGTGTGTGTGTGTGTGTCCGTCCGTCTGCCTCAGAGTGTGCAGATCAGGTGAGTGTGTGTGTGTGTGTGTGTGTGTATGTGTATGTGTGTGTGTGTGTATGTGTGTGTGTGTGTGTGTGTGTGTGTGTGTTTCCATCCGTCTGCCTCAGTGTGCAAATCAGGTGAGTGTGTGTCAGTAAGAACAGGTCGCTATATGGCAGCTCATCTCCATCACAATGGGGGGCCTAAGAACACGCACTCATGCTCACACACACACACACACGCACGCATGCTCACACACACACACACACACGCACGCTCACACGCACGCATGCTCACCCACACACACACACACACACGCACGCACGCACGCATGCTCACACACACGCATGCTCACACACACACACACACACGCACACATGCTCACATGCTCATACACACACACGCACACACACACACGCCTGCACGCATGCACGCATGCTCACACACACACGCACGCATGCTCACACACACACACACGCACGCATGCTCACACACGCACGCATGCTCACACACACACACACACACGCACGCATGCTCACACACACAAACATGCCAGTTTGGGCAATGGCCCGTATTATAAATGTATCACCTGAGTGTGTCTGTCTGTCTGTGTGTGTGTGTGTGTGTGTGTGTGTGTGTGTGTGTGTGTGTGTGTGTGTGTGTGTGTGTACGTGTATGTGTTGCAGTGGAAAAATGAGTAGAATGAATAATATCCAACAGACAAGGAATTTTAAACAATTAATCATCTCTGTGTGTGTGTGTGCGTGTGTGCGTGTGTGTGTGTTTGCGTATGTGTGCATGTGTGTGTGTGTGTGTGTGTGTGTGTGTGTGTGTGTGTGCGTGCGTGTGCATGCATATGTGTGTGTGTGGGTGGGTGCACACTCATGTGTGTGTGTGCGTGTGTGTGTGTGTGTGTGCGCACTCATGTGTGTGTGCGTGCGTGTGTGTGTGTGTGTGTGTGTGTGCGTGCGCGTGCGTGTGCATGCATATGTGTGTGTGTGTGTGTGTGTGTGGGTGTGCACGCATGTGTGTGTGTGTGCGTGTGTGTGTGTGTACGTGCCTGTATGTGTGTGTGTGCGCGCGCGCGCGTGTGTGTGTGTGCGTGCGTGTGCATGCATATGTGTGTGTGAGTATGTGTGTGGGTGCGCACGTATGTGTGTGCGTGTGTGTGTGTGTACATGCCTGTATGTGTGTGTGTGATTGACATGTGGCGGGGTGCTGAGGTCTGGAGTGCATGTATCCACAGGTAGACATGTTTTATGTATCATGAGAGGAGGGCAGACACAGGTTAGGCAGGTTGCGCTCTCTTTCTCTCTCTCTCTCTCTCTCTTTCTCTCTCTCTCTCTCTCTCTCTCTCTCTCTCTCTCTCTCTCTCAGTCTCTCTCTCTCTCTCTCTCTTTCTCTCTCTCTTTCTCTCTCTCTCTCTCTCTCTCTCTCTCTCTCTCTCAGTCTCTCTTTCTATCTCTCCTCCTCTCCTCCCTCCATCGCTCTGTCTGTGATCAGTGTCACCAACCCCCTCAGTCTGATTCTCTGGCATTCAAATTCACAGTGCGGTATCGTATCGCCATGACAAACAGGCGCTCAAGAGAATGCGGTATCGTATCGCCACGCCATGACGCTGAAGGTCCATCCCCTGAGCCATCACCACCATTTGGTCATTTCTGGTAATCACTGTTTCTCTGGTTGATTTGGTGAAAACAACTGTTTTCCTTTGTAAACTTCTGTCTAGTTCACCATCTTTTCTGCCTCTCTCCACTTCTTTATCCTTCTGTCAATCTATTTCTCCACCTCTGTCTTTCTCTCTTTCCATCTCTGATTTTGATCTATCCCTCCATCTGTCTTTTTCTGTTTCTATCTGTTTCTCCATCTCTCATCCCTCTCTTTCTCTCTCTGCCTCTACCTCTGCCTCTCTCCACCTCTGTCCTACTCTATCTCTTCATCCCCCTCTCTCATTCTCTCTCTCCTCCTCTGCTCTCTCTTCATCCCCCTCTCTCATTCTCTCTCACCTCCTCTGCTCTCTGTTCATCCCCCTCTCTCATTCTCTCTCTCCTCCTCGTGGGATGTGATGTTTAATGGATGCTGTGGCTTATTAATGCCGAGGTGGGACGTGCCCTGCTGCCTGGACAACCACACGGACACACACACAGACACACACACAGACACACACACAGACACACACACAGACACACAGACACACAAACACACACACAGACACACACACAGACACACAGACACACTGACAGACACACAGACAGACACACACACAGACACACAAACACACAGACAGACACACACACAGACACACACACACACACAGACAGACACACACACAGACACAGACACACAGACAGACACACACACACACACACAGACAGACACGCAGACACACAGACAGACAGGCAGATGGAATGGACAGACAGAAGAATGGAGAGACAAACAAGG
>NW_027468774.1:8218577-8221077 GCF_046254945.1 Alosa pseudoharengus
GTTGTGTGATGATTGATTGAAAGCACACACTGATTTGATCACAAATTATGTTGTTTGAAGGAAAGATTTACTTTTTTTGTTTTAAATGTTTTACCACTGCTATTTTGGCTAGAATACTGTAGCTTCTGTTTTGAAAGCCTGATGTCAGAGTAGGCAGAAGCATTGAAGAAATTGAGAAAAACTGCACAATTATGGGAACACGTCATGGAACACAGCTATTGTTACTTTGTAACTTTACTGAGTATGTCTGCACTGTTGTTACTTTGTAACTTTACTGAGTATTTTACACTGCTGTTACTTTGTAACTTTTCTACACTGGGTAAAACTTTACGGTGAGGGTACATGAATTATCATGAATTCATAGAATAGAATAGAATAAAATAGAATTATAGCATTCTGTAGTTTTATAGCCTTACCATTAGCATGCAGGTGAGCTATACCCCAGATTATAAATGTATTGGTAGACCACTGTTATGTTGAGGTAGCTCAGGTTGTTAAAGTTTGCTTAGGGTAAAAGGACAGGTAGATGGTCTCAAGGTTTATGTGATAAAGAGGGGGTGGAGGGAGAGAAGCCGGATCTTTATCAGGCTGCTGTTTTATGTTGTTTTATCAGCCAGGCCATGTAATGACTCCGATATGGCTTAGGGGGGTTCCTTATTTAATATCTCATACCACAAAATACACTATACGCACACATACACACACACACACGCACACACACACACACACACACACACACACACATAAACCCAAGCAGGCCTAGCAGCGGTTTCCTACTCTGAGCTGGGGAACAGAGGCGTTCTGTCCCAGCTCTTTGTTGGGGCAGATTAGCAGATGTTAATTAGGACGGAACAAGATCCATTTCAGATAGACAAATTCCCCGTTTGAGCCCCCAACAGCAGTGCTGTCTCTCTCTCCAGCCCCCAACAACAGCGCTGTCTCTCTCTCCAGCCCCTTACAGCAGCGCTGTCTCTCTGTCCAGCCCATTACAGCAGCGCTGTCTCTCTCTCCTCCAGCCCCTTACAGCAGCGCTGTCTCTCTCTCCAGCCCATTACAGCAGCGCTGTCTCTCTCTCTCCAGCCCCCCCAACAGCAGCACTGTCTCTCTCTCTCCAGCCCCTTACAGCAGCGCTGTCTCTCTCTCTCCAGCCCCCCCAACAGCAGCGCTGTCTCTCTCTCTCCAGCCCCCCCAACAGCAGCACTGTCTCTCTCTCTCCAGCTCCCAACAGCAGGGACAGGAAAAGCAGGGATAGCTCACTGCAAATAACCCCTTATAACATGTAAATTATCTGGTTACATGTTGGGCTATATTCTTTATGGAGACTTTTCATTTGAAAAGGGGCTATTGTGAGATGTATGTATAGGCCTAGTGTATGTCTACTCATACCCTGGAAATCCAGAATTCTCGCGAGAGCACAATGGAATTGTCTCTGTGAGACACTCTGGCAAAGAGCAATGATGCACGTTACTTTTCCCCTTGCATTCCGGGGAACCAGCTAAACTGATGAAGACAGCGCTGCAACGTCGGAGGACAGTACACATTGGTCGTAGTGTTATCCGATTGCGTCAAAGTCCGAAATCATTCAGAGTAAACATGGTCTAGTGTTATCCAATTGCGTGCAGTGAGATTTTAAAATGTATGCCTGTTGCCGCCCCTCGAGTTGGGCCATTACATTGTTCGTGGCCAGACCCTTATTCTTTCTAGATTACCAGGGTCTGGATTTTCCAGGCTAGTCTACTCATGCTTGATAGCAGGATAGCAGCAATACAGAAAGGCTACAGCTCTCCAAGATAGGCTAGGCCTACAATAAATTATTCGAGGGGTAAAGTTTGTCAATAGTCTATATTGGGACAGGACCATAGCCTACCTTTGGTGGAAAACTGGTTAAATGTCGCTGTTCACCCACTCCGTTTTATGTTAGGCCTATCCCAAGTTCTTCCATGACGACTGGCTCTAACTGACATTCACCACCTGTACTGCACGCACAGAATTCAATTCTAGCGTGTTTTTGAAGCGCAAGGCTATGAGCAAGACTGAACCACAGAGAGGGGCGAAATATAAAGGCTGCATCATCTTGCTTAGTGTCATTCATTGAAAACACGATGGCGCAAATGTTTACTTTTTTGGATGACAATGCAACTGATAGTGTAGACATACTGATAGCTTTGATTAAGCCTGAGTGACGTATATTTTTGTGGAGAGCTAGTCGTCCTACTTGGCCGATGAGGCACTGAGCCAGGCAGTCGACGGCCATCGGATGGACGGCCGTTCTGGACTTTTCCAGAACGCACAGATTGTCAGTCCGCCCCTGTCTTGCTATTGTAAAGAGAGAGTATCATTGCACACCGAAGCCACTGAGGGCCAGATGTACGTACATTTGCGAACGTAGCGTTATCAGCGTCATGGACAAAACGCAGATTGCGAACGCTGTCAGACACAAGTTTCCGTCGTATTTATCAATTGTTCAATCCTTAGTATAAACTGCGCCTTTCTCTGCCTT
>NW_027468774.1:8226077-8233577 GCF_046254945.1 Alosa pseudoharengus
CACACAGTGAACACACAGTGAGGTGAAGCACACACTAATCCCGACGCAGTGTACACACAGTGAGGTGAAGCACACACTAATCCTGGCGCAGTGAGCTGCCTGCTACAGCGGCCCTTCCTACTGGTCGGGGTTTGAACCGGCAACCCTCCGGTTACAAGTCCGAAGCCCTAACCAGTAGGCCACGACTGCCCCTCAGAAGTTCTCTCAGAAGAGTTGGGTTCTCAAGGGCTTCATGATGAGAGCGAGGGAAGCCCCTGCTCTGGCAGCACTCGTAAGCTCGTTCCACCATCGGGGATCCCCAAACGAGGATAATGTGTTTAGGGGCGACAGTTCCAGACCACGGAGTGGCCGAGGGCTAATATAAGCCTTTATGATAACAGTAAAGTGGGGTCAGATCCAGACATCATTAGTGGTTTGAATTTAATCCGGGAGCTAAGGGTAGCCAATGGACCTCAGTGAACAGTGGGATAACCAGTGTTGTGCGTGAACGAGTTCAAAAGAACGCGTTCATTGAACACGCTAATTTTTTCGTGAACGTTGAACTGAACGCAACACATTTTTTAATAAAGAACTTAAACGTGAATTAGTTCACATTATGTGTCATGAACGGCAGACATCACTGAAAATGAACGTTGGAATTTGTTTTCCATTGAAAACTGAGTGACATCTGTTTTCTCTTTTGAAACGCAACGAGAGAAAGTTCCTCCCTCCTGTATTCTCACTAGTGCCGCTTAAATCATGTATCACCAGACAGAAATGGTTTTGACATTGTGTGCGCAATGCATTGCGGGCAACGTAGTGTCCGGCTGAGAATAGTTGAATAGCATACTGGCTTCTGCACAACGTTACCCGTGATGAATTGCAGCAGAGCGGGGTAGGCATAGCAACGCCGCGTAGCAGGCAACGACGAGAGCGCGGAGGGCTGGAGGAGCGAGAGAGAGAGAGAGACAGACCAATGACGAGAGTGAGAGAAAGCGCTGCAATTTAAAACAAAATGGCTAGTGGAAGTGATGGCACAGAGACTGGTCTACCTTGTCTGTACTGCTGCAAGTTTCATCACCTTTGACAGTGTCATGAGCAAATGTCTACAATGAGCAGCTTCAAAGAACGTATAGTGATTTCTAGCTCGTAGTGTAAATAAAAAGTATTTATTTGAATATCTCACGAAAAAAGTAAAATGAACTGAACTTTGAACTAGTTCAGAATTAAAATTGTGAACTTTGAACGGGAACTGTTCACTTTGAGCATGTATGAACTGAACTAGTTCAGAAAAGCTGTGAACTGGCACAACACTGGGGATAACATGCCCTTATTGGTTGATTGAAAACCAGATGCTGCTGCATTCTGGATCATCTGTAGTGGTTTCACTGCATGAGCCAGGAGGCCCATTCAAAGGGCATCACAGTAGTTTAAATGAGAGATAACCATGGTCTGTACCAAGGGCTGGGGGCATATTGAAGTAGGCCTGATCTGTCTTATCTTGAATAGTGCCCTTTTGTAGTGCCTGATTTCCTGTACATTGAAGGTCATATCGTCATTAATCATGAAACCCAAAATTCGCACAATCTTAGTAGGGCCAAGAGATAAGGATCCAATTGTGATGTTTTTGTTGTGTGATGTGGAGGGGAATGACGGGTAGAGTTGAGTGTCATCTGTGTAGTATAAGAAGCCATGTGAGTGGATGATGTACAGTATATGGCAAAGAAAAGGGGCCCCAACACTGAGCCTTGCGGCACCCCTACGGTGAGGCGGTGAGATGCAGGGGCCCCAGCACTGAGCCTTGCGGCACCCCTATGGTGAGGCAGTGAGATGAAAGGGCCCCAGCACCCAGCCTTGTGGCACCCCCATGATGAGGTGGTGAGCTGCAGGGCTTCCTCCTTGCCAGAACACATTGAACGAACGCCCAGTAGGATTCAAACCAGGAATGTGCTTTGCCAGTGATGCCCATATTTCAGGGGTGGTTGACCGTATCAAAAGTGGCTGATGAGTCACGCAAGATGAGAACCAATGACCGAGCTGCTGTTCTACAGTAGCTGTCTTTAAGGCCTATGCCACAGACATCAGAGTCGTTTAGGTGGAGTGGCCATTTTTAAAGCTGAATTGATTAGGATCGAGGAGGTAATTCCGAGACAGGAATTCTGTGACCTGTTTGTAAACTCCACTTTCAATAGTCTTCGATAGAAATGGGAGAGGCTAGATTGGCCAATCGTTCTCCACCAACACAATAATCACAATTGCTGTCGTGATGGTAGGAGATAAGGCTTGAAAGAGGCTGGTTGGAATGGCCAAATGTTAGGAGTTTAGACTCCTCACTCTCAGTGAGAGGGGTACAAGCAGGAAATGATGAGCCAGAATAAATCAAGGGAGACTGAGGACATGCAGTAGAACTGCTTGTTTGAGCTGTTTGTGCATATGTGTGTGTGTGGGTCTGTTTGTGTGTGTGTGTGTGTGTGTGTGTGTGTGTGTGTGTGTGTGTGTGTGTGTGTGTGGTGTGTGTGTGTGTGTTGGATACCCAGTGTGTGTCAGTTCAAATGAATATGAACCACATGTCAGTCAGTAGAATATGTATGGAGATGGAGATGGCTACTATGTTTGTTTTGTTTGTTTATGTGTGGATTATTTTATGTATGTAAGAGCAAGCAAGGTTCCTGTCTTATTGCATATTTCTAACACACACACACACACACAAACATACACACGCAAAAACACACACACACACACACACACACACACACACACACACGCACACACACACACACACACACACACACACACACACACACACACACACACACACACACACACATATCTATGCTGTATTTCCTTAGCTGGATGAAATATACATTAAACGTCCAGCATACTCGCCGCACCCGACCGGTAGCGTGACAATGTGATGTCAAAATTGCATCATTTCCTCTGTCGCACGAGAAATTTCAGCCTCCACAGGCAGGTCGTGCACCGGAGATTTTTTTTCAGATGCGCGCGACAAGCTGGATGAGCTTGAAGCCAAGATCAGGGAGCATGAGTGCCTCTATACAGACATCAACCACATTCAGGCATTTCATATAGCCTAGCCTGTCAGTCTCTCTGTTTGTGGTTTGTCCTCCTAGTGTTTTGTCTATTTGTCCCCCTCTGCAGGAGCTGTTGTGTACCACTGCTGTCGGTCTGAGTCTCGGCCCTTCCTCTGTCTGCTCCTGGTTCTCACCTGCTTCCACTGGTGTCTCTGATCTGCCTCAATCAGCGTCAATCAGCCTGCATCTGACTGCAATTTCAGCTTTAAAATCCCCATTACCAGTCTGCCTCCCTGTCAGAACGTTCCGTCTTCTCGTAGCAGTTCTCGAGTGCGACCTGCCTGCCTGTGAGTTTTTGCTGCCTGGTTTTGACCTCTGCCTGATGTTTCATCGACTCTGTTCTCTGCCTGAAGATTTTGTACTTTTGCCACCAAGTTTTTTCTGTTTTTTGCCTGCCTGTGTTTTGTTGCCGGTGAATGAGGACTGGCCTACTGCCGTGAAGGAGGATTGCCTTTTGTGTTTCACCTGCACCCTCTCTGGAGTGTCCAGTTGCCTGTGCCCTGTTCTCCTGCTGGGGTTTTGCCTTCTGCGACTTTTTTCTGAACTGTTTTTTGTGCTTTTTCTGAAGACTGCTTTCTGTTGAAGATTGGTCCAGTGTGTTCCCTGTGGATTACTCTCAGGACTGTGGAAGCTCTGTTTTTGTTTCTGTTAATAAATCTCCTCTGTCAATTCTGGGTGTTTGTCATATCTGAGTCCTATTTCTGAAAACGTGACACTAGCCCTCATCTTAAATAAACATGTTTGAGAAGCGAGGGAAATTAACCTGGTTAGGTTACCAGCGAGAGTTTGTGATTTTTAAATAGTCTGCTGGATAAGTAAATGTAGCTACCAGAGAGAGGGAATTAAGATGAAAGACCTAGGACCTAGGGACATGCCAATAATCCAGCAAAAGGTAACAAAGATATTTATTTTCAACCAAAGGATATCTAAGACCTGAAAAAAATCTCATTCCACCTCAGGAAATTACACAAACTCATTTCTCAGCACCAGCCAGCTAGCACTTGCTAAAATTTCCCTCGGGATGAATATCTATCTATCTATCTAGCTGCACACACCTTGGAAACTAGATGGTAGTTGTGAATAGCAGCAACCGAAGTCTGAAGTATCATCACAGAGGGTGGTTTTTATTGCCATTGAGGCCAATGCCAATTCAGGAGAATATTGCAATTAGTGTCGCGACCACCACGCGCGAGTATAAATGGTTACGGCGCTCCCGTGACGTCACATTGTCGCGCTACCGGACGGGAGTAGCGAGTATGTTGAAGCCTTTACTGCACCTCTCCTGACGTGAGGAGCAGCAGAGAGCATTGCACATCGGGGGTACACTCTTCTCACACACACACACACACACACGCACTGTCTTCTTACATTGGGGGTACACTCTGACTTCACACACACTCTTTCTCTCTCTCTCTCTCTCTCTCTCGCTTTCTCTCTGTCTTCTCACATTGCGGGTACATGTGCTTTGCCAAAGCAAAACATTTTGGTTTAAACTTAAGGCTCTCAATTCAATACAATTCAATAGAGCTTTATTGGTCTGACAAAAATACAAGGTAATTGGCAGTAGTCTCTCTCTCTCTCTGTCTCTCTCTCTATCTCTCTCTCTCTATCTCTCTCTCTCTCTCTCTCTCTCTGTCTCTCTCTCTCTCTCTCTTTCTTTCTGTCTCTCTCTCTCTCTCTCTTTAGGGGATTGTTGTGTGTGGGAGGAGGGATGGTCAGGTGTTTTTTAATATATGAGGTATAAGGTGTTTTATGTATGAATTTATGTAGGTCTTTCTGTTTTTTCTCTCTATCTGTCTATTCTTTGGGGGACAGGGACTTTCTCTCTTTCACTTTATCTCTTTCTCTCTATCTGTCTGTCATTTGGGGGACAGGGACTGTGCCCTCTCTTATACTCACCCTCTTCTTTCTCTTCTCTCCCTCTCTCTCTCTCTCTCTCTCTCTCTCTCTCTCTCTCTCTCTCTCTCTCTATCTATCTGTCAGTCAAATTCAAATTAAAAAAGAGCTTTATTGGCATGACCATGTGGTATAGTGGTGCCAAAGCAGACACACAAACAAAAACAACACCAACTAAGAAAAATAAACTTATGACTGCTAAACTTCGACTTTTTTGTCCTTTCTTTCTTTTTTTCACAGAGGAAGGACATTTATCTAAAACATATATATATATATATATATATATATATATATATAAAATTAATAAATAAATTCATACATAAAATGAAACTAGTAACTAAGATTCACCATATTTTTGGTAATATCAAAATGAAAAGGGAATATCAATTTGTATGTCAAAATTGAGACATGATAAAAAAAGGAAACTTATTAATGCACCTAAATAAAACGGAAACCTATAAATAAATTAACCTACATAAAAAGGAAACTTAACTTAAAATAATTATACTACATGAAGAAAGGAAACTTATAATGAAATATACTACACATTTAAAAGGGATACTTATAACTAACCTAATCTACAGAAATAATAAAAAAAGAATATCCTTAAACTTATATTTCTAAAACAAAAACTAAAAGAAAGTTAACCATAAGAAAAAAGGAAACCTCTAACCTTATACTTGAAATATTGATTTTATCGAAATGCATATACACTAGTACATAAAACACTAACATGAGGGTAAGATTTTGAAATGTTAACATGTCACTCTGGTTTTGTGGCATGTCATTATGTAATCTGCAGCTATATTTGAGCAATTTCTGTTCTCACAAAGTAGTATACATATTTTGGACTGGGGTGGTAGATTTTCAAAATCATGTATATGTTTTGTTAATTCTGCAAAAAAAATGATCTTATAGACCTATATTTACAACAATAAAGTAGGAAGTGTTCTTTATTTTCAACCTCATTTATACAGAAACCACAGCTTCTCATATCTCGAGGGAGCCATGTTTGTTTATGTCTGCCTGTTTCAATATAGGTTCATGGACGGATTATTAACTTTTGGGCCCCTGGGCCCAGATGTATTAAGGGCCCCCCACTAATTGTCACAAATGTGGGAAGGGGGGTTTGGGGGTCCTCCCCCAGAATTTTTTTAATTTGTATGATGTGATTTCCTGTATTCTGGTGCATTTTGGGGATGGCCAATACTTTAATTCAATCAGATTCATAGCCTACATCCTGATTTGTTGAAATTGAGGCAATGATTCCATGCAAAGGCTTGGGCTTCAGGGCCCCCTGACGCCTTGGGCCCCTGGGCCTGGGCCTGGTAGGCGCGTGCAGTAATCCATCCCTGTGTAGGTCGTGGTCACTGATTCTATATTTTGTCATTAGGCTTCTTTTTTTCCTGTCTTTGATGTTATCGAAGTATGGAGCTAGACAATAATTTCTTTTAAGTGATCGATAGATCTCCAATTTTTTAATGCTTTGTATTTCTTCCTTCCAGAATTCAATATAATGCATCTGATTTGTGGCATCAATTTCTCTTAATACAGATTTTGGTAAGACATTTAGATTATTAATATTATTTTTGTTTGCAAGATTGAATAGAGGGTCACCATGATGGGTAAAGGACTTGTTCTTGAAAGCTTTATGATGGAAGATCTCAGTGTTGCTTTTTGCCAGATGGAACCAAAATTTAGAGTCCCTTTTGTCGATGTCAAGGAGTAAAGTCCCTTATTGGCTGTTTATTCTCTGGCTGCCTTTTTCTTTTATTCACTCAGAGTGTCGTTCTTTGTCTTTCTCACTCACACAAGCACACACACACACACACACACACACACACACACACACACACTTAAAACCCCTCCCTATACTCCCTCTCACACACACGTCAGGCTAATCTCCCGTAGCCACGGTAACATGATGTGATTCTTAAGTGGGCTCACATTCGTCAAGAAGGCCAGTTGGCCAATCAGATCCCAGCCCAGGCTAGGCAAGGCGGGGGGACCTGTGGGGCCCTCTGACCCTGTAGGGTCTGGCTGTATATCTCTCATAACGGATGCCTGTGAATGGACCATCACACTCAAGTTTTAGTGCATTCAGCACCACCTCACACTGCATCACACTGCAAAATCAAAGTTTCATATCATGTATAGCGAACTACTGCAGTAAGACAAAAATCAGTGAGCAGCAGCAAGTTGCAAATGTTGAGAGTGAGAGCACATCTGCACCAAGAAGGCTGAGTAGGGCTGATACAACATCATTTCCAATACAGAGAGATTGTTTCATCTGTTGGAAGGCCAGCTCTAACCAGAACCTCTGACAGCAATTTCAACTGGAACAGTCGCAAGTACCAGAGACAAGGTCCTTCGGCCAGCTTCTGAAAGGCTTGATGAAGATGTACATCTTCAAATTCTTTCATGCCCAGATCTCTTTGCATGATACCAAATACCATTAAATGCCTTGCACACTATACATCTCTAAATGAAATATAGCAGAAGCCATAGAAAAGAAAAAAAAGCAGACCAATGT